>NC_084842.1:9835001-10136890 GCF_033115175.1 Lepus europaeus
TCAATTGCTCATAAGATGCTGGGAGAAGCAGCATTAAGTGACCAATAATTTTTTTAAAAAAATTCAATTGTGCTAGTAAGCAAAAAATCCAAAGCAAAAGAATAATTTATTGTTTATTTGCTTATCTAGCAAAGATGAAGGTGGGAAGATCCTATATAGTACGTTTATAGAAGACATTGGCTTAGTTATTCACTGGTTGTTGAGACTGCAAGCCTGTAGGGCAGTTTTTTCAAAATATATAAAATATAATTTATTCATACTCTGAAAACCTCCATTTTCAGAAATTACCTTAATGGGATCTTCCAACAAGAAAGGAACCAAAAAACGGCATTAATCACAGTTTTGTTTATAAAAGCTAAATATTTAAAACAACATTAATGTCCGCTTACAAGAACTGCTTAAATAAATTATGAAACATCCACACAATAGAATATTACTCAGTCACCTAAAGTAATGGTGTTGAGCTATATTTATGGACACAAAGATATCTATGAAAAATTATCTGGTCAAAAAAGCAATTATAGAAACATATATAAAATATAAATATTTATCATCCATACATGCAAACCAAATTTTCTGGAAGGGTGCTTGTGAAAATGTTATTACTGCTGATTTTTAGATTATGGAATTCCTGGGAGCTTTTACTTTTTTGTGTATTTTTATGTATTGTTTAACTCTCTTTGAATAAGTTCTGTTGTCTTTACAACAGAAGTTCGTGCAAAAGAAAAAAAAAAATCACATCTGCCATTTTCTAATTTAACTTTGTGTAGAACAGTGGTGGACCTGGGAACACTTCAAAATGATGAAAAACAACACAATGGTGAGATCCTGAGCCACAAAGTACAACAGACCTGAGGTGCAATCCTGGCTTTTATTAGCTTTGTGACTGTATTCCCTTCCTACTGCTGCCGTAACAAATAACCACAAACCTAGAGGCTTAAGCCACACAAATTCATTATCGCGTAGTTCATGCAGGTCACACCTACACAGACCCACTGGGCTAAAATCAAGGGGTTCAGGGCCGGCGCTATGGCTCAACGGGTTAATGCCCTGCCCTGAAGCACTGGCATCCCATATGGGTGCCAGTTTGAGTCCCAGCTACTCCACTTCCCATCCAGCTCTCTGCTATGGCCTGGGAAAGCAGTAGAAGATGCTCCAAGTCCTTGGGCCCCTGCACCTGCATAGGAGACCTGGAAGAAGCTCCTGGCTCCTGGCTCCTGGCTCCTGGCTCCTGGCTCCTGGCTCCTGGCTCCTGGCTCCTGGTTCCTGGCTCCCGGCTTCAGATCGGGGCAGCTCCAGCCGTTGTGGCCGATTGGGGAGTGAACCAACAGATGGAAGACCTCTCTCTCTCTCTCTCTCTCTCTCTCTCTCTTTCTCTGCCTCTCCTCTCTCGGTGTAACTCTTTCAAATAAATAAATATTTTAAAAAAAATAAAATCAAGGGGTTCATGAAGCTGTCCTTCTAGAAATTCTAGAGGAATATACATTTCCTGGCTCAAAATGCGGGCATTGTTCAGTTCTTTGTGGTTGTGAAACCAAGGTTCTGATTTCCTTGTTGATAGTGGCTGAGAGCTGTTCCTTGACCTAAGGCTCCCCTCGCCCATCGTCAAGGCCCGTGACATATCTTCTACTTCCCGAGGACTCATGTGATGAGATGAGCCCACTCACATCATGCACGGTAATCTTTTAAGCACATCTGCAAATTCCTTTGTAACATGTGCACAGCTTCCCCAGGTTAGGATGCAGACAGCTTTGGGAAGTCATCATTCCAACTACTGCATGACTTAGGCAAATTTCCTGACTACTATAAAAATAAACTGTCAACGGAGTGTTGTGGTGTCTTACATTGTATTTTTTATTCCCATTTTAAAAAGGTGGCCAGAACGCCCTTGACCCATTTATGATGCCTGAAGACAGCTTGTCTTCTTGGCTTTAAAAAAAAAAAAAAAAAAAAAAAAAAAAGGCCATCAGGATCCCTAGGGAGGTGGCATTACAAGAGAGAGATGGCTGGAAGGTATCACAGGGAGGCATAACCCACAGCACTTTTGTCCTGGGTCTTGACAAGGGTGCCTTTACAAAACCATGTGGACTTGAACAATGAGCAAATGAGCTGTGATCCACATGGGCAGAAAACCAAAAAGCACTCCCCAAAGCTTCTGTTGGTGCAAGATCCTTAAGATCTCTGTGCTTCCCTAGAGGAAGGGTTGAGAGTCCCAACAATGACAGACTGACTCAGTGGGACAGAGGTACACGGAGTCAAATTGCTGATTTAGAGAAAATAACATGACTGCATCAGCACCCTACCTGTGACACACCACAACATGGAAATAACAATGACACCCTGCAGAAATCCAAGGAGGGTGGATATGTATAGAGCAAGCACCTAGCACATAGTAGATTCCTAACCTTTGATCCTGCTATCTGATAATGTGACTACGAAGAAGGTCCAGAAACAGGCAAACACGACCTCCAAAGACCAAAAATCAATCAATGTCATGTGTAGTTTTGGTAGTTTTGAGTCACACCCAAAAGTCTGGCAACAAACTGATAAGTTTGATCACCCAGTGATCACCCAGTGAGTTTGATCACTGTTGATCACCCAGTGTACAGTTTAAGATAGACTTGAAACATTGAGGAACAGAAAGGAGGTACTCCCTACAGAAATTTAGAGTCATCTACCTGACTGTTTCCTTTTTCTCACCTCTTTTCTCCAGTTGGTCATGACCTACACACTGTCACTCCCAAACCCAAGAAATGCCCACAGCACCTACCTCTATCCCTCATTCCCTACTGCTAACCATGTGAGCAGACCCTCATCTTCTCGCTCTGAGACTTGGTGTGATGAGATCTCCTTATGGGTTGACTACCTCAGCCCCCTCTAGCCCACCCTTTCCTTCTCCATTTAAAATTCTTTGCTGGGTCCTCCTGGGCTCACAGTCTTGCCCTCTGTCCCCTTACTCCAAGATGTCCATTCTCACCTCCCTCCCTGACTCTGCACACATACACCCTGCCTTTTGTCTCCCTCCCCACACTACCAGTCCCATCTCCCTTGTCTTTATCATAAACAATGCCCCTGCCCACATTATTTGATTGTGTTTTCCCCCAAAAGCCAGGAATTTCTCAAGTACAGGTACTGTATCTTGTTTAATTTCAGGTCTTTAGCGCTAACCCATTATCTGTCATCCAAAAGGTGCTCTCAAACATCTTGTTAATAAAAACCAGGGGATGTGCTACTGAGTGGTGAGGCTCTTGGTAGCTGTGATAAAATGGAAAGGCTAAATTATGCCCAACACAGTTTCTTCCCCACAGACTCCTCAGGGGACAAAAACCTCTTTTTATCCTCATCTCTTCCTAATATGCCAAAACAATGAAAGGGCACTTTTGTAAAGGAACAGCAGTAAGTAAATCAAAATGAGGAAAGAGCGAGTTTCAGAATTCAGCCAGCACCTGCTGAGCACTTATTCTCTGCTGGACACTGTGCAGGCACTGGGAATGCCCAGTCCCCACCTTCAAACATCTCAAATCTATCACAGGGTTCAGGGAAAAAGCCCCCACAACCTGGGGCCAGAGGTGGGGTGAGCAGTAGAATCATGTTTAAAGGATGTTTAAAAGACAATGAAGGGGCCGGCGCCGCGGCTCACTTGGCTAATCCTCCGCCTGTGGCACCAGCACCCCGGGTTCTAGTCCCAGTTGAGGTGCCGGTTCTCTTCCAGTTGCTCCTCTTCCTGTCCAGCCCTCTTCTGTTTCCCGGGAGTGCAGTGGAGGATGGCCCAAGTGCTTGGGCCCTGTACCCGCATGGGAGACCAGGAGGAAGCACCTGGCTCCTGGCTTTGGATAGGCGCAGCGTGCCGGCTGTAGCAGCCATTTGGGGGGTGAACCAATGGAAAAGGAGGACCTTTCTGTCTGTCTCACTCTCTCTCACTGTCTAACTGCCTGTCCAAAAAAAAAAAAAAAAAAAAGACAACGAAGGGAGCAGGCATTGGGTGCAGCCATTAAGACGCCACAAGGGACAGCAACATCCTGTATCAGAATGCCTGGGTACAGGTTCTGGCTCCATTCCCGAGTCCAGATTCCTGCTAGTGTGTGTCCTGGGAGGCAGGAGGTGATGGCCCAAATGTTGGGAACCCTGGATTGATTTCCTGGATCTTGATACTGGACTGGCACAGCCCTGGCTATTGCAAGGCATTTGGGAAATGAACCAGTGGAAGGAAGATATCACTCATGTTCTCTCTCTCTCTCTCTCTCTCTCTCTCTCTCTCTGCTTTTCATATATAAAATAATTTTTAAAGCCAAGTGCTGATGAAGAGAGTGTGGAGAAACTTGAACCCTTAAGCATTGCTGATAGGCATGTAAAATGGAAAACAGATGGGCAGCTCCTCAAAAAGTTAAGCACAGGTTTACCTTGTAACACAAAAACTCCATTTTTGGCATACACCTGCAAGAATGGAAAGCAGGGACTCCAATCCAACAAATACTTGTACCCCAATATCCATAGCAGCATTATTCATAGTAACCAACATTTGGAAACAACTAAGTGTCCATCAACCAATAAATGAAGAAACATAATGTGGGGTGTGTATGGGGTGTGTTTTGTGTGTGTGTGTGTGTGTGTGTATTATACTGCAATTCCATTTACCCTGAAAAGGAAGGAAATTCTGGTACATACTACAATATGAATTAACCTTGAAGATATGTTGAGTGTAATAAGCCAGACATGAGAGGATAAAGAGTATATGATTCTACTTAATGAGGTGCTTAGAATAGGCAAATTCATAGAGAAGGAAGTAGAACAGAAGTTGCCAGAGGCTAGAAGGAAGGGGCAACGGGGAATATTGTCAACGGGGTGCAGAACTGCTTTTTTTATAAAAGATTTATTTAGTATTTGAAAGGCAGAGTTTCAGAGAAAGAGGAGAAAGAGAAAAGACAGAGAGACAGAGAGGAGAGGGAAAGAGAGAGAGAGAGAGAGAGAGAGAGAGAGAGAGAGATTGATTTTCTACCTGCTGGTTCACTCCCCAAATGACCACAATGGCCAGGGCAAGGCCAGGCCACAACCAAGATTCTGGACCTCCATCCTGGTCTCCTACATGGGTGGTAATGGCCAAAGCACTTGAGTTATCTTTCACTGCCTTTCCAGGAGCATTAGCAGGGAGCCGGATAGGAAGCAGAGCAGCCAGGACTCAAACTAGCACTCACAGGGGATGTCAGCGTGATAGGTAGTGGCTTAACCTGTTGCACCACAATGCCAACCCCTAGGTGCAGAATTTCTGTCTGGGAAAGACAAGATATTCATGTGATGGATAGTGGTGATGGTTGCACCATGATGTTCTTAATGTCCCTGAACTTAAAAATGTTTAAGACAGCAAACTTCACATTATGTTGTGTTTACCACAATTTTCAGAAACAACTAGGGAAAATTTCTATCCTATGAAATTTAGGAGGGAACGGATAACAAAAGCTACCAAGAAGTCACAACTTTGCTGGTTTTCTTTTTTTTTTTTTTCAAGATTTATTTGTTTCAAAGGCAGAGAGAGAGAGAGAGAAAGAGAGAGAGAGAGATCTTCCATCTGCTGGTTCACTCCCCAAATGGCTGCAACAACCAAGGCTTTGCCAGGCTGAAGCCAAAAGGTAGGAGTGTCTTCTAGGTCTCCCACGTGGGTGCAGAGGCCCAAGCACTTGAGCCATCTTCTGATGCTTTCCCAGGTGCTTTAGCAGGCGCTGGATCAGAAGAGGAGCAGCCTGATCTCAAACCAGTGCCCATGTGGGATGCTGGTGTCACAGCCAGCGGTTTTACCCGTTATGCCATAGCATTGGCCCCAAGAAGTCAACTTCGGAACTGGGCTATGAGGGGTGACTAGGAGTTCACTAGAGGATGAGTTAGAAGTTCTGGAGGTGCCACTGCCTTTTTGTGTGGCTCTCTGCCCTCGTCTACAAAATAGCTACCATACAGTGGTGATGAACATCTTATAAGACACTTTACAAACTATCGGAGGATTCACTGATAGAAATTCACTGACAACAAGTGATATAAAGCTAAGTGATGTCAGGAAGACCTTTCTGTCCAGTCTAGAATCTAGAATATAATATAATTTATATATAATCCAATAAACTTCATTGGGGCCAGCTTTGCCAGCAGGTTAGGCTGCCTCCTAAGACACCGGAATCCCATGGGAGCACCAGTTGGTGCCCAGGCTGCTCCACTTCCAATCCAGCTCCCTGGAAATGCACCTGGGAAAGCAGCAAAGGATGGCCCCAGTGCTTGTGTCCCTGCTACCCACATGGGTAACCTGGATGGAGTTCCAGGATCTTGACTTCAGCAGCCCAGCCATGGCTGCAGCAGCCATTTGGGGAATAAACCAGCAGATGGAAGATCTCTCTGTCTCCTTCTCTCTGTAACTCTGCCTTCCAAATAAATAAAATAAATCTTTAAAAAAATACTAAGCTTCATTCCCTCCTGCCCTACACAGGATGAAGTTAAGAAAATACACAAGCATAAGGCCAGGCTAAGTGTAAAATGTTAAAGAGCAAGGTCTGAAAGTATAATCTTATTCTAGCATATAAATATTATCTGACCATTAAAACTGAGAATCAGGGAGATATGAAGGAGAAATATGAGATGCATTTAGCATTCTGCTTCCTTCAGCTAATGTATTATAAACTGCGACTCTGATTTATAGCTGTGTAAATACACAGAACAAGAACTCAAAGTCCATCTGGAAAAGTGAAAATGGCTACTGCATAGACATGGGGGCTGCGGGTTCCATTTTTTCTCCAATTTCATTTTAGGTTGCTTTTATTCTTTTCGTGGCAACGAACAAGGACAAGAAAAAAAGCATTCTGTTCCTTTTCTAAATCAGCTGCTTTCTTGGCTGAACACTGAGCCACATCCCTGCCCCCTCCAGCTTCCAACGAGCTCTGAGTCCCTGTCCCTTAAGCCCTCGGGGCCTAGAGGGCAGCGTTTGCTTCCAGCAATGACAGAAGTTTGCATAGAACTACTGGAGGATGCTCCAAGGCCCCTGCAGGGGAAAGAGCTGCCACCTTCTATAGATTTCAGGGGACACTGAGGGCACGGAAGAGCCATCAAACTGTGCTTGGCCTTGGGCTCTGATTCAAAGGCTGCAGCTTCCAAGGCCCCTCACCCTTCCCCTTCTGAAAGGCACCGTAACGGCACCGACGCCGGGTGCTTGGCAGCCCTCATTTTTGCACTGAATTAGTGCAAGGGCATTTCTCAGGCAGGGCTTCCCCAACAGCCTCTCCAGGCAGGAGTGGGCCATAAACCATGTCAGCTGCTAAGCTCATAACTAGATCAAGGAGAGAAACTAGGAATGGCAGGTTGATTTTATGCCCTCGCGCTATCTCTCCAGTCTATCAACCCTGCAGAACCAACAAGTATTAGCGCCCCTGACATACATCAGAAGCTGCGGCCTATAAACAGGGCAAACGGAATCAGAGAGACGTCTCAATTTCGCTCTGCAGATACAAGGCCATTCTCACAGACAGCAGAAATTTAACCCTGTAGCAACACAGGCTGCTCCCTTCAACCTAAGCCTTGGATTCTACCAGCTTCGGGGTCCTGGTCCCCCACGTGGATGTACTGCATGTGGTTGTTCAGCTGTTTCTGTACCAGGGTACCTGGCTACGGTTAGCAAGGTGCCAACCTCCTGCACAAGACCCTGGTGCCCAGTGCCCTCCCTGGCACAGTTACGGCTGCCAGGAAGAAGGAGCACCTTTCTCAGATTCTCATGATCTGCTCCCCAAGGCACACTACCCAAGGGCTGTCTGTCCTTGTCGGGAAGGAGGGAGTTGTCTTGCTCCAGTTCACACAAAACACAGTGTGTGTGCACTGGTTGCAGCCCCTCCTTGAGTAAGCAGGTAAACGGAGACAACCATGGGCCACCAGGTCCTGTGTGAGAACGGCACAGAAATCTGCCTATGAAGTGCATTCCACACCTCCATGTTTGTTTATTTATTTGAAAGTCAGAATTACAGAGAAAGGGAGAGAGATGGAAGAGAGGGAGAGAGAAGGGTGAGAGAAAGAGACAGAGAGATCCTCCATCCACTGGTTCACCCTCCAGATGGCCACAAAGCCAGGGCTGGGCCAGGCTGAAGCCAGGAGCCAGGAGCTTCATCCAGGAATCTCATGTCCATGGCAGGAGCCCAAGCACTTGGGCCATCTTCCACTGCTTTTCCCAGGCCATTAGCAGAGAGCTGGATCAAAAGCGGAGCAGCCAGGACACAAACTGGCACCCATATGGGGAGCCAGCATCACAGGTGGCAGCTTTTCCCGCTGTGTCATAACGCCAGCCCTGCTACTGTTTTCACATTCAACAAATGCCAGCCCTGATGTCTGTTTCGGATGCTGCCTTCACTGACCCCCTCCCAGGGCCCTGTCTTCCCTTCCTAGCCCCTTCCTCTAGCTCAGTGACCCCTTGGATAACAACATCCTCCTGAGTCCTAACCAGGCTCTCTGAATTCACAACTTCAGAACTGTGGTGAGAGCCCTGAAACTATATAGTAGATAATTCAGGGATGTGTCTAAAATGATGAATTCCAAAGAATGATAAATCTGGTATCTAAACAGGATCACAGCATTCATGTGATGCATTTTTATCTTAAAGAAAGAAATAAAATTAAGCCTCTGAGCCTAGAAATATTAAGCGACTGCTCTGGTCTGAATGTTTGTGTCCCTCCCCCACTAAAATGCATACTTTGAAACCTCACATCGAATGTGACGGT
This sequence comes from Lepus europaeus, assembly GCF_033115175.1. NCBI lineage: Eukaryota > Metazoa > Chordata > Mammalia > Lagomorpha > Leporidae > Lepus > Lepus europaeus. The sequence continues at coordinate 9,843,734 of NC_084842.1, forward strand.
ACTAGGGGTAGGACTTTGAGAAAATGACTAGGCTCCCCATGGACAGAACTGGTACCCTAACAGGAAGCTGAAGAGACCAGGGTCCTCCTATTCCACCATGTGAGGGCACAGTGAGCAGGAGGCAATCTGTAATCTAGAAGACCCTCACAATGATCCAACCATGCCAGCACCCTCATCCTGAGTGTCCTAGCCTTGAGAACTGTGAAATACATTTTTCTGCTGTTTAGAAGACACCTAGTGGGGCCGGCGCCGTGGCGAAATAGGTTAATCCTCCGCCTGCGGCGCCGGCATCCCATATGGGCGCCAGGTTCTAGTTCCAGCTGCTCCTCTTCCAATCCAGCTCTCTGCTGTGGCCTGGGAAAGCAGTAGAAGATGGCCCAAGTCCTTGGGCTCCTGCACCCACATGGGAGACCGGGAAGAAGCTCCTGGCTCCTGGCTTCAGATCAGCGCCACTCCAGCCATTGCAACCATTTGGGAAGTGAACCAATGGATGGAAGACCTTTCTCTCTATCTCCCCCTCTCACTGTCTGTAACTCTACCTCCCAAATAAATAAATAAAATCTTTAAAAAAAAAAAAAGAAGAAAACACCTAGTATGAACATGATCTAACCCAAAATTGCACCAAGCGTTTAGGAAGATAATGCTCAGCTTATAAATCTATTCCTCCTGAGAACCTCTATCTGTCCAGCAGCCAGAGGAGGACTGGGCTTCTGTCCAGGGAAATTGTCCCTGGTGCTCTCAGGAAAGGCAGGAGCACAGACTGTGGCGCCTTCACACTGACAGTGCACAGCCCTCGGCGTCCTTGCTGAGAACAGAGTGAGGAAAGAGGCAGGGCATGCGGGCTCAGGAATCCACTGCCTCGGTTCAAATCCCTTCTCTGCCCTTTCCCTGCTTTGCCACCTCAGGCCAGTGCTTCAGTTTCCTGGGCTGCAAAATGGGAAGAATAATAGGCTGACCCCATGAAGTTCGGATGAGGATCAAAGGAGGTAACTCATGGAAGAGGCATTCAACACAATTCTTGACAGGGCACTCGAAAGAGGTCCTTCTGCCAGTTCTACGAAGAGTTCTACTCCTGAGTGAGTCATGTCTGCTTTAAACACACACCATGCTCATATAGATTGTGCTAAAAAAAAAAAAAGTCTAAGATGCTGTCTGGTTTTTGTGGCAATTGGCATCATCCAGAACACGCACAAATGTTCCAGGAGAAAAACATGCAGTAGACACATTCAATAAATATAAAAATTGCTAAGTCAAGTTCATTTGAAAACCACATGGTAATTCCCTAGTAGTTCTGGGTTAATTGCATATTAATTACCATCTTGTTATGGCATCAATGAGCCATACATCTGATGTGATAACCTGCAGCAGAGATTAAATGCTAAAATGGACTTGCTCCAACTGCCGCGGAAAAAGATTCCTGATCACTTCGTTACCTCCAAGGCTTCTCAGAAAAAAAAAAAAAAACTTTCCTATGTTACTGCTTCTTTAAAGAGCTTAATAATTACTAAAATGTCCTCTAACCAAAGCTTTTCTTCCAGTGCAGGTATGTAAGAGGAGCTGGTAGCACCAACCCTCAATCCAGCAGATCAGACTCTTTTGAAAAGACAAACCCCAGCCTACTGACCTCTCCGAGGGTGAAGCTTTAATTGGCTGCAAGTGTCTTGAGACATTTCTAAGGTCCTTGCCTCTTCCATTCTCCTGGGCCTTTAGAAGTTAACTTTTGCACATTTATAGCATTGAAATACAGTCCTGAAAAATAAGTCATGTGAGCCCAGTTGAGTTTCTTGGTACAGGAATTATGTATAACAAGACGGCTGGCAAGGTTGTATCACTCCATGAAAGCTGTAATTTCCTTGCAATTGATTTCCTAAAGATAACTCACTGTTTGCGTGCAGTGAAAGCTAATTTAACAAGAAAGATGAGTCTCTTCAGAACACCTTGATTGGCAATTGTGATAAATTCCTATAATTACTATTGACTCGGCGGAGGATTGTCATTTGTTAAGATGTTGCTGAAATGACAGTCCGGTGATGGTTTTAAACAGGGGAAACAGGAATGCCACAGCCTGCTCCCACCTTCAAGAAAGAAATCTGGGGGGTCTGGCACAGTGACAGGTGTCTCCGAGAGTCTGGGAAGACCCTGTTGAGTCTTAGCAAGACCTACACAGCCTTCTTAGCATTTCTGTGTTGACTGAAAATCCTGTTAGGAACCAAGGTTCTTAGCACCAGAGAGTCTCGCTCATTCTCCTAACAAAGAGATGAAGTTAGACCACTACTTCCACAGTAGAGCAAAGAAAACCTTAGTACCATATTGGCCCTAAGAAACAAATAATAACCAAACCCAACAGTAGGTATTCGCTTAAGTCAATTAGCAGAAAACCAAGTAACATCCTGCTATCATTAATATGATGCTATGGAAAGTTAAAGATAGGGAAATGCTTAAACTATGGTTTTAAGTATAAAAGACAGAATGGAAAATTACATCTAAAGTGTGAGCTCAACTGTGTTATTAAAAAAAAAAAAAAACAGGAAGGAAGTGCGTGACAAATTATTCATTGTAGTAGCTCTAAAGTCCAATCCCTATCGTAAGGGGCTATACCTGATATCCATCTGGGTGGACCTACCTGAAAAAGTCAGACTACACACTATCCCCATTCCCCAAGTCAAAACTACTGTTCACTGAGTGGGAATGATGTGTCTACCAGCGCTGTCAGCACCACCACACAGCATGCCCCTGCATTTCTTGCTTGTGCTGAACAAGAGCCACGGGCTAGCATGGGCTGCTTAAACACAAAGCAAAGACTTTCTATGCCATTTGTCGAACAAACGTAAAGCATTAGCGATATTGATCACAGTTCTACAATTAGGGTCATTCATATCCCTAAGTATTCTCTTGCCATTAACTCATCAGTCCATTCTGCAATTCTAGGAGACACACAAAGATTATTATTCTCATTAAAGATGAGGAAACTCTGACTAAGAGATTTAGAGGGACTCACATGAGGTCACAGAGCAAAATGATTATTTAAACATAAATCTTGTATTTCTAAGTCTAGAAACTATATTTATGGTAAAATGTCATAGACTAGGAGTACTTAGCAAATTAACATATTTTGCCTATATTGACACTTTACTTACTTCTCATTTAAAACTGTTTGGGAAGCCAGTGCTGTGGCTTAGCAAGTTAAGCAGCCTCTTGCGACTCCAGCATCCCAAATGGAAAGCTCTGATTCCTTTCCAACTCTCCCCCCACCACCCTGCTAATTCACCTGGAAAAGCAGCAGAAGATGGCCCAAGTACTCAAACCCCTACCACCCATGTGGAAAACTGGATGCAGTTCCTGGCTCCTGGCTTGGGTCTGACTCAGTCCTGTCTGTTGTGGGCATTTGTTTAGGAAACCAGTGGGTGTAAGATGTTCTCTCTCTCTCTCTTTCCCTCTCTCTCTCTTTCAAATAAATGAATAAATATTTTCCTAAAAAATTTAAAATAAGTTAAAACTATCAGTGACTCTTTTTTTAAGATTTACTTATTTATTTATTTGAAAGACAGAGTTACAGAGAGGCAGAGGCAGAGAGAGATGTATTCCATCGGCTGGTTTACTCCCCGCATGGTCACAACGGCTGGAGCTGCGCCGATCCGAAGCCAGGAGCCAGGAGCTTCTTCCAGGACTCCCATGTTAAGTGCAGGGGCCCAAGGACTGTCTATCTTACATTGCTTTTTCAGGCCATAGCAGAGAGCTGGATCAGAAATGGAGTGGCCAGGCTCAAACCGGCACCCATATGGGATGCAGGCACTGCAGGTGGTGGCTTTACCAGCTATGCCACAGCGCCAGCCCCTATCAGTAACTCTTATAAGAATATTTTGGCATTTCAAATGGGTTCCAAGGAAAAAATGGGCCTGTCAAGAAAATACATGGCCCCCTTTCTTCCCAGTATGAAGGAGGTTGACTGTGATGTGGCCGTGACGTTCACGACTGGCATTTGTGATTGACATTTGGGTGTTGCATTTCTCCGGGCCCTCTGTACATGTGCTGTAAACTAGACTTTCCTCATCTGGCCAAGCTCCCATTTTATCAAGATGCTTTAACCACAATCTACACTGCAAAGTGGGTAGTCTTGGATGGATCCTGACAGAGAGCAGAGTCCTTGGTTTCATGCCTGGAGGAGGGTCTAGTGACCCCTCCCCAGTCTCTGATATCTAATTATCTGTGTGAAAGCATCTTCATCTCTCTGGGCCTCGATTTCCTCATCTGTAAAATGGGAATACTAACTCCTTTCCTTAGACCATTGCAATGAGAATTTAGTGTGTTAATATATGTAAAGTATTTGAACAGTGATGCCACATACTAAGTGCTCAATAAATATTAAATCTCATCATTTTCATATGCATTCTGTCAGTATTAGCTCAAGGAGCCCATAGTCTAAAGAATCACATGGTAGAAACTTGCTACTAATGGGTTATTATTTAATAAGGCATTACTCAATAAAGAGTGAAGAAAATACAATATGTGAAAAACTAAGAATATAGTCATAGCCAACACAATGAATATTTGCCAAGACTTGCCACTAATCTTATTTTTGTAAATCTAATTAAAAGCAGTACATGTATTTTCACTGTGGGCAAGAATTTAACAAATTCTTATTCCTGTTTGTGAAATAGCCACCCAGGCACTTTTAACACTGCTACTGTGTTTGCCTGCTCTTGAGACATATGGGAATGTAAAATGATTGTAATAGCACTAAAAGTGGCCTTTGTCTTCCTAATGAAATTCTAAAAGCTACAGTCTCCTGTAACGTAAACAAGCATTTCTGCCCTGGCAGATTCATCACACAAACCCAGTCAACCGCGGCTGAGACGACATTGTGGCCAGCAATACTGCCACCTGCAGAATGGAAGTGGGACTGTTTTCCTCGGAGGCAAAAAAAAATAAAAAATAAATAAATCCGTATTTTGACACCTGGGTGTTGCTCTGAGAAAGATAATAGTTCTATTATCCTAACAGCTCGGAACATTGCTACCCAGCTACACTCACACTGTTCTGCTAACTTACCCGCAGGCTACACTGTTTCACTAATTTGCCCCAACTACACAGCAACTTGGCCTTGCGTTTTCTTTCATTCCATGTATTCAAGATGAGTGACTTAATGTGGACACACTGTTTGCAGTAACAGCTTTGATGCTGCTGGATCAGGACAGGCTGTGTGCAAGGACACCAAATAGCAAGTGTCCAGAAAATCCCTTTTTCTTCTGGGAGCCCAAATGTGTATATGTAAGTACCTCCTCTAGTTTTATACACGTGCACATACATGTAGACACAAAAACCATTCAGATAATTATAGACAAGTCCAGACCCTCTAGCGATCCAGGTGCAAATAAGAAAAAGAGGGGAGCCACTTGCAACGTTTTTATGCAATATCAGAGTGTGGGTTTAAGTCCCAGTTACTCCACTTCCAATCTTGTTTCTAACTAATGAACCCAGAAAAGCAGTTGGAAGTGCTTGGGCTTCTGCCACCCACATGGAAGACTTGGATGGAATTCCGGACTCTTGGCTTCAGCCTACCCAGCCCTGGCTGTTGAATTCATTTGGGGAGTGAACCAGCAGATGATATCTCTCTCTCTCTCTCTCTCTCTCTCTCTCTCTTCTCTATCCCCCCTCCCTCTCCCTTTCTTTCCCTCTCCCTCTTTCTCTCTCCCCCTCTCTTTCTCTCTCTCTCTTTCAAATAAACAAATACTTTTTAAAAAAAAAAAGAAGAAGAAAAAGAAAGATGAAACCAATGTCAGAAAACGCAGGATGCAAGTCTGACCTGCATTCAACTCAGCTTTTAGAGTTGTATCTTCCCCTTTCTCCTGTTCCCCATGGTTCCCATGTTCTGCTAAGGATTAGTGGTCCAGATTATCCTTTTGAGATCCTCAGTAAATCACATTACGATGTGGGACCTCCCAGACTTGGGCCCTTTCCTGATTCCTCCTCCACCACCACCCATCACCTCCCCAACATAACTCACTGTTCTAGTATTCCACTCTTGCATGATCTGGCTAATTGTTTCTGGCAAACCACATAAACTGAAAGCCAAGTTCCTGTGGCTGATTATTTAATGTATTAACTATCAAATATTTGCGTATTGACAGAGGCCTCTCTCAGCCCAAACCTTAATTAAAAGCATGAATAACTGGAAGAATTGAAATAGACAGAGGGAAGAGGGATGGGTCAGATAAGGGAAAACGCTCAGGAACACACTTGAAATCGTACGATGAAAATATCATCCAGCTGCTTCACACACACACACACACACACACTCACACACACATCCCTCTTCACGCTGTCTGCTCACATACAGACCCATGACACATAATGACATTTCAGTCAACACTGGAAGGCAGCCCCATCAGATTAGAATGCAGTTTAAAACCCCAGACCCCTGGTGACCTCTAAGCCACAGCACATTACACACATGCTTGTGATGCCAGTGTGAATGCCCTACTGCACCACCAGTGTAACCCATACAATTCTAACACTTGATATATCAAACGACTGTATTACTAGTTTATGTGTCTACTACACTGTACTTGTATGGTTATTTTAGAGTGTGCGTCCACTCACACTCACACAAAGCGTAGAGTGTACTTCTACTCACACACAGAAAACTGATGATAAAACCACATGCTGCCCTACGCTGGCAGCAGCCCCGAACACCTCTGCTCACGGAGACTCCTGATTGTATCAAGAGGCATGGCAAGCAACTGGCCTACACCATCCAAGTCTGTGTAAGAACACGCTATGGTGGGCACACGAGGACAAACCGCCTAAGAACGCATTTCTCGGCACATGTAGATGGCTTTCAGCAACATGTGAAAGTATGCACACACACACACACACTTCTACACACACATAACCTTCCCCAAGAAGAGAAAATGTAGCTCTCTTATGAACACACATCCAAAGTGTCTCAGACACAATCCCACACCCGAGGGACAGCCAAGCCAGTCCAAGCAGCCACAGGATCTTGCTGTTCCATGGCCAGCTTCCACATGCACAGGGGCTCAGGGAGCTGAGTGGGTAGACTTTGGGGGAAAACACCTCAATCTTGGCACAAAGCATCAAGTGAGTGCCTTCACTATCTTGGACTAATGTCCCATGACTTTTTATCTTAGGCTCCATGCTGAAAGCAGGAAGGCATCCCCCTGTATCAGCATAGCCACATTTAAAAGACTTAGCCTAACCAGCTGAAGCAACCCCTATATGAGAAATCTCAACTTTCTTGGGAACAGGGTGTTCAAAGATTCTTTTTTTTTTCTTGCAATTACAGCAGAGAGATCCATAAAATAGTATATCTTATTGAAGTCATGCTGTGGAGGGTAATTTCAGAATTTGTACTCCTAAACCCAGAGATGGATATTACTGGCATAATCGCGCTTAATAGTTTCCAGCCAGGGCTGGGTAGGCTGAAGCCAAGAGTTTGGAATTCCATCCAAGTCTCCCACGTGGGTGGCAGAGGCCCACTTAATCACACATCCATTTGAAAATAGGTAAGGAGAGACTCACACAAGTTTGGGTCTGCGGTGACAATTAAATTGTGTGCTCTGAGCTTTGACCATAGAGTCCAGGAGAAAGTATCACTCTGCATACAGAATAACTTCAAATAACAACAGTAGTAACAAAAAAATGTAAAAATCCAAGGTGTGGATGTATGCAGCAATCTGTAACATTATTTGCTTGCGACTACAGTCTCCTTGGTTTCACGGCTGGGTCCAATGACAACAGGAAGATCAGTTTTGATGTGTACACTCTATTTATTATGCATCTGCATTGCATGTGGGAAACACAAAAGAAAAAGAAGGAATCCTTGACCTCACAGCACTGAGGCCGGGCAGGGTAACCTCTCTCCCAGGTCCCCTTCGGGCTGACAGGCAAAGTCTCAGGACGAGAGGTCATGGGCTTGGTAAATGACCGGATCATCCTCCCAGCGGAGAAATCACAGCCGCTGATGACATTTCTCCTAAAGCAGTGCCCCATATTTTAAAATTCAGCCTTGATTAGAACTGACGGCAAATGCTCCTAAACCTAATGAGCAGCTGAATGAAGGCTTTGAGAGGAGGGAATAGTCCAGAAGACACTCCACCCTTGAGGGTGCAGAGGAAGCTGGGCCACCCCATGTTTGCAAACTCACCAAAAATCAAAGGCAAAGGGGCTGGCACTGCGGTGCAGTGGGTTAAAGCCCTGGCCTGCAGTGCCAGCATCCCGTAGAGGTGCCAGTTTGAGTCCTGGCTGCTCCATTTCTGATCCAGCTCCCTGCCAATGTGCCTGGGAAAGCAGCAGAGGTCCCTGCACCCACGTGGAAGACCTGGAAGAAGCTCCTAACTCCTGACTTCAGCCTGACCCAGCCCTGGTCATTGTGGCCATTTGGGAAGTGAACCAGGGGATGGATGACCTCTCTCTCTCTCTACATCTCTAGCTCTTTCAAATAAATAAAATAAATCTTAAAAAAAAATCCAAGGCAAACACAACCTTGTTCTGTGTCTTGTCGGCATAAAGCTGAATGTGTCTAAAAATGATTACTAAAAATGGCAAAGTGTTTCCTGCGATATTGAAAAATCTCTTTAATACTTAACTTAAAATTCTGATACTGTGAATGTTTATTATCAGAAACTATATTTGTTAACATGTTTGTTATAGTAAACGGTTCACCAAGGTTGTAAATTATTTTTCTCACAGAAGGTTTATTTTAACTATCTACCCTGTGACAAATAACAGTTTCTATGGCCTTACTGAGTTTATATTTGTTACTTCATTTGCATGAAAGTGAATTAGCATTCCCTGTCACTCAAAAATCATCAAGCCTTTTTTATTTTTTTAGTTCTTCCTCCCACAGTCCTTTTTGCAATAAACATTATGTACTCTGAAAGTTTTATTTCAAAAAATTATTGTAAATTAATTGTATTTTCTAATACATGTTTCACGATGTATGTTACTACATGGGTAATAGTCTCCTTTTTCCTCAAACTAATGAAAATAAGTCACTCATTCTGAAAGGCTAGGTAGATCAATAAGTGCTGGTCGAGGACTGTGAATATACTCTGAATATTTGCAATAATAAAAATAAACAATTTTGCCAGAGCCGTGGCGCATTTGGCTAATCCTCCGCCTGAGGTGCCAGCACCCTGGGTTCTAGTTCCAGTAGGGGTGCCGGTTCTGTCCCGGTTGCTCCTCTTCCAGTCCCGCTCTCTGCTGAGGCCCAGGAAGGCAGTGGAGAATGGCCCAAGTCCTTGGGCCCTGCACCCGCATGGGAGACCAGGAGAAGCACCTGGCTCCTGGCTTCAGATCGGCGCAGTGCGCCAGCCGCAGCATGCCAGCTGTAGCTGCCATTTGGGGGGTGAACCAACGGAAAAGGAAGACCTTTCTCTCTGTCTCTCTCTCTCCCTCACTGTCTCACTCTGCCTGTCAAAAAAAAAATTTAATAAATAAATAATTTTTAGACTCCACGTGCCAGCTAATTTAGTCATACTCTGTAGCTCATCACCCACTATCATAATTATGTATAAAAGGCTCCTCTTGGCTCCTGCTTTTTTGTTTTGTTTATTGTTTTTCAGGGTTTGGGAGTTTTTTGTTTTTGCTGTTTCTTTTTTTTTTTCAGTTTTGTTAGGCAAGGAGACAGCCATGAGCCTGTGTGTGTGTGTGTGCAAGAAAAGAAAAAAGAAAAAACAGAAGAAGAAAATGGGACATTTATGTGGTTACATCTCTCTCTCTCTTTCTCTGTCTCATCCTCTCTCTCTGTAACTCTGCCTTTCAAATAAGTAGCTAAATCTTTTTTTTTTTTTTAAAAAAGAGGCATTTAAAATGACAAGAATAAGATTGGAATCAATATGTCAGCTGAGTAAGAGTCTCTGACAACCACCTCCCTACAGAGATGCCGATGCAAGCAGCTACACACACCCAATCACCTTCACAAGAGCTACAGAGACAGGTGAGAGACCACAGTGCCTCCTCTTGTTATAATCATAGGAAAAGCCTCATTGGGGCTGGCGCTGTGGCTCAGTGGGTTAATGCCCTGGCCTGCAGTGCCAGCATCCCATATGGGCGTCCTTTCTAGACCCGGCTGCTCCACTTCCAATCCAGCTCTCTGCTATGGCCTGGGAAAGCAGTAGAAGATGGCTCAAGTCCTTGGGCCCCTGCACCCACTTGGGAGACCCAGAGGAGGCTCCTGGCTCCTGGCTCTGGATCGGGGCAGCTCCGGCCTTTGCAGCCATCTGGGGAGTGAACCAGTGGATGGAAGACCATTCTCTCTCTCTCTCTCTCTCTCTCTCTCTCTACCTCTCTTCTCTGTGTGTAACTCTGACTTTCAAATAAATAAATAAAAATCTTTAAAAAAAGAGAAAAGTTTCATTGAAGAAAGCCAAGGAAAGAGTTGCCTGTAGCACCCCAGGGAGGCAGTCTTGGTGGGCTGTGGGCTGTAGATGTGATCTAGTATTGTGGCATTTGTGGACCCTGACAAGGAGTCTGAGTTTGGAGAATATTGCAAGACTGAATCAGTAAAAAACATAACAAGGACCTAGGGCAAACAGTGACATAGGGCGCTATCTAGTGCTGAAAGAGCAGTTATTTGTAGGCTCTTTCCACCCACTACCCAACTTTTGTAAATAATTTGATTTGGTCTGGTTTGCCATCTTAGTCCATTCTCTGTTGCGACTAATACAACTCCACAGACTAGGTAAATTATAAAGAAAAGTGGTTTATTCTGACTCATGGTTCTGGTCCAAGGTTAAAAGGCTGCATCTGGAAAACCTGATCAGTGGAAGAAGAAGCCTGCCCCAGCAGACCAGGCAGGTGGCTGCCACCCCACCTCCAGGCACACACCCCACAATGGCAGGGGTCGCCTCACTCCCCACCCAAACGGCAAGGTCCACAAACAGTTCAGAAGAATTCCTTCCCCTCCGTGCAAGCTGTACCATCTAGCTGCCTGGCAACAAAAGAAGAGGGGAAGCCCTGCCTATGGGACTCTCCTACCCACCAGCACCATAAAGAAGTGAGCGGGGCTGCAACGGGTGGGGGCTCTGTGTGCATGTAATCCACAGACCTAACCAGAGAAAAAAATCCACCCCCCCACCCACCCCACTGACACTGAAGCTGGTTGGGAGGACCACACACAGACAGTGGCTCTGTTTCGTTACAGACAGGACTGGCTAGTGGGGTGGAGCGGCCCCACTGACAATCCAAGACCCGGAGAGCCCTGGCAGCTGACTCGGAGCAAACAGTGACTGCATAAGAGGAGACAGAGAGTGGCTAGGCCCTGGGCAACCACATAGCGCTTCTCCCACCCCACAAGCTCCTGGGTTGCCTATAGCAGCTCATAACAGACAGAACTGCGCTCACAAGAAAGATTCCACAGATCGAATGTGCAGTTCAGTAAGCAGTGCATCTCAGTGGTAAGCACACCGGGGACTAACACCAGGGCATCCCACAGCTGTGAGGAGGGGGGAGGGTCACACCAACAGAGGTGACCATTCTTCTCCATCCGGGTAACCAGAGGAGAGCTGCCAAGCCCAATGGGGTCTCATCTTGGATACTTACCCCACCCTGGAATACAGAACAGAGCACCCTGGCCACATCCAGCACACACCTCCTGGTATTCATTGATACTATAGATGTCCCAGAAAGCCACAGAGACACAGACCAAAGGTAAAATCCACCAAACAATTTTTAAAAACTACACAAATGCCGGAAAACAAAGGAAAATTTAAGAAATAAGAATAAGGGAAAACACTATGAGTCATCATTTCAATATTAGAAGGCAAAGATGAAGAGATTGAGGAAATCCCAGAAACAGAGTTCAGAAAACTAATCACTGAATTTCTTAGAAGCAAAATCACAAACTACAGAAAACTATACATGATATGAATGAAAATTTTTCCTATGAAATTGAGATATTAAAGAGAAATCAGAGGGAAATACTAGAAATGAAGAACTCAATAGATCAAATAAAAATGCAGTGGAAAGTCATAAAAACAGAGTAGGTGAGGCAGAAGAAAGAATGTCTGAACTAGAAGACAAATCATTGAAAATTTTACAGTCAGACCAAAAACAAGAAGAAATTAGGAAACTAAAAACCACTGGAAGGCCGGCGCCGTGGCTCACTTGGTTAATCCTCTGCCTGAAGCACCAGCATCCCATATGGGTGCCAGGTTCTAGTCCCGGCTGCCCCTCTTCCAGTCCAGCTCTCTGCTGTGGCCCGGGAAGGCAGTGGAGGATGGCCCAAGTGCTTGGGCCCTGCACCCGCATGGGAGACCAGGAGGAAGCACCTGGCTCCTGGCTTCAGAAGGGCGCAGCGCCAGCCATAGCGGCCATTTGGGGAGTGAACCAATGGAAGGAAGACCTTTCTCTCTGTCTCTCTCTCACTATCTATAACTCTGTCAAATTAAAAAAAAAAAAAATTGGAGACCCATAAGATACTATCAAACGACCCAACATATGGGTCCTAGGAGTTCCTAAAGGCATGGAAGGGAACAGAAGGCCTTTTAAGTGAAATAATAACAGAAAATTTCCCCAACTTAGAGAAAGAAAGGGACATCCAAGTACAGGAAGCACATAGACATGACCAGAAAAGATCTTCACCATGACAAATTGTAGTAAAACTCTCCACTGTAAAACATAAAGAAGAGAATCTAAAATGTACACGAGAGAAAAGCCAGATTACATTCAGAGGAACCCAAATTAGACTCACAGCAGACTTCTCATCAGAAACCCTACAGCCGGCGCCGCGGCTCACAAGGCTAATCCTCCGCCTTGGGGCGCCGGCACACCGGGTTCTAGTCCCGGTCAGGGCACCGATCCTGTCCCGGTTGCCCCTCTTCCAGGCCAGCTCTCTGCTGTGGCCAGGGAGTGCAGTGGAGGATGGCCCAAGTGCTTGGGTCCTGCACCCCATGGGAGACCAGGAGAAGCACCTGGCTCCTGCCATCGGATCAGCGCGGTGCGCGGGCCGCAGTGCGCTACCGCGGCGGCCATTGGAGGGTGAACCAACGGCAAAAGGAAGACCTTTCTCTCTGTCTCTCTCTCACTATCCACTCTGCCTGTAAAAAAAAAAAAAAAAAAAAAGAAAGAAACCCTACAGGCTGGTAGAGAATGGCAAGATATATTCCAAGTCTTAAGAGGAAAAAACTGCCAACTCAGAATACGGTACCCTGCAAATCTCTCCTTTATGAAAGAAGGTGAAATAAAGACCTTCCATAACAAACAGAAATTGAAAGAATTTGTCATTACCTGCCCAGCCCTACGAAAGATGCTCAAGGATATGCTACACACAGAAACAGGGACATCACTATGGAAGAAGGTGATGGCAGAAAATCACCCATTAAAAGTACATAGGAAACCCAAAGCAAAAATGAAACTATTCATGGAAATATTTCAGGTCAAAGTAGTTACTTAACAATAGTCACCCTGAATGTAAATGGCCTCAACTCTTCGGTTAAAAGACACAGACTGGCTGAATGGATTAAAAAACAAAACCCAGGCCGGCGCCACAGCTCACTAGGCTAATCCTCCGCCTTGCGGCGCCGGCATACCGGGTTCTAGTCCCGGTCGGGGCACCGATCCTGTCCCGGTTGCTCCTCTTCCAGGCCAGCTCTCTGCGTGGCCAGGGAGTGCAGTGGAGGATGGCCCAAGTTCTTGGGCCCTGCACCCCATGGGAGACCAGGAGAAGCACCTGGCTCCTGCCATCGGATCAGCGCGATGCGCAGGTCGCAGCGCCAGCCGCGGCGGCCATTGGAGGGTGAACCAACGGCAAAAGGAAGACCTTTCTCTCTGTCTCTCTCTCTCACTGTCCACTCTGCCTGTCAAAAACTTAAAAAAAAAAAAAACCATCTATTTGCTGCCTACAAGAAACACACCTCACCAATAATGATACTCACAGACTGAAAGTGAAAGGATGGAAAAAGATATTCCATGCTGGGGCCAGTGCTGTGGTACAATGGGTTAAAGCCCCAGTCTGCAGTGCCGGCATCCCATGTGGACACCAATTCAAGTCCTGGCAGCTCCTTTTCCCATCCAGCTTTCTGCTGTGGCCTGGGAAAGCAGTAGAAGATGGCCCAAGTCCTTGGGCCCCTGAACCCACGTGGGAGACCTGGAGAATGCTTTTGGCTCCTGGCTTTGGATCAGCTAAGTTCTGGCTGTTGCAGTCATTTGGGGAGTAAACCAGCAGAATGGAAGAGCTCTCTCTCTCTCACTCTCACTCTACCTCTCTCTGTAACTCTGTCTTTCAAATAAATAAAATAAATCTTAAAAAAAAGATATTCCATGCAAACAGAAACCAAAAAAGAGCTGGTGTAGCCATGCTAATATCAGACAAAATAGACTTTAACACAAAAACTATTAAAAGAGACAAAGAAGGGAACTATGTAATGATTAAGGGATTAATTCAATAGGCAGATGTAACTGTTATGAACGTATATGCACCTAATTACACAGCACTTGGCTATTTAAAAGAAATGTTAATGGATTTAAAGGGAGACATAGATTCAAATACAATAGCAATGGGGGACTTTAATATCCACTTTCAGCAATGGACAGATCAAACAGACAGAAAATCATCAAGGAAACAGCAGAGTCAGTCAATGCTATAGACCAAATGGACCTAACAGATATCTACAGAGCTTTTCATCCTACAGCCACAGAATACACATTCTTCTCACCAGTGCATGGAAATTTCTCTAGGATTGACCACATGCTAGGCCATAAAGCAAGTCTCAGCAAATTAAAAAAAAATGAAATCATACCATGTATCTTCTCAGACCACAATGGAATGAAGTTAGTAATCAACAACTAAGGAATCCCCAGAACATATGCAAACACATGGAGACTGAATGACATGCTCCTAAACAAACAGTGGGTCACTGAAGAAATGAAAAGAGAAATCAAAAAATTTCTGGAAAGAAATGAAGATGACAATACAACATATCAAAACTTACAGGATACAAGAGCAGTGTTAAGAGAAAAGTTTAGGGCAATTGTGTCTACATCAAGAAATTGTAAAGGCACCAAAATATATGAGCTATCAATGCATCTCAAGGACCTAGAAAAACAACAGCAATCTAAACCCAAAACTAGTAGGAAAAAAGAAATAATTAAAATTAGAGAAGAAGTCAACAATATCAAAACCAATAAAATAATACAAAAGATTGGAAAACAAAGAGCTGGTTTTTTGAAAAAATAAATAAAATCGACACACCATTGGCCCAATTAAGCAAAATTAGGAGGGAGAAGACCCAAATTAATAAAATTAGAGATGAAAAAGGAAATGTAGGGGCCGGTGCTGTGGCATAGCATGTAAAGCCACCACCTGCAGTACTGGCATTCCATATGGGTGTCAGTCCAAGTCCCAGCTGCTCCATTTCTAATCCAGCTCTCTGATATGGCCTGAGAAAGCAGTAGAAGAAGGCCCAAGTCCTTGGGCCCCTGTACCTGCATGGAAAGACCTGGAGGAAGCTCCTGGCTCCTGGTTCAGATTGTCACAGCTCATGCAGCCAATTGCGGAGTGAACTAACAGATGGAATACCTCTTTCTCTCTTTCTCTGCCTCTCTTTCTCTCTGTGTATAACTCTTTCAAATAAATAAATAAATATTTTTTTAAAAAGAAAAAGGAAATGTAAAACATACAGCACAGAAATAAAAAGAATCATCAGAAATTACTACAAAAAGCTGTATGCCAACAAAACAGGAAACCTCGAAGAAATGGATAGATTATTGGACACATATGACCTACAAAAACAAGCCGTGAAGACATAGAAAATCTAAACAGACCAGTAACCAAGACAGAACTCAAATCAGTAATAAAGACCTTCCCAACAAAAAAAAAGCCCAGGACCTGATGATTTCACCACTGAATCCTACCAAACATTTAAAGAAAAACTAACTCCAATTCTTCTTAAGCTATTCAAAACAATCAAAAGGAAAGGAATCTTTCCAATTTCTTTCTATGAAACCAGTATCACCTTAATTCCTAAAGCTGAAAAAGATACAATAGAGAAAGAGAACTATAGACCAATTTCCCTGATGAACATAGATGCAAAAAAACTCAACAAAATTCTAACCAATCAAATCCAACAACACATTAGAAAGATTATTCAGCCAGAACAAGTATGACTTATCCCTGGTTTGCAGGGATGTTCATCATTTGCAAATCAATCAATGTGATACATCACATTAAAAATTTGAAGAATAAAAGCCACATGATAATCTCAATAGACACAGAGAAAGCATTTGGCAACATACAACATTCTTTCATGATGAAAACTTTAAGCAAATTGAGAATAGAAGGAACATTGGGAACATTCCTCGACACAATCAAGGCAATTTATGACAAACCAATGGCCAGCATCCTATTGAATAGAGAAAAGTTGGAAACATCTCCACTAAGATCCAGAACAAGGATGCCCACTCTCGCCATTGCTTATCAATATAGTCCTGAAGTTTTAGCCAGAGCCATTAGACAAAAAAAAAGAATTCAAATGGATACAAATTGGGAAAAATGAAATCAGACAATCCCTATTGCAGATGACATGATCCTACATAGAGAGGATCTAAAAGACTACACTAAGAGACTGTTGGAACACATAGAAGAGTTTGGAAATGTAGCAAGATATAAAATTGACACACAAAAATCAGCACAGACAATGCCATGGTTGAGAAAGAGCTTCTAAGATCAATCCCATTCACAATAGCTACCAAGAAAATCAAACACCTTGGAATAAATTTAACCAAGGATGTCAAAGATCTCTATGGTGAAAATTACAAACATTAATGAAAGAAATAGAAGAAGACACAAAAAAATGGAAAAACTTTCCATGTTCATAGATTGGAAGAATATCATCAAAATGTCCATACCACTGAAAAAAAAATTTACAGATTCAATGTGACACCAATTAAAATACCAAGGACATTCTTCTCAGATAAGGAAAAAATGATGCTGAAATTCATATGGAAACACAAGAGACCTCAAATAGCTAAAGCAATCTTATACAACAAAAACAAAGCCCACTCCCATGACTTCATGAGGAGCTCCAGCACTGCAAGAAGCCTCCACCTGGCCACCCAGGTTTCCCTTTGAAATCCTGGTGGAAGCTACTCTGATCTCATAGCTTTTTCATTTTTTGCACCCTCAGAATTAGCACCACATGGGCACAACCATAGTCTGCTGCTTCTCCCTTCTGAGTGGCAGCATGAGCTGTATCTAGACCTGATGAGCCAAAACCCCGGATTTATTTTGGATCAGGGTTCTGGTCCAAGGTTAAGGGAACACATCTGGTGATTGCTTTATTGCTGACAGAGTTCCAAAGGCAGCGCAGGGCAAGAGAAGGGGAGTACACAAGAGATGCAGCCATTAGGCTTTTATAGCAGACTGTTGAAATAACCTATTACCCCACTAATTAAATGAATGGACTAATCTATTCATGAGGCCAGCACCCTCATCAGCTCTTATAGGTTACACCTGGTCCCACCTCTCAATTTCTCATAATGGGGATTAATTCTCAACATGAGTTTTAGAGGGGACAAACATACTCAAACCATAGCAGTTCCTTGTATCCATTCCTTTATATTTTTTTTAATGGCAACAGTATCCTTTGCCATTCTCAGGAATATGAAGTTTCTCAGTTCCCAGTCCTCATGATTGGGAGCGGATCTACCCCAGATCAGAAGGGAAATTTGTAACCAAGACTTAATAGTCATTACCCCAACATTTAGGTCTGGGAACTTCATTCCCTGGCCACTGTGATTAGTTCAGTAATCTCAAACTAGTCCAATCATAACTAATTCCAGGATTTATGCAGCAGCCATATTATACAAAAGATATATTCCTTTGTTGTTTTTGAACTTAGACTTAGGAAGATAGTATCCTGCAGTTGCCAAGAGCCCCATGTGAAGCCTTGATGAAGTTAACTATAAAACCAAGACATGGGGAGAAAATAATTCCTGAGGACAGCACCCAAAGCCAGATTCACTCTGAGATTTTTCAGCTGTGTGTTAACAGTTTCCCTTTGCTTAAGTCACTTTGAAATGGGTTTTGTGTTACCTACAACCTATTTTATCACATAAAAGTGAGTTGGAGGGGCAAGCATTTTGCACAGTGGTTAAGCTGCCTCTTGGGACGCCTACATCCCATATTTGAATGCCTGGGTGTGAATCCCAACTCTGCTTCTGATTCCAGGTTCCTGATAACAGATTCTCTGGGAGGAAGAGGGTGATGGCTCAAGCACTTGAGTGCCTGCCACCCACATGGGAGAACTGGATTGAATTCTGGGCTCCTGGGTTCTGCCTGGCTCAGTCCTAGATGTTGAGAGCATTTGGAGAACAAACCAGCAGATGGAAGACCTCTCTGTGTCTGTGTCTCTTCGACTTTCACGTAAGTTTAAAATAAATAACTAACAATGAAATTGTCTTTTAAATAAGAAAGAAGTTAGAGCCAAAATTTACTGATAGTCATAGTGAGTTGTGGCTCCACAGGGAGGGAGGAACCCAGCTCTTCCTTGGCGTGAATTCCAACCCATTTCATTCCTGTACTCCACCTTCACCTCACCACCCAACAATCCACAGCAGGGTTTTCCCAGATTTGGACTTGTAGGGATCCAAGCACATCGCCTTGGAAAAAGGCTAATCACTATAGTTAAAGTTTTCCTTACTGTTTAAACTTCTCTTTCTCATCTTTCTCTCCCCTCCCTTGCTTGAAAATAGAGGGACACTAAATAAAAGGAAACAGAAAAAGGCAAAGAGAGGGAAATCAAAGAGAGGGATTTAGTGCAACCAGCAGAGGCTTCATTAGGCTTACAACAAAGACAAGCTCAATTCCTCTCTTATTGACATGAACGAGTTTGATGTGAGTCCAACATAAAAGCCAGGCAGATCTGCTTGCTCTTCCTAGGGTCTCAGAATCTCTGCAGCTGCTGGCAAATTGCTTCATTCCACTAAAGGTCATCTTTCTTGATTGGTCTTCATTGGTTTCTATGTTCAACCAATCAACTACTGGCCAAGCAGATGGCTCGGAGCCAGTCCTGCGTCCCTGTCAGCAGCTGCAGGCTCACCAGAACCTGTCAGCCCTCGTCCACCACAGAAAGCCTTCTCCCTGCACAGGCTCTGTAGCTGGAAACCACAGGCACCCAGCGGATAGTCCCTGGATGTATAAATGGTACTGAACAGACTGTGTCTAGCACTGTGGTAGGGGCTGCAAGTGAAACAAAGAACCGTAACCCAAGGGATAAAATGAGAACAGCGTATACAATTTCAAAAAACAGCAAATATGGTCTGTGGCAGAGCTGAGATTCAAATTCCCATCTTTGTATCCAGAGTCCTTTATTCTGTTAACACAATGTGTGTCTGGGATGAAAAGGAGAAAGAAAACAAGAAATAAGGAAAAGAGAAAGAGAAGCTGGGGAGGAAGTAAATATAGGATTATTTCTTGGTTTTCTTCCATGTGGCAAGCATTAAACCAGACCTCTCGTGTCCTATTTTATCTTACTAACTCCTTAAAAACAGTTCTAAAAGTATACCATCTCTCTCCTCACTCAAGAACACCAGAGGCCTAAGTGTGAATTTATTTTATGAAAAAGACTTGATGTTGAGCTCTTATTAACTACATTCTCTTAAAAAATCACAATGTTGGTGGAAATGCGATTTACTCATATAGCAACAGGCATTTATTTAGAATCTACACATGCATTCATTAATTCAATGAGTATTTACCAAGACCCAAGCACCTGTTAGGTCTCTGAGGCACAAAGATTATTTATTTTAAATTTTTTAGTGTATTTACTTAAGTGGCTGAAATTGCTGTTTGGTCTCACATTTTCCATTCTCCCCCTCTTGCTTGAGAATAGAATCTCAACTTTATCCAGGAGAGAAAAGATGTTCCTTTAATGTTCATATACTCAGACACCCATTCAGTCTTAGCTTAGGCCCTCCTTCCCACTGCCTAGAATCTCTCACACAAGTCAGGACCTCTGACAACTGTCTTAAAGACCTTGAGGTGACCTTGAGGCAGAAACCGTGTTCTACGACATGGGAGCCTGAGTGTGGGACTGGCATTGTGGTGCCACAGGTTAAATCACTGCTTGCATTGCCTGCATCCCAGAGTGGAGTACCAGTTCAAGTCCTGGCTCTTCTACGTCCGGGCCAGCTTCCAGCTAACTCTCCTGGGAAAACAGCAGAAGACAGCCTCAGTACTTGGGCCCCTGCCACAGGATGGAGTTCCTGGCTCCTGGCCCCTGGCTCCTAGCTTCGGCCTAGTCCAGCCCTGGCTGTTGCAGCTATTTGGGGAATGAACCAGCAGATGGGAGATATCTCTCTCTCTCTCTCTCTCTCTTGCTCTCTCTTTTTACCTCTATCACTCTGTCGTTCAAATAAATAAATAACTCATTAAAAAAATAAAGGAACAAAACAGACTAGGTACTTGATAACTAAGAAGCCACCATACAACCCTTGATTTGCCTTACTCTGAATTTCTTTCCTGTGAAAGCCCAACATGTATTTTAATCCACTAACCTGTTATGTAATCCTGATCCTGGGTGGATGATTGTGCCATCTACAAATTCAGTTCATAAGAGGAAAGAAATTGGAGTGATAAAGGTGGGGAATAGGATGACTTCAGTTTAAGAAAAATTCTTCTGAAAGTGTCTATAAGACCAAGTGGAGGATAAATATTCCTTAAATTATAGCAGTTACAGCTGTGGGGAGGAATCTTCTCTTTCCAGCTGTGGGCAGAATTCAAGTCCATGTGGTTGCTGGACTGAGACCCCTGTGTCCTTGTTGGCTGCTACCTGTGGCTGCTCTACTTCCCTGCTAATGCACCTAGGAAAGCAGCAGATGACTCAAGTGCTTAGGATCCTCCCAGCCACGCAGGAGACCAAATTGGAGTTCCAGGCTCCTGGCTTCAGCCTGGCCCAGCCCCGTCCATTTGGCCATCTGGGGTGAACCAGAGGATAGAAGATTCTCTCTCTCTCTCTCTCTCTCTCTCTCTCTCTCTCTCTGCTGTGTGTGTGTGTTCCTTTCAAATAGCTTTTTTTTAATAAATTTACAAATTTTTAAAGATTTATTTATTTATTGGAAAGGCAGAGTTACAGAGAAGCAGAGGCAGAGAGAGAGAGAGAGAGAGAGAGAGAGAGAGAGAGAGAGGAGAGAGGTCTTCCATCCTCTGATTCACTCCCCAATGGCCGCAACGGCCAGAGCTGCGCCGATCCGAAGCCAGGAGCCAGGAGCTTATTCTGGGTCTCCCATGCAGGTGCAGGGGTTCAAGGACTCGAGCCATCTTCTGCTGTGTTCCCAGGCCATAGCAGAGAGCTGGATTGGAAGTAGAGCAGCCAGGATTCAAACCAGCACCCATATGGAATGCCAGCACTGCAGGCATTGGCTTTACCTGCTATACCATAGTGCTGGCCCCAAATAAAATTTTTGAAAGAGTGACCATGGATTGCTTTAAAACATATAATACAGGGGCCGGTGCTGAGGAGTAGTAGGTTAAGCCTCTGTCTATGGTGCCAGCCTCCCATAAGGGTGCCAGTTCAATTCCCTGCTGCTTCTCTTCCAATCCAGCTCTCTGCTTATGGCCTGGGAAAGCAGCAGAAGCTGGCCCAAGTGCTTGAGCCCCTGCACTCATGTGGGAGACCAGGAAGAAGCTCCTGACTTCAGATAGGCTCAGCTCCTGCCATTGCAGCCATTTGAGGAGTGAACCAGAGGATGGAAGACCTTTCTCTCTGTCTCTCCCTCTCCATGTTTGTAATTCTACGTCTCAAATAAATAAAATCTTTAATATATATATATGTATGTATGTGTATATATATGTATATATATAAAATACAAAATAAAATATTAGGTTCATTTTCCATGAGAAAAAAAAAAACACAGAGATTGCAGAGCTGGGCAGACTGCTCCCGCTCCACAGCCATCCTGTGGGGAAAGGCACTCCAAGGAGTGAATCTTAGCAACTAAGAGAGGAGAGCTCATAGCACCTTGTCCCAGGAACTGACATCCTCATCCACTGAGGACGTTACAGGAGTTTTGAGCTGGTTCTTTGTTTCCTGGCAATGAAGAATCACAATGGAGTGGAGGGCAAAGCAAGTGAAAATAGATTGTATGGAGAAACTGAGACTCCTGCCTACCAGAAGGGGTACCCAAGGGAGGGGTCCATTAAAATCTGGGTACTGGGAGCTTATACAGGGAGTGCATATCAATGATCGATTCTTCTCTGTAATTTCTATACATCAGGGGTCTTTGTTTTTTTCTATGTCTCTCAGGAGGCTGTCACGGTTCCTGACCAGTTAACAAACATCAGCTTGCCGACCACTTGAGAAATGGGGTTGTTCTGGTTAGTTACCTATGAGCTGGGACGCATTGTGTTACCTATCATGTTCTTGGGGCAATGTCTTTTGTCTCATCAGCACAAGGCAGATTTCATATCAACACCTGCTTTGTTATTCCTAACTGCCTATCAACCCTTCTACCTTCTCACAAGGAGACCAGTGCACAGAGCGCCATTCAGATGAACAAGTTCTGCAGAGATGAGAAATAGTGCTGAAGATTCCCATTCAGGCTAAATTCACTAAGCTGAATAGTTGTGATCTACCTAACTCCTCCCCATGGAGCCCAAAGAGGTGGTGGGCTGCGTCTTTCTGATGGTCTCTGTCAGTCTGTGGCTGACTAGCCAGCACGAAGCAGTGCTCGGCCACGGCTGCACAGTGACCAGAGCAGGAAGCTGCAGGCAGCAGGTAAGGCCTTCTGCTGTGGGGTCACCCGCATGATTTCAACAGAACTCTGCCCGCTTTCAACACCTGTCTCCCCCCGACCTTTCTGATTTTAATAAAAGCCAAATTCAATGTGGCCCTGCGAAGAACAATGCCTCTTCCTCCTCTGCCCTGTGTGAATGCCTTCCTCTCCAGAAAGGTTATTTCTTTCATAGTCAGACAATGTTAGATATCAGCTGCTGCCTGCTGCCCTTTCCCGCAGTAAATTATCATTGTTCACTTAGATATGATTTACCTTCACCATAGCTCTTCTCTGTCTCTCTCCCAGCCTTTTGATTCTTTTCATTCGCTTTAAACTCCTGCCCTCTCCGTCCCCCACCCCCATCACTCTGCCTCCTTCCTACACACACACACACACACACACCTCTTGTCTATGAAGGCTAAACTTGGCAGCCCAGGAGAATACAGCTTTTGTGTTCCTATTAAAAGTGATAAATTACAATAGACACCATGGTAACATTGCAAGCTCTGCCTCAAAGCAGAGGTCAAGTACAGACGCCCTGTCCCATCAAACCATTTCTCAGCACCACGAGGCCCCTGGACTCGGTCTCAGCCAGAGCCACAGGCAGAAGCTCAAGCTCATCTACCTAGAAGGGTCACAGGGTCTGTTTACATTCCTGGCAGCAGAGTTAGGCCCCTGGCCCAGTGACATTCACTGGTATTCCATGGCCTAGTACAATACCGGGAGAGCACCTTGAATGTACACTGAGACCAGCCTGGGTCGTATAGATGCAAAGCCTGGAAGGTGCTGTGTTCAGAGGTGAGCAGCTGACCTGTACAGCCTTCAGTAAATATCACACAGGGGCTGCAGGTGGGCCTGGGACAGGCTCACCTGAGCTCTTACAGTGCAGGGCCTTCATCTGAATGCATTTCCAGGAAACCCTGAATTAAGCCATCAAGGACCCCTTGATTGGCCAGTTTAGTACTGGAAGGAGGTAAGTACTGGCTTTGGTATCTTCCCCACATCTCTTTCTCAAAATAATCTTAGGAGCCTGTCCATTTTCATGCCCTATCAAGTTATAGCCATGAGAGACAGGCATTGGTGATTAAGTGATGGAGGTACCACTCGGGATGCCCGCATCCCATACCAGAGTCCCTGGGACTGAGTCTCAGCTCCGCTTTTTTTTTTTTTGACAGGCAGAGTGGACAGTAAAAGAGAGAGAGAGAGACAGAGAGAAAGGTCTTCCTTTAACATTGTTTCACCCCCAAATGGCTGCTTACCACCGGTGCACTGTGCCGATCCAAAGCCAGGAGCCAGGTGCCTCCCCTGGTCTCCCATGCGGGTGCAGGGCCCAAGCACTTGGGCCATCCTCCACTGCACTCCTTGGCTATAGCAGAGAGCTGGACTGGAAGAAGGGCAACCGGGACAGAATCCGGCGCCCCGACCGGGACTAGAACCCAGTGTGCCGGCGCTGCAGGTGGAGGATTAGCCTAGTGAGCCGCGGCGCCAGCTCAGCTTCGCTTTTGATTCCAGCGGGAGACGGTGCAGGCGCTTCCGTCCCTGAAGCCTACAAGGGAGATCTGGATTGAGTTCTAGGCTCCCGGCTTCCGCCTGGCCCAGCCCTGTTGTAGCAAGCATTTGGGGAGTGAACGAGTAGATGAAAGATCTCTTTCAAATAAAATGAAAAAAAAATTTGTACAAAAAGTATCACAAGCACAGGCATCCAAAACTAAACCGTCTCCCAACCCTCAACACCACCATACTAGCTCCATCCTCTGAGGGCAGCACCTGCTCCCTGAACCTCACACCCAGTGGACCTTGCTGGATGCTTTCAGCTCCGTTCCTCTGGATTCCTCCGGCTTTCCAGGCCTCCCTTACTGCTCATTTCCATGAGGGTAATAAGCCAGTCTGACAGGATTAGGAGGCAACAGGGTAGGGGTTTAAACTAGGGAAATGTGTGCTAGGGTCCTAGTCCTTCCACTGATCAGCCAAGTGGCTTAGAGCAAGGCAATGACCTTGTTGACCTTGGCTTCCTCACATCCATAACATACCCTTTGAGGAGGCTGGGGGATTTAGAGAGACAATCTATGTAAGGAGATGTTTGTATTTCCAATGTCTTCACATCATATTCTATGTGAACAGTGACCCAAAAACATACACAATAAAACAGAATCTCCGGGCCGGCGCCATGGCTCACTAGGCTAATCCTCCGCCTTGCGGCGCCGGCACACCGGGTTCTAGTCCCGGTCGGGGCACCGATCCTGTCCCGGTTGCCCCTCTTCCAGGCCAGCTCTCTGCTGTGGCCAGGGAGTGCAGTGGAGGATGGCCCAAGTGCTTGGGCCCTGCACCCCATGGGAGACCAGGAGAAGCACCTGGCTCCTGCCATCGGATCAGCGCGGTGCACCGGCCGCAGCACGCTACCGCAGCGGCCATTGGAGGGTGAACCAACGGCAAAAAGGAAGACCTTTCTCTCTGTCTCTCTCTTACTGTCCACTCTGCCTGTCAAAAAAAAAAAAAAAAAAAAAAAAAAAAAAAAAAAAAACCAGAATCTCCTAAGACAGCATCTCAGAAGATAGAATTTCACCATTTTACTAACCTATGATAATCAAGAGATTTTATGTTGAAAAAATGCTATTTTAGACCTATTTATCTTTAAAGATTGTTATAGGCCAGCGCCATGGCTCACTAAGCTAATCTTCCACCTGTGGTGCCGGCACCCTGGGTTCTAGTCCTGATTGGGGCACCGGTTCTGTCCCGGTTGCCCCTCTTCCAGGCCAGCTCTCTGCTGTGGCCAGGGAGGGCAGTGGAGGATGGCCCAAGTGCTTGGGTCCTGTACCTGCATGGGAGACCAGGAGAAGCACCTGGCTCCTGGCTTTGGATCAGCGCGGTGCGCTAGCTGTAAGCAGCCATTTGGGGGGTGAACCAACGGAAGGAAGACCTTTCTCTCTGTCTCTCTCTCTCACTAACTCTGCCTATCCAAAAAAAAAAAAGATTATGTTATAGATGGGGCCTGTGCTGTGGTGTAGCTGGTTAAGTCACCGCTTGCAATGCCAGCATCCCATATGGGCGCCAGTTCAAGACCTGGCTGCTCCACTTCCAATTCAGCTCTCTGCTACAGCCTAGGAAAGCAGTAGAAGATGGCCCAAGTCCTTGGGCCCCTGAACCCATGTGGAGACCAGAAGAAGCTCCTGCTCCTGGCTCCAGATTAACACAGCTGTAGCCATTGCGGCCAACTGGGGAGTAAACCAGCAGATGGAAGACATCTCTCTCTTTCTCTCTCTCTCTCTCTCTCTCTCTCTCTGCCTCTCCTTCTCTCTCTGTGTAACTCTGACTTTCAAATAAATAAATAAATCTTAAAAAAAAAAAGAAAAAGATTACGTTATAGAATTGGCAAGTAAAACACTGGTTGAGACGGCCCCAGTCTATATTAGAATGCCTGGGCCTGATACTCACCTCTGCCTGCTGACTGCAGCTTCCTCCTAATGCAGGCTGTCTGGGGCAGCAGGTGATGACTCAAGTAGTTAAGTCCCTGCCACTCATGTGGGGACCTGGATTGAGTTGCTAGCACCCAGCTTTGGTGTAACGGTTGCACGCATTTGGGGAGCAGACCACAGATGGGAGCATGCTCGCTCACACTCTATCTTTTTCTGTGTGTGTGTTTGTGTGTGTGTGTGAATAAAAAAATTAGTTAATACTAATATAATTTTAAATATACTAATATATTTAAATTTTAATATAATTAAAATTATAGTTAATATTAATTTTAATATACATTCATTTATTCAACAGATATGAATTGACACTTTAATAAGTGACATACACTATTCTAATTCATTAAGATACAAAATTAGTCTCATTTAATAAGGGATATGTTGTTTCATTGAGCTTAAACTACTTATGGATTAAAAAGATGGGTTTTTTGTTGACAAAAATGAGGTGAAAACTGGCATCATATCACACAAGATTTGAAGACTGATTTTATATCAAAATATTCAAGTAAACCATATGTTAAGTCATCAAATCCTGACAAAAACTGCCTTAACAACCTAACCTTTTTTTTTTTTTTTTTTTTTTGACAGGCAGAGTTGGACAGTGAGAGAGAGAGAGAAAGGTCTTTCTTCCGTTGGTTCAGCCCCCAAATGGCTGCTACAGCTGGCGCGCTGCAACCGGCCAGGAGCCAGGTGCTTCCTCCTGGTCTCCCATGCACGTTCAGGGCCCAAGCATTTGGGCCATCCTCCACTGCCCTCCCAGGCCACAGCAGAGAGCTGGACTGGAAGAGGAGCAACTGGGACAGAATCTGGCGCCCCAACCGGGGCTAGAACCCAGGGTGCCAGCGCTGCAGGCCGAGGATTAGCCTAGTGAGCCGTGGCACCGGCCAACAACCTAACCTTTCAAATGTATGCATTTGGCATGAAAATATGAAGTGGCTTTTTTTCAAGGTAATAACAAAAGCACCATTTTATTAGGAAAATGGTTTATTTTAATATTTCTAATTGACAAGATGAGAGGCTTTGAGTTGATATTTGCAAGTACTTCTCAGAGGATAACACATTTTTGCTTTGGATAAAAGCTAGAGTATAACCACCATGGTGTTTTGTTTCTAACCTATCTGCAAGGCCAGAGACATTCAGTGTTTCTCTAAAACATTTGATCAGCAGAAGGTAACTCAAACCAATGATATATATCCTCCTGAAGGGAATTTGCAGAAATATTTTTAAAATGCACCCCTAACTGGTTGTGTTTTAACATCTGGGTTTCTTACACTTCCTTTCTTCAGCCAACAGCATATTATAGGAATATATTAAACTATCATTGACTGAGAGTGGAAATCAAAAGTATATAAAGATCACCATGGTAGTTAATGGTGTTCAACGGAGCAGTAATTCTACCACTACTGCATTGAGAAGCACTCATTTAACACTCTCAGATCTCACGTTGTTCTCTTTTAAAAGGGAAAAAATACTCATGCTATTATATGCATGTTTTAATAGAAACTGAAATATACGACTGCTGCCTTTAATGATGTGGGCACCCTCAAACACTCTGCAAACAAAGCACTGTGGAGCAGTTAGCAGACAGTTCTCACTGCTTCCTTTGACCCATTCAACAAATGTTTATAGCACATCCTGATGCCTAAAACGGCATCCATTCCCTCTGTCCTAACATCTAAATGTGATACTATTGCTCCCACTTAAAACCTTTCATTAGCTCCCCAGGGATTTTTGGGGTGCCATCCAAATCCCTTTCCAAGAAATGCATAGCCCCTCATACAACCTGATGCAGCCATTCTGTGCTTTCTGTGGACAACGTCCTCTTACACCGGGACGATCTTTTTCATTAGTTTTATTTGAGAGGCAGAGGGAGACAGAGGTCCCTTCTGCTGGCTCACTCCCCAAATGCCTGGGAGCCAAGAACTCAATGCAAGTCTTCCATCTGGTTAACAAAGACTTAAGTACTTGAGCCCACTGCTGCCTCTCAAAGGTGCACCCTAGCAGGAAGCCGGAATCAGCAATAGAGCCAGGAGTCAATCCCAGGCACTCCAATATGGGGTGCAGAAGCCCCAACCAGCAGCTGAACTGCTACGCCAAATGCCCACCCCTCATACTTGTCTACCTCTGTTGGAGCGTCCTCTCTGCAGAGACATTTCCTCCAGATTCCATGGAGCTAACGCTTTCCCATCCTTCTAACAGTTCATTCATGCTAGGGGCCCCCTGATTAAAAAGCCCCTCCTTGGCCATTGCTGCGGTGTGGTGGGTGAGGCTGACACCTGCAGTGCTGGCATCCCAAAAGGGAGCCAGTTCAAGTCCTGGCTGCTCCACTTCTGATCCAGCTCTCTGCTGTGGCCTGGGAAAGCAGTAAAAGATGGCCCAAATCCTTGGGCCCCTGCACCCAAGTAGGAGACCCCGAGGAAGCTCCTGGCTCTTGGCTTCAGATCAGTGCAGCTCCAGACATTGTGGCCATCTGGGGAGTGAACCAGCGGATGGAAGACCTCTCTCTCTCTGCCTCTGCCTCTGCCTCTCTGTAACTCTGCTTCTCAAATAAATAGATAAATCTTAAAAAAAAAAAAAAAAAAAAAAGTGGCCATCCTTGTTCCTCTGTCCCATCTCTCTGCTCCCACACATGCTTCCTTTTCTGGAAAGTTCACTACACCACCACCATAACCCTTGTCTTAATGCGTAAGGTAACTGAGCCTCTCCCCTTCCCCAGAGCTCCACTTAATTATTGAGGTAGGTGGGAACAGACAATCCTAAAATCTAAGAACCAGAGAGATTGTTCTTGCTCTGTGTCAGTGGGGAGTCGGCCATGGTTCTGGCATGGCTGTGTCTGCCAGGTTCAAAGCAGCAGCCTCCATACCCCTCCGTCTGGGACTTTCTGATCCCCAAGCAGGAGAGAAACAAGGGTACTGGAGAAACATCCCAATGGCTCTTGGAGCTCCCACTGGTAGCATCGCCCTTCCCAATAACACCGGCAAATCAAATCTTACCGTGAAGCCTGATCCCAGTGTGACAGGGTAGGAAGAATGCTGCTCCCCCTGGAAGGCATGACCATAAATCTCAAGACACAGACAGAGATACACACTCCTCTTCCCAGCAAGGACACAGAAAACAATCAGGAACAATAATGCAATCTGCTACAGGGCAATAAATAGCTTTCCTCTTCCATCTTCTCCTAATAGAAGTAAAATCTACATGGAGTTGTGCCCAGCTGATGAGGCAGGACCCATTAGTGCCCATCTCTGGCTAAGTAGCGGCTCCGGCTTTCCCATTTTCTTGTCTTGAGCCTCAGGGACCTATATTAAAAAAAAAAAAATCTGTTTTCAAAACTGCTGGCTCCATTTTATTCCAGAAGATTCCATTCCCTGTTCCTCCCAAGACTTACTGTATAAAGGAATTCATTGTTCTCATCTAGCTCCTTCTTACAGTCCCTATCAAAGCAAGCACTCAGGCCCTTCCATTCTTGCTAAGCATGACATCCATCAGAGCAGCCACCAAAATGGCCAACAGTGGGAAACCCGCCTGGCTCAATGAGACACCCAAAGTCCCCACAGTCAGAGTGCTAAGGCCGAACGTCTGTGTCCCCCTCCCCCAGATTCCTATGTTGGAGCCCTGACCCCAGTGTGACAGCGTTAGCAGGTGGGGCTTTGGGAGGTGATTAGGCTCAGATGAGGCCATGAGGGTGGAGCCTTCAGATGGGATTAGTGTCCTTAGAAGAAGAGGGACTCTTCCCAGCTTCTCTCTCTCTCCTCTCCCTCTCCCTCTCTCTCTCGCTCTTGCTCTCTCTCTCATACAGCAAGAAAGTAGCCATCTGCAAACCAAGAAGAGGACCGTCATCAGATACTCACTCTGTTTGATCAAGGGCTCTTGATTTCCCTGCCTCCAGAAACATGAGAAATCAATATTTGTTGAGTTACCCAGACTGTGATATTTTGCTTTGGCAACACAAGCTAAGACATATAACCTGACTTCCTTTCTTAGGAGACAGCCAGAGCTCCAAAACACCTTCCTGAAGATGGACGATCCGCCCATCCACTCACTCCACCTCCCTTCAGGCCAAAGACATAAGACGTAAATACGCAGTTGTATTTGGTGTGAAGTTAGCAAAGCTTAACTTTCAGAGCTGTATCATTTTCCTAGACTTCTGGAACAACGGACCACAAATTTGGTGGCTTAAAACAACCCAACTGGGGCAGGCGCTGTGGCATAGTGGGTAAAGCCGCTGCCTGCAGTGCCGGCAACACATATGGGTGCTGGTTCGAGTCCCGGTTGTTCCACTTCTGATCCAACTCTCTGTTTTGGCCGAGGAGAGCAGTGAAGGGTGGCCCTAGTTCTTGGACCCCTGCACTCACATGGGAGACCCAGAAGAAGCTCCTGGCTCCTGGCTCGGATCGGCCCAGCTCCAGCCATCGTGGCCACCTGGAGAGTGAACCAGTGGATGGAAGACCTCTCTGCCTCTCCTTCTCTCTGTGTGTAACTCTGACCTTCAAGTAAAATAAATAAAATCTTTAAAAAAAAAACATTGATTCTCCTGTGGTTCTGAAGGCCAAAATCTGGAAGTCAGTATCACTGGGCTGGAACTAAGCTGTGGGCAGGGCCACACTCCCTCCAGCCACTCTGAGGGACAATCATTCTCTCCCAATCTCTTCCAGCACACCTTGACTTGTGGCCCTGTCACTCTAGTCCCTGCCTCCACGATCGTGTTGTTATTCTCCTCTGTCTCTGCCATATCTCCCTCTTCTAAGGATACCTGTGATGGCATCTAGGGCCCACTGGGATAGTCCAGGATAATCTCCCCATCCCTGAATGTAATCGTATCTGCAATGACCTTTTTTTCCACATAAGGGAACATTCACAGCTCCCAGGGATTAGAATAGGAACATTTATTTTAAAATAATTTTATTGTTTTTTTTTTTATTTGCGAGAAATCTCCCATCTGCTGATTCACTACAAATGCCTACAACAGCCAGGGCTGGGGCAGGCTGAAGCCAGGAGCCAGGAATTCAGTCCAGGTCTCCCACATGGCTGGCAGGGACCCAAGCACTTGAGCCATCAACTGCAACCTCCCAGAGTGCACATTAGCAGGAAACTGGAGTCAGGAGCAGAACCAGGACTCAAATCCTGGCACACTGATAAGGATGCTGTTATCCCAAGTGGTGCCGTAACTGCTGTGCCAAGTGCCATCCCCGGAATATCTTTTGGTGGACCATCTTCAGCCTACCCGAAGGGCCCTCACATACCTGGGTCACCTGGGTTCCTCTGCATAGCTGGGAGAGAGGGTCGCCTAAGCCTTTGTGCACAGGCAGCACCTGCTGGACCAGAAACCGTGAGGAATGCTGAGACAGGGCATTGCCATTGAGGACCTGCAAAGTGAGAAGAGACCATGCCAAACGAGCAACCACAGAAGGAAACGCTGGATTTGTTTTCTACTTATTCTACAGAAAACAGGAACTCAACTCTTGCCATGTAAAGGGGAGATTCACCTATCCAGAGCCAAACAAGTGACATTTTCAGCCCATCTTCTAGCTAAATTCACTAACACATTACAGGTATTCTGGATGTGGTTACAGTTTGTGACCCCTGCTCCCAGGATGGCCTACAGCACACCTGCTCCCAGCTAGCCCACCAAACCCTCCTTGAGGTGCAGCTGGGGAAGGAGGGATTTGGCAGCTGTAAATAAAGTCTCATGTCTTCGAGTTAATTAAGCAGGATGAGGTGCTGGTTGGGCAGAACTCAATCAAACAGATGCCTTTTAAATAACCCACGGCATCCCCAGAGGTTCAAAGACTGGCAGGCAGCAGAGGGGAAAGGATTTGGAAAATGACTTCTACCAGGGTATTCCCAATCCCCATCTCGGCTCAGCTCTAACCAAGCAGCCCACACCTGAAAAACGGAAAGACAGAAAACTCCCCCTGCTGGCTGGGAGCTGACAGAGCCACTCTGGAGTTGCTGGATCAGAAGCAGAGAGAAGTTCACCAAGGAATCAGCAAGGCAAATAAATCTCTGTGGCCCACCTTCATAATTCACTAACAAGGACCGGCGCTGTGGCGCAGTGGGTTAACACCCTGGCCTGAGGCGCCGGCATCCTATATGGGCACCGGTTCGAGACCCAGCTGCTCCACTTCCAATCCAGCTCTCTGATGTGGCCCGCGAAGGCAAGGGAGGATGGCCCAAGTCTCCCACGTGGGAGACCCAGAAGAAGCTCCTGGCTCCTGGCTTCAGATCAGCACAGCTCCAGCCGTTGCGGCCAATGGGGGAATGAACCAATGGATGGAAGACCTCTCTCTGCCTCTCCTCTCTCTGTGTAACTCTGACATTCAAATAAAATAAATAAATCTTAAAAAAAAAAAAAAAAAAGAATTCACTAACAGACATCCCCCTACTTAGCAACAGTTCAGTCACCACACGTTGGAAAGCCCGGTTCCGATCCAGCTTCCCGCTAACGTGCATCTTGGAGGCGGCAGGTGATAAGCTCAAGTATTTCAACACTGGGGGCCCAGATGGAATTCTGGACTCCTGGCTTTGTCCCGGCCCAGCCCTGGCTGCATTTGGGGAGTGAGCCAGCAGGTGAAAAATGCCTGTCTCTATTTCTGCCTTTCAAACGAAATGAAAACACATAAAAAATGCGACGTAAATCCCCCTGACTTCTAAGGGTTTTGTAGGCAGAAAGCCATGGGCAGAGGCTGCCAGAAAGAACGCCACGCAGATCCACACGTGACTCTCAAGCTGGGAGAGAGAGGGTCAGGAGGATTTCTGTGGCCGGCCGGCTGTTCAGACTCAGAACACCAGCTTTGCCACCAGCTGCTTCTGCGGCGTCCCTGAGGCAAGTGGGAGTGTGGCCCGGCGTGGGCCCGTGGCTGCAGTCCCCCGCTGTGACCCTGACTTCCACTCCGCCCCTGACCTTGAGTGTCGACCTTGAGTGTCGTCGGTGATGGCTGGGGCCTCTCTCTGGCGCCCTGACAGGGATATCAGTGAAGGATGTCAGTGAACTGGCATGGGGGGCCCAGAACCCCGACTCCTCCAAGACCACCTCCCAAAACTTCCCAGCCGCCGCCCAGCAGCAGCAGGGCTGGGCCCCGAGACCTGTGGTCCCAAGAGCTTTGCAACACACGGGGTCCCGCAGCTGCAGACACTTACGACGCAAACCAGAGTCTTGAACATACAGCTTGAACCGAGGGGCGGGAGACGGGGCGGGAGCGCGGCTGCCGCCTGCCGCTTCTCTCCTCGGCAGGCCAGAAGGTGGAGATCTAGGAATTTCGCAAACGCGGAAGGGCGGCCAGAGGCCCGCGGCTTCCTGGTTTCACATTCTTCTTCCCACCAGGTGGCGTGTGCTGGGCCTTGGGAGGAGATTCTGCTGGGAAGACTTCGAGTACCAACAGGAACTTTGCTTTCTAGGAACGTGAGGCTAAGCCCAGGAAAGAGGAAACCAAATTCTGCTCCAAGGTTAAGAAAGAAGGTTTCTTTTTTTCTTTTTCTTTTCCTTTTTTTTTTTTTTTTTTTTTTTTTTTGCGCTGCCAGGCCTCTGCCTGCTACTTGCTCTCTGTAGCTATCCGACCTGAACCAGAAGCAGAAACTGGCCAGGTAGGGAAACTTTGTAGTGACATCAACTGTTTTGTTCAGGTACTTCAGTGTGGGGAGGTAGAGAGAATGAGAGTCCACTTTAAAAAAAAAAAAATTATTTATTTAGGGGCCAGCGCTGTGGCATAGCAGGTAAAGCAGCCGCCTGCAGTGCCAGCATCCCATATGGGCTCCACTTCCAATTCTGCTCTCTGCTGTGGCCTGGGAAAGCAGTAGAAGATGGCTCAAGTCCTTGGGCCCCTGCAGCCGCGTGGGAGACCCAGAAGAAGCTCTTGGCCCCTGGCTTCGGACTGGCGCAGCTTCAGCCGTTGAGGCCTTCTGGGGAGTAAACCAGCAAAAGGAAGACCTCTCTCTCTCTCTCTCTGCCTCTCTGTAACTCTGCCTTTCAAATAAATAAATCTTTTTTTAAAAGAAGAATTATTTATGAGCCGGCGCCGCGGCTCACTAGGCTAATCCTCCGCCTTGCGGCGCCGGCACACCGGGTTCTAGTCCCGGTCGGGGCACCGGATTCTGTCCCGGTTGCCCCTCTTCCAGGCCAGCTCGCAGTGGAGGATGGCCCAAGTGCTTGGGGCCCTGCACCCCATGGGAGACCAGGATAAGCACCTGGCTCCTGGCTTTGGATCAGCGCGGTGCGCCGGCCGCAGCACGCCTACCGCAGTGGCCATTGGAGGGTGAACCAACGGCAAAAGGAAGACCTTTCTCTCTGTGTCTCTCTCTCTCACTGTCCACTCTGCCAGTCAAAAAAAAAAAAAAAAAGAAGAAGAAGAATTATTTATTTACTTATTTGAAAATCATAGTCGCAGAGAGAAAGAGGAGAGAGACCTGCCATCTATTGGTTCATTCCCCAAATGACCACAATGGCTGGGGCTGGACCAAGCAAACCCAGGAGCCAGAAGCCAGGAGCTTCCTCTAGATCTCCCACATGGGTACAGGGACCCAAGTACTTGGTCCATCCTCCACTGCTTTCCCAGGCCATTAGCAGAGAGCTGGATCAGAGGTGGAGCAGTGGAACTTGAACTGACACTGATATGGGATGTCGGCATTGCAGGTTGCAGCTTAACCCATTATACCGCAGCACCGGCCCAAGTGTCCACCTTTAACAGGTACAAATTTACTGCTTCTTCATAAGCCTGAAATATTATGCTAGAAACAAAATACCTTCTCCAAAACTTGGAATTACACCCCGTAATATAGCAACAGCCTTCAGACTGCCTGATTGATTCACAGACACAAACTTGCCCAAGAGGGAGATCATAACTCTGTTAAAGTACTCAAAGCCATCACAGGTCCTGAAATTTTCCCACACACTAAAAATTCATTCTTTTCTTGACTCTAACAACTCATTTGTGAATGGTGTGAGTCCTCTCTCAGTCCAACGTGTCCATCATTCACTTGTGAGTGAAATAGCACTGGTCATCACCAGTGGTCAAGAACTCAGCAGAAAGAAGGGAATGCAGAGTTAAAGACTGTCCCCGACTCAGTTGGCTGGGGTTTGGTGTAATTGAGAAGTGAGCAAACAGCTATTCCAACACAATGTGCTAAGCGCTAGATAGGAGTGTAGGAACTCATGGAAGAGATAACTGTGTTAGACTAAAGAGTGAGTGGGGCGAGGGAAATACCAGGTGAGATAACCTTGGACATGAGTTGTCAATGATGAGTAGCTACAGCAAAGGAGAGAGAGAGAGAGAGAACAGGCTAAGAGATCCTAGGCCTATATGAAGGCATGAAGATGAGGAAGAACATAGAATATTTTAGAACTTGTACGTTGTTGTCTGGGACTGTTGAACAGTGTGGGCAATTGGCCAGAAATGGAGTGAAACAAGGACCACCATGCTAAAGAGTTTGCATTTTCTCTAAGCCACTGAAGAGCCATGAAACTACTTTAAGCAGTGGGGACAAAGGCAAACTTGCATTTAAAACATCACTGTTGGGGGCAGTGTTGTGGCACAGCTGGTTAAGCCACTGCCTGCAAAGTTGGCATCCCCCTGTCAGAACCCCAACCCCAGTCCTGGCTGCTCTGCTGCCAGTCCAGCTCCCTGCCGGCTTTGTGCCAGGAAAAGCAGCAGAAGATGGCCCAAGTACGTGGATCCCTGCCACCCATGTGGGAGACCTGGATGGAGTTCCTGGCTCCAGGCTTCAGCCTGCAGCAGCTCTGGCCGTTGCGGCCATCTGGGGAGTGAACCAGCAGATGGAAGGTCTTTCTCTCTGACTCCATATCTTTCTCTCTGTTGCCCCACCTTTCAAAAATGAATAATTCTTTGTGGGGGGAAAAAAGTCACTGTACTCTAGATTCAAAACAGACAGTGGAATGCTGTTATGGTCATCCAACTAAGAAGAGGAGGGTCCACCCAAGGAGAGATAGCCAGGGCAGAGGAGGACAGCAAGCTGAAGGACTAGAATAAGTGGCATGGACTTACTCTGGTTCCTGATTGGGTAAGGTGATGCAGAGAAAGAACCAGGGGAGCATGAGGAGTGTAGGTCTCTGGATCAGCCACTAGGGGGAAGTGGGGAGCTGCATTCCTAATGAGGGAGGCACAGGGAGCAGGACAGTTTGGTTTGGAAGCTACTGAATTTGGCAGCTTGTAAAAGAAATGCTAATACAAAAAATCCTCATGGGTTTAGACTCACTGGGCAAAGATGAATTTGAAATAATGGAAAACTAAATTATAGACCTTAGTGGAAAATTCTGAGATTGTGTCATATTTTTGTTTTGCTGTGTTTCATTTTTATTTTTTGTTTTGCTTTTATTTGTTTTGTGTCTGATTTGTCTTGCTTTATTGGATTTTCTTTGTGAATGTATAAGACTTTTATAATTGTTTGGGTTTAACTGGTTACTTCCAAAGCACTTAAGGGTATAAGAAAACAACTTCTTTCCCTGCAGTTTTTTCAAATGTGCCTTTCTAATCGCTACCAATGATACACTCACACAATGAAATAGTATGTGACCAGTTAAAAGTGTTTGTATTAGAAAACATTTAATGAAAGGAGAAATAGTCACAAAATACTCCTAAGTGGGAAAAGGCAGGTTACAAGAGTATATACAATATAATTCTAGTTTTTGTAAAAATATGTATGTATGCACAAGGGAAAAACTGAAAAGCAAAAGAGGAAAAACACTATTTTGCCTGTCTCTGGGTGTTGGGATCTTGGAACAATTGTTTGTACCTCCTTACTGTATTTTTTTTGCATTTGCTGAATTCAAAAGAATGAATATTTAATATTCTAGAGTTTAAAAATTAATATGGTTTCAAGTGTTTTGTCTCAGAAATTTATTCTCTACCTCCACTGTCAAATCTTAAAACTGAAAATAAATTTACCAAATCAGCAGAAGTTACCTTTAGATTGTGGGAATAAGTAATATGTTTTCTTGTATTTTTCTTATAACAGAAATGTTCATAATTAGAAACAGGCTTTTATATCAAAGAAGGAGGTACCTTTCTCTGAAGGGAGGAGAGAACTTCCACTTTGACTATGGTCTTGTCTACATAAGGTCAGAGTTTGTGAACTCAAGAGGCTTCCATAGCCTTGGCAACTCATGACAAGAGCCTAGGATGATTACTGACGCCATAAACAAGAGTGTCAATTGTTAAATCAGCAACAGGAGTCACTGTGCACTTAACTCCCCATGTAGGATCTCTGTCCTTAATGTGTTGTACTATGTGAATTAACGGTATAACTGGTACTCAAGCAGTACTTTACACTTTGTGTTTCTGTGTGGGTGCAAACTGTGGAAATCTTTACTTAATATATACTAAATTGATCTTCTGTATATAAAGATAATTGAAAATGAATCTTGATGTGAATGGAAGGGGAGAGGGAGTGGGAGATGGGATGGTTGCGGTTGGGCAGGAGGTTATGGGGGGAAAAAGCCACTATAATCCAAAAGCTGTATTTTCAAAATTTATATTTATTAAATAAAAGTTAAAAAAAAAAAAGAAAGAAATAGGCTTTTAGAAGGAAACGAATTTGCTTCCTTCCTCTGTCCCGTGAAGCTGGCTCGCAGGAAAGGGCCTGGTGTTTAGTCATTTGCACCTCAGTGTGAATTTGACACCTTTTCCCCAGAGGTATTTACCTTCCCATTAGGCTCTGTAATTAGGAGGAAATCTGACTGAGTTCCAGAAAGTTCAGATGTCCTGTGGCTTAGCCCACCTACGGCCCCTCCAGACTTTCATAAATAACAGTTATGTCCTCAAAAGAGATCCCCTCGTCACGATCTGTCCCTCTCCTGCCAGGCACCAATAGCTCTGTCTCCACAGTCTCCTCCTTTGATGATCCTATTTCCCTCACACGCTGGAGCCTCGGTGTTCAGTGTGAGAGCCCGTGGCCAGGAAAGCCTGCTTGCTGCACAGAGCTGCTCATCAGAAAAGCCAGAGCATCCTCCAGTGGCTGCAGAGGTGAATTCCTCCTGCATCTCCTTGCTTTTCCCTAAACCCTTTCTTTTCACTTTGTTCTCCCTGTTCATTTACTACTTCAAGTCCCAGATTTTCTTTATTTTTTTAAATATTTTTATTTATTTATCTGAGAGGTAGAGTTACAGATAGTAAGAGGGAGAGACAGAGAGCAAGGTCTTCCATCCACTGGTTCACTCCCCAATTGGCCGCAACGGCCAGAGCTGTGCCAATCCGAAGCCAGGAGCCAGGAGCTTCTTCTGGTCTCCCACGCGGGTGCAGGGGCCCAAGGACTTGGGCCATCTTCCACTACTTTCCCAGGCCATAGCAGAGAGCGGGATTGGAAGAGGAGCAGCTGGGACTAGAACCGGCACCCATATGGGATGCTGGCACCACAGGTGGAGGATTAACCCACTGCACCACAGCACCGGCTCCATAGTCCCAGGTTTTCTGAAGCAACTCAGTTTCAGACATCCTGTCCTATTATCCCCTTCCCTTCACTTTTTAAAAAAATGTTTATTTTCATTTACTTGAAAGACAAAGAGAGATCTTTCATCTGCTGGTTCATTCCCCAAGATGCCTACAACATCCAGGGATGGGCCAAGTTGAAGACAGAGGTCCAGAGCTGCATCCGGGTCTCCCACATGGATGGCAGGAACCCAAATGCTTGGACCATCATCTGCTGCCTGCTGGGGTACCATAGCAGGGAGCTGGATTAGAAGTGGAGTAGCAGGGACCCTAACAGAACAAGCCCAAGTAGCAGCCAAACATCCCGCTTCAAAATGCCCATCACTTCTTACACTCTTGTTTTTGTCCGATCATATGTTCTGATTCTTGGAGCAGAAAATGTAGTCACTATAGATGACCCCCTCAAACTATCCCTAATATTTCTCTGAGTTCTTTTCTGCCAGCTTAAATGAGAGAAGACTGAAGACATACACACAGCACACACACACACACATATACACAGAAATATGAATGAAAATATCTAAGAAAATGAATGAGCAAAATGTCTTTTTTTATTTTTTAAAGATTTTTATTATTTACTTGAGAGGCATAGTTACAGACAGAGAGAGAGGGAGACACAGAGAGAAAGGTCTTCCATCTGCTGGTTAACTCCCTAGTTGCAACAATGGCTGGAGCCAGGCTGGGAGCCAGGAGCTTCTTCTAGGTCTCCCATGTGGGTGCAAGGCTCTAAGCACTTGGGCCATCTCCCACTGCTTTCCCAGACCATAGCAGAGAGCTGGATCAGAACAGGAGCAGCCAGGATACAAACCAGCACCCATAGGGGATGCTCGCACCACAGGCAGAGGCTTGGCCCACTATCCCTCAGTGCCAGCCCAGCAAAGAAGTCTTGATGGGGGCCAGATGGTGTGGCACAGTGGGTTAAGCTTCTGACATCCCATACTAGAGTGCCAGTTCATATCCCTGCTGCTTTGCTTCTGGTCCAGCATTGTGCTGGTGCGCCTGGGAAGGCCGCCACCCATGTGCAAGACCAGGATGGAGCTACTGGCTTCTAACTTTGACCTGGCCCACACCTAGCTATTGTGGCCATGATATGGTGGCCATTTTGGAAACTTTCTCTCTCTCTCTCTCTCAAATAAATAAATAAAGCTTTTTTTAAAAAAATGTCTTGGGGCCAACGCTGTGGTGCAGCAAGTTAAAGCCCTGTCCTGAAGCACTGGCATCCCATATGGATGCCAGTTCTAGTCCCAGATGCTCCTCTTCCGATCAGGCTCTCTACTATGGCCTAGGAAAGCAGTAGAAGATGGCCCAAGTCCTTGGGCCCCTGCACCCATGTGGGAGACCAGGAAGAAGCTCCTGGCTCCTGGCTTCGGATAGGCACAGCTCCAGCCATTGCGGCCAATTGGGGAGTGAACCAGAGGATAGAAGACTCTCTCTCTCTCTCTCACTCTCTCTCACTCTCTCTCTCTGTAACTCTTTCAAATGAATAAAAATAAATCTTAAAAAAAAATCTTGATCGGAGAGAAGTTGGTATTTGCTTTATACACAGTGGAGTCATAGTAATAGCTATGTGGTGTGTGCTTACTATAAACCAGGTGCCGTGGTGAGGGATTACACAGTTTATGTCACTGGGTGCCCACAAGAAGTCAAGCACGGTATAGATGAACAAACTGAGATTTAGAGACACTGAGGCAGAGATCCATGATCCACAACCTCTGATCTTAGCAGATATGCTTCACTGCCCTTGAGGAGTGATTTTGGAAGAATCTGAGGGGAGCTTCCTGAGCCCCTCACCCAACTTCAAAATAACCCTTTCAATCTGCAAAGCACCTTAGAGAGCTGTGTAGGTGTGTGAGACAGAGAGATATCCATGGGCCTCACAACAGCCCTATGAGGTCAACAGGGCCTGGAAGAACATTAATAACTCATAAGGCTCAATGAGATTAAGTGATTTGCCATAAGCAATGAAAGGAACCTAGAACCAGTATTCAAACATGGTGTTCCTTTTTTTTTTTTTTAAGATTGATTGATTGATTGATTTGAAAAGTAGCACAACACAAAGAGAAAGAGAGACAGAGAGAGAGCAAGAGAGAGAGACCTTCTATTCACCAGTTCACTAACTAAATGTCCTCCAGGAGCTTGGGACTCCATGTGGGTCTCCCATGTGGGTGGCAGGGGCCCAAGCACTTGGGTGAGCCCCCATTGCCCTCCCGGGCACATTAGCAGGACTCAGAGTGGACTGACATCCCGTACTGAAGTGGACTCAAACAGTGCTGCGATGTGGGATGCTTGCACCACAGGTGGCAGCTTAACACCAGCCCTTGTGCTCCTTTATTTACTCCTGCCTTCCTGCCTTCTGAAATCCCCATGCCAGAGCCAAGATTTTTCTATTCTCCATGGGAAAGAAGCCCTAGATATCAGCTGCACTTTGAGGAAATGACTCAGCAAGAATGGCTGAATTTTCTAAGAGAGCCAAGGGCTCACTTGCCCTCTACAGCCCATGTCTCCTCCTTTCTCTCCTCTGTCCACCTCAGTTGTTGTTAAACCATTTGGGATACGCTAGGGAAGGCTGCCTTCTAATGGAAGCCACAGCCCCACCCTGTCCACTCTAGCATGGGGGCGACTTCCCTGGCAGAGCACTCTCCACCAGCAGTGGCAACTCCAGTGGTGGCAGGGGAGGTCAGTTGGGTCTACGTTTCTCATGGGGACACGGGAGACACTGAGGTTTCGTCATCTCCTTCAGCAGTTCATCCA
Source organism: Lepus europaeus (assembly GCF_033115175.1). NCBI lineage: Eukaryota > Metazoa > Chordata > Mammalia > Lagomorpha > Leporidae > Lepus > Lepus europaeus. Next base: position 9,885,126 of record NC_084842.1, read on the forward strand.
GCACAAAATTCCACAGAGCTCCACGTTGCTGTAGTTTCAATGTGCTTTCATGACCTGGGAATGTACAGTCCCCGGTGCAATAGTATGGGGAAGTGGGACCACATGAGAAGTGATGGGTCATAAGGACTCTGCCCTCATGAGTGGATTAATGTTGTGACTGCGGGAGTGAGTTTGTTATAAAAGTGAGCTCAGTCTGCCTCCAGCTCCCTCTCTGGCTCCTGCTCTCAAGATGTGATGCCTTCCACTATGTAATGAGGCAATCAGAGGGAGCCCCTTGAATTTAGATTTCCTAGCCTCCAGAAACCTGAACCAAATAACTTTCTGTTCATTATGATTTGTCCAGTCTAGTACTGTTGTAGCTGCACAAAATGAACCATGACACTTGTCTTCCCAAGACATTAAAAAACTAATTGAATCTTCTGTGTAATAACACAACCATAACATGGTAACCTAATAATAACTGATATTTATTTAGTGTTTACCATGTGCCAGACACTGTGCTAATTACCTTACATTTGTAAATTCATTCGCCAATATTAACTTGTTCATTCAACTTTTTAAAAACTTCTATTTATTTATTTGTACTTGACAGCCAAACAGAGCAAGCAAGATCCTATTGATCTTAGCAACTGGTTCATTCCTAAACCCTGGATCCTATCCATTAAACACCTACAACAGCCAAGGCTTGGTCAGGCCAAAACTGGAAGCTAAGTACTCAATCCAGGTCTCCCATATGGATGGCAGGAACCTAAGTGGCTGAGCCATCACCTGCTGCCCCTAGAGGGTGGATTAGCAGGGAGTAGGAATTGGGAATGGAGCAAGGTCTTAGTTTTGAAATGCTATAAAGCATCAGAGTCCCAGGAGCCACATAAGTATTGAGGACTATTTACCTCCACACTTTTTTGACTCTTAGAACTTTCTCTTTTCCTGAACCTCCTATTACATCCAGGTTGTTAAATAGCACCTCTCCAGATTTATGTTTTATTTCCTTAAACTTCCTACAGATGGGGCTGGTGCAGTGGCGTAGCAGGTAAAGCCACCACCTGCAACACCCATGTCCCCTATGGGCACTGGTTTGGCTCCTGGCTTCTCCATTTCCAATCTAGCTCCCTGCTAATGTACCTGGGAGAGCAATGGAAGATGGCCCACATGGGAGACCTGGAAGAAGCTCCTGGTTCCTGGCTTCAGACCGGCCCAGCTCTGACCGTTGCAGCCATTTGGGGAGTGGACTGGTGGATGGAAGACCTCTCTCTCTCTCTCTCTTTCTCTCTCTCTTCCCCCTCTCCACATAACTCTCCCTTTCAAATAAATAAATAAAAATCTTTTTTAAAAACACTTCCTACAGATTTAGGAGAATAAACCAAACATGTTGAGATTACATTGGGAAAAGGGGGAATATACTCTGGTAAGCAAGATAAGCTTTAAAAAATAATGCAGGTGTGCTATCCAGATTTAAATACTCTTGTTACATCTATATCATTCATTTTAGGCACCGGAGCCTTTAATTTTTAACTGCTTGTGTTGAAATAACGTCAAATCTACAGAGAAGTTGCAAGAATAGTGTACAGAACTTCCACATACTCCTCGCCAGTCTTTGACCAACTCCAGTTAGAACTGTCCACTGGGCTCATGGGATACAATTTCTCAGGTCATTGGTAAAAGGATCTTCAAGTCTACTATACATGTAATCTCCAAACTCTTCCTCCTCCAATGGGTAATTAAGCTTTGGCTAAATTAATCTTTGTTACCTATTTTGAATCTGGAATAATAACTATGGACAAAGTCTTTCTAAATATATCCTGAGGGGCCAGCATTGTGGCATAGCAGATAAGGAAATTGCGTGAAATGCCAGCATCCATACGGGCCCTACTTCCTATCCAATTGTCTGCTAATGACCTGGAAAGAGTAGTGGAAGATGGCCCAAGTGTTTGGGCCCCTACACCCACATGGGAGACCTGGATGGAGTTCCAGGATGTTGACTTGAACCAGCAGATGGAACATTCTCTGTCTCTCCTTCTCTCATTGTAACTCTGACTTCTAAATGAATAAATAAATCATATATGTAAATAATGAATAAATTAATCATATATAAAAAAAATCCTGAGACAACCAACCCTGTGTGCAATGAGTTAACTTAAACCCCAGGGAGAAAGAAAGAGGGAGAGGGAGAGGGGGGGAGAGAGAGAGAGAGAGAGAGCGAGCGATAGCAAATGTGGCAAAATACTAAGAATTTCTAAATCTAGGCAATGGATATACTTGTGTAGTAGTCATTCCACTATGTTTTCAACTTTCAGTTTGAAATTTTCATCATAAAATATTGATGACAAAAATACATAACCTCTAGAAGCCAAAGCAGAAGATGGGCCAAAGGGAGCTGAGGTCAAGGTTCTCACAGTGGGGCCAAGAGCAGACACCACATGAGCTGGATTTCTGGTGTCTAAGCTGAGACCCAAGGCACATCAGCTCCTGCCGGAGAAATGCTTTAAAGCTAGGAGCTTGGAGTAAACTTCCTGCCTGTGAACAGACCCCCTGCCAGCTCCCCTTGGAAGCCACCTGACATTTGAAACTCCTGGCTGTTGATACAGCAGAAGCATCCATGCATGATGAAAACCCTGAGTGTTCACCACATATTGGTACAGGACACAGATGTGAATTTTATTCTGAGAACAAAACCTTAAGACGGAGCCCTCACAAAGCTGCAGTAAAGAAGCCGTCCACAGCCCAGGGGACTGCACCACTGTCCAGAACCTTTAACAGTAACAGGAGAAACATTCATTGCAGCACTCTTAGTAGCAGCAAGAGACTGATAGTAAGCCGTATGCCATCACTGGGGTCTTGGCTGAATGTACCATGGTATCACTACATGAGTTCAAGAGAATGAGGAACATCTTTGTACTACAAATAAATGACCTCCAGGATATACTGTTCAGTTTAGTGGGGTGGGAGACTATCTTGGAAAGAAAGTATAAATAAAGTGATCTGCTATTTACCAAGAGAAGACATGGGCGAGGTATTTTTTCCTTATATTAAACAATTAGAAAGTAAAATACAATTTTTAGAAAATATTACCATGGTTAAAACACCACTTAGGATGTCTGCATCCATGTTGGAGTGACACTTTGAGTCTTGCCTCCTCTGCTTCCCATCCAACTTTCCACTAATGCTTCGCGGGAGCCAGCAGATGATGCTCAAGTGCTTGGGTCCCTGCCACCCACATGGGAGACCTAGATGGAGTTCCCGTATCCCAGCTTCAGCCTAGCCCGGCACTGCCTGTTACAGGCATTTGGAGAGTGAACCAGTGGATGGGATCTCTCTCTCTCTCTCTCTTTCTCTTTCTCTTTATCTCTCTCTCACCTTGTCTTCAAATAAATAAAAGTGAATAGGTATTCCTTAAAAAAAAATTACCTGGGGCCAGCATTGTGGTGTAGTGGGTTAAGTCACCACCTGTGATGGTGACATCCCATATGGGCGATGGTTCAGGTCCCAGCTGCTCTCTACTGATGCACCTGGAAAGAACAGCGGAGGATGGCCCATGTGCTTGGGCCCCTGCTGCCCTGTAGTAGACCCAGAAGAAGTGCCTGGCTCCTGGCTTCAGCCTGGCCCAGCCCTAGTTGCAACCATTTGGGGCTTGAACTAGTGGATGGAAGATTCTCTCTCTCTACCTCCCACTCTGACTTTCAAATAAATAAATAACTATTTAAAAAATCAATACCTGTAGTGGGAAGAGGAAAAAATGAAAAAAGAACAAAAAGGATGGAACTGAAGATCTTTATTCTAAGTGAAATAAGCCAGACCCAGAAAGACAGATGTCATGTTTTCTCTCATGTGTAGAAGTTAGTATAGAGAGAGTGTAACAATTGTGTGGATGGTCATATCATTTGGTATATGCTGTAACTGAATCACACTATATGCATTCCAATATACCCTTCTTTCCCCACGTCATGATCATTATCATACATCTCCCATTTTGTGATATTAGTATCTCTGGTATCAAGAAGAAAATAGCTGGGACCAGCACCACGGCACACAAGGTTAATCCGCCTGCAACGCCGGCATCCCATATGGGCGCGGCTTCTAGTCCTGGCTGTTCTTCTTCCAGTCCAGCTCCCTGCTGTGGCCCGGGAAGGCAGTAGAAGATGGCCCAAGTGCTTGGGCCCCTGCACCCGCATGGGAGACCAGGAAGAAGCACCTGACTCCTGGCTTCGGATCAGCACAGCTTCGGCCATTGCGGTCATTTAGAGAGTGAACCAATGGAAAGAAGACCTTTCTCTCTGTCTCTCTCTTACTGTCTGTAACTCTGTCAAATAAATAAATAAAATCTTTTTTTAAAAAAAGAAGAAAATAGCATATAATCCTATGTCTATAGTGTCTACAGAATGCACCAAAATGTTAAAAATTATTACATCTTGAGGTCGGTGCTGTGGTATGGCAGGTGAGGCTTCCGTCTGCAGTGCCAGAATCCCATGTTGGCCCCAGTTTGAGTCCCAGATGCTCCACTTCCAGGCCAGCTCTCTGCTATGGCCTGGGAAAGCAGTGGAGAATGGCCCAAGTCCTTGGGCCCCTGCACCCTCATGGGAGACCTGGAGGAAGCTCCTGGTACCTGGCTTTGGTTCGGAGCAGCTCCAACTGTTGTGACCATCTGGGGAGTGAACCAGAGGACCTCTCTCTCTCTCTCTCTCTCCCTCTCTCTCTCTTTCTCTGCCTCTGTAACTCTGCCTTTCAAATAAATTAATAAATCTTCAAAAAAGATTATTAAATCTTGAAGATTAAAAAATAGTACTTATTTTTAAAAAGAATTGGTAGGTTGTTCTACATCCATGAAATTGAATAGTTCTATATCAACTAAAGATATTGAAAAAAGTATTTTCACCAAAAAAAATTGGAGAAAGGACTTCAAAGATGTAAAGCAGTTGTCCGCAGAGGTAGTCCTGGATTCTTCTTCTCATGGGGTGCAGCTTTGTGCCCCTCCCCCTTAGTGACTCACTCCCACAAAATAGCATAGAGCAGAGGCAATGGGATCTATTTCTAATATTAGGTTATGAAACAACTGTGACCTTAACTCTAGGTCATCTCTCTTTCCTCAGGAAAGGCCGCATTCCGTAACTTGTAGACACTCACAGACCTGTGTCCGACCACATGAAAATCCTTCACAAAACTCCAGAACACCAGGGTTGAGAAATAAAGTAATTTACTCCTCCAAAACTCAGGCACTGAGAACATAAAGCGACTGCTCCCACGCAGCTCACTTCCACACTAACACAACTGTTCTTCTCTGGTCTAGCTTTTCTACCCCAGCAGACCCTTGTCAAGAAGGTGAACGTTGGCAAATAATTCTATTGCTCCTCATAGAAGTTTCCCAAAATGTCCAGCAACTCTAGAAAGCATCAACAGTTTCTACCCCAAGACTTTATTTAAAATAAAAGCCCTAAAAAACAGAAAGAGGCAGAGGGTTTTCTTTGCTTGTTTTGCTAGAAAGCCAATGGTACATAAATTAGCCCTTGCTAAATGTATTCAACAGGAAAATGGAGACATTTTTCTTCCCAAGTAATTTCTACACACTTTCTGTCTCTACTTCTTTTTTTAAAAAAAGTTATTTTTACTTTGTTTTATTTGAAAGGGAGAGAGAGAGAGAGAGAGAGAGAGAGAGAGAGATATTGATTGATTGATTCACTGGTTTACTTCAAAGCCAGAAACCAAAAACTCCATCCTGGATGGCAGGGGCCTAAGGACTTGGGCCATCTTCCACTGCTTACCCAAGTGCATTAGCAGGAGTGGAGCAGTGGAGCAACTGGGACTTGAACCAGTGCCCATGTGGGATGCCAGCATTGCAGGCAGAGCTTAACCCACTACACCAGTCCCTCTCTCAATCTCTCTTTCTCTTTCTCTCTCTCTCTCTCTCTCAGCCTCATTCTCTTTGGGCCACTTTTGCTTGTCTGCTGAGTGCTCTCATGCGTATTTGCTCCCCTGAGTTTCTCCTGGCATCACCTCTTCCCTGGGACTCCACTGTGTCCATTCTCTTGTAACCACCAGAGCTTCCTCTCACCCCTGTCCTGGCTGCTGCTCCTGTTGTGACGTTCAGATTCTCTCGTCTCTGGGCAATGATGCGGCTTCTGGACTTTCCATCAGAATCAGAGGGGCTCCATCTGCTGTTCTGCCCAGAACACTCCTGTTTTAAAAACCCGGGCTCTTCCTTGCTACTGTGATTGCTAGAAAGTTCTTAGTACAGTTTCGTCTTCTTACACTGTTCTGCTTCGAAGCACGGAACATTTGGGTTTTTGGTTTACTTTTTTTTTTCTAATTTTTTCTTTATGATAACTCTCGTTGTTGCTTTCCAAAGTTTCAGTAGAAGAGGGAAGGATTTTTTACTATTTTTTGTGCGTTTACATTTGTTTTTCTGAAGTTTTTCTATCTTCTGCCTTTTTCTTTTCTTTCTGCTCAAGTGGATTCCATTTCCTGAGAGGTTTCTGGTTTTGATTGGTGTTGGTGACTTCAAGAACTCAGTGTCCGGATCTCCCTTGCTCTCACGGGCAGCACGTTCCCGTGATGGGTCATTTGCAGTCAGTTTTTCCCAAGCACACTCCGTCTCGGTGCAAAGCCACTGCTGCTCTTCTCTGCTTTCTGTCCCGAGGTGCCTCGATGGCCCTGAGGAGTCAGTGGGAGCTGAGCCTGCACAGGGCATTCTCTGTCTGTGTTGAGCTGCTTAATGCACCCCACCTCTCGAACCTGAAGACCGAAGGGCTGATCTCTGATGCTTGTGTTGTCTCTGGCAGCTTTTTCTAGAGGGGCTCCTTGTTTCTTCTCCTCATGTGATTTTTTTTTTTTTTACAGGCAGAGTTAGACAGTGAGAGAGAGAGACAAAGAGAAAGGTCTTCCTTCCGTTGGTTCACCCCCCAAATGGCCGCTATGGCCGGTGCGCTGCGCTGATCCAAAGCCAGGAACCGGGTGCTTCCTCCTGGTCTCCCATGCAGGTGCAGGGCCCAAGTACTTGGGCCATCCTCCACTGCCCTCCTGGGCCACAGTAGAGAGCTGGACTGGAAGAGGAGCAACCAGGACTAGAACCTGGGGTGCCGGCGCCGCAGGCGGAGGATTAGCCAAGTGAGCCACAGCACCAGCCCGTCACGTGATATTTTCTATCCTGCCATCCACACTGTTTTGACATTGAATTTGGAGGCTGGATGTAAGTCCTTTTTACACACAAAGTTGGCGAAGGATTTTCCTGCCGCGGACCAACTCTCACGGAGTCAGCAGACCGAGGGAGAACAAGGGTGAAGGCTCTAGGAGGAAAGAAATCGGCGAGGGGAATGACAGACAGACACACTACTTTGAGTATGCTGCTGCGTTTATTTGCTGCAAAGCATAAGCTTTTATACCGCTTTTACACGGAACTTGGCAAAGCAAATACAGGCTTCAAGGAAAAGAAATTATGATTAACAGCAGAACATCCCAACCCACATGTGAGACAATAGTGGTTTCAGTTTTTCAATTTACATGTGCCGTGAGATTTGTTCTTACACTTTTATGAAAGGTCACACAGAGTTCATTTTTAACTTAAAGACAATTTTCCTTTTATAAATTTTTTGATCATTTCATCCCAACCTCCTCTCACACGCACTAATTCGCTACCTGAATAAGCACTATCATACCAATAGCGTAGTGCGGGCATCATGTTCTTAATTATACCTTTTCTTTCGCTTTCTGTATACAGACACCATGGCTGTCTAGTCCTAGCTAGCCTTTCTCTTTTAGAATCTTTTTGGGCGTGCACATTTCCTAATAACATCTCCAAGTGGGCTTCTGCCGTGCCATCTCCTTCATCAAAGCTAAGCAGCTCCAGCTGCTCCGTGGGATCAAGCAATGTTCCCAGAGTGTCATTTGGGGTCAATGCCCAGGCTACATTGTACACAGCCTGGATGAATGGCGGCGCCCACAAGGATATGTTCCCGAAGGTAAAATTTATTGAATCCTGGTGTTTCACCTGTACCCCACTTGACTGCACATAGCACAATGAAAAAGCACTGCTAAAATTAACAAGAGCAACAGCAAGGAACGTTCTCTGAGCCAAATTGGCAGCCTCCTGTTTTTCTTGCCGCCAGGGGCCATGACCACCGCTGGCTGCATAGGAACCGCCTGGGGCTTCACTCCGCGGAGCACTGACCCCACCCCTCCAGCCCGAGGGTCCCAACATGGCAGCATTTTTGCTACGCAGATGGGACAGCTGTGGGCGTAGCATTTTCCCATCTTGGAGTCGGAGCAACAGGCAGCAGCATCCAGGTCTGTGAGATCCCAGGTCTCTTTGAACTTCTCATCTCAAAATCCTCATCCTGTTGCTTCCCCAAATCCTAACCTAGCACATCACTCACCCCATCCTAATTGAGGAGCACCCTGAATGACCCACTTCACAGCCGGCTTCAAGATGAGACTTAAGCCTTCCTCTGAGAGACCCTAGCAGACTCTGTCAAGGCATCAGTCCCCCTTGCCATGGTTGAGCAATGAATTCTGGCTTTGTCTCATCCACAGGTTATTCAATCAATACTTATAACCTGGTATTTGGTCTTCTGGGTGGTATCTGTGAGATGGGGTCAAGACCAAGATGTTCTTCCCAGGAAGGTTCAAGACTCTGGGTTTGGAAACAGCCTGCCATTGAGAACTCCTGCCACAGAGATTTCCTTATTTTTTTAATATTTATTCATTTATTTGAAAAGCAGAGTTACAGATAGAGAGGAGAGAGAGAGAGATCCTCCTTCCACTTGTTCACCCCCCAAATGGCCTCAATGGCCAGGGCTGGGCCAGGCTGAAGCCAGGAGCCAGGAGCTTTCTACAGGTCTCCCACATGGGTTCAGGGGCCCAAGGACCTGGGCCATCCTCTGCTGCCTTCCCAGGCAGGAAGCCAGACTAGAAGTGGAACAGCCAGGACTCAAACTGGAGCCCACAGAGCATGCCAGCACCACAGGTGGAGGTATAACCCTCAACACCACAGCTCCAGCACCTCCATTTTATTTGAAGAGCTATTTATTTATGTGAAAAGCAGAATGAGAGAGAGAGAGAGAGAGAGAGAGAGAGAGAGAGAGAGAGATTGTCATCTGCTGGTTCATCCCCCAAATGCCCACAACAGCCAAACAGCCAGGTTTGGCCAGGCCAAAATCAGGAGCCATAAACTCCATCCAGATCTCCTACATGGATAGCAAGGACTCAAGTACCTAGGGCATCATTTTCTGCCTTCCCAAGCACATTAACAGGAAGCTGAATTGGAAGCAGAGCAGCCAGGTTTGGAACCAGCACTCTGATATGGGATGGCCAGCCACATAAGCAGCCTCTTAACCCACTGTATCACAACGCCAGCCCCATCCAACAAGGTTTTCTAATTGGAAGTTAATTTTGTTTCTTTTCATTGAGTTTCCCAAATGCACAAACTTCTTTTGTCTCCTGATGTGATGAACCATTTTAATGAATCCTTTGGTTACATGAGTAGATTTGAAAATAGCTTTCCCTTTTGGTGAAAATCTGCTGCACGACTAACAACTCTGGCATTTGTCTCTGTCTGTCCTTGTCATTTTGTTGGGCAGCTTTTCCAGGAAAGTTCAAAGGAGAGAAGATGGGGAACAAAGGGCCCAAAATAAACTCATTCGTCAAACCTGCCCTGGAGACTGAGCTGTTCAGAAGGCTCTTCTCAGACCAGAAATCGGCAGAAACTTTGCCCTGAGTCACTTATCAAACCCCTAAGGGAATCTTCCTGAGCTTTGCCTTGTTTTGTATGTGAGACTGTAGTTCTAGAAGAGATTTTACTCCTCAAAACTTTTCTGTTCTGATGCTCCAAGTTTTGTCAGGGTTTGTAGCTGAATGGCACTCCCAAAATATATTTGCATCTACAGTCCCTGGAGTTGGATGGGTTTGTGTTAGCCTACATTTAAGCCAGTGTTCCCCCTAGGGCAGATTTCTCCTATTTGCATATAAAGGAACTTCAAAAAGTTATTGGAGGGGCTGGCATTGTTAAACTGCCACCTGCAACACCAGCATCCCATAGTTTGAACCCTGGCTGCTCTGCTTCCCATCCAGCTTCCTGCTAATGTGCTTGGGGAAGCAATAGAAGATGACCTAAGTTCTTAGGCCTCTGCCACCAGAAGGAGTCCCTGGCTCCTGCCTTGGGCCTGGCCTAGCCTGAGCCATTGCAGCTATCTGAGGAATGAACTAGCAGATGGAATATTTCTTTCTCTTCCTCCCACCCTCTCTGTCACTCTGCCTTTCAAATAAATAAAATTAAAGATTTTTTCAGTTAAAAGAGATGAGTATTTAAATTTGAGGTGCAGTAAAAAATACAAAGATACTGAAAATTGAATAAAATGATGTTTATTTTGGTGCAAAAAAATTTTTGAAATTCATGCATGGTTTTTTCATGACATACTTTTTTCATTAACTTTTTTGAAAGCTCTTTATATGCATAGATTTCAAATTTTTTTGCATCAAAATTAGACTGATTTTTACATTTAATTTTTTTTACTTGAGAGATGAGAGAATTAAAGAGAGAGCACTCCCATTGCAGGTTCATTCCACAAATGCCTACAATGGCTGGAGCTGGGTGAGGGCTGAAGCCAAGAGCCAGAATCTGAACCCAATTTCTTGAGGCACCATCACTGCCTCCCGGGGTCCACCTGGTGGTTGATTCCCCAAATGCATGTAGCAGCTGAGGCAGGACCAGGTCACAGCCAGGAGCCAGGAATTATTCCAGGTGTTCTTTCATGGACGGCAGGGTTGTAACCACTTGAGCCATCCCCTGATGCCTCCCAAGGTGTGCCTCAGCAGGAAGCTGGAACTGGGAGTAGAGGTGGGACTCAAACCCAGGCACTGACATGGGTCCCAAGGAGCATTTTAACCGATACGCCAACACCTACCCCTGAATACTTATCTTCTTTAAATGCCAAAATTCCAACAAAGATAATTTTGAATTACAGTGACAACTCTCAGGAACTTTTGATATGAACAAAATTATTTATTTGAAAGGCATAGTAAAATTTTAAAAATCACACAACTAATGGGTCTACCTTTTATTTGTTGTTGTTTATATGGGGAATCACCTAAAAGAAATTCAGAGTCAAAAATATCTTTCTTAAGCAATTCATTGGCCAAGACAAAATTTTTAAAAATACTTAAAATAATCTCTTTTTTTATGTCTCCCAAAAGCACAACTCCACAGTTAACAGCTTTAAAAAAAAAAAAAGATTTTATTTATTTATTTGAGAGGTAGAGTAACAGTGAGAGGGGGAGACACAGAGAAAGATCTTTCTTCCACTGGTTCACTCCCCAAATGGCTGCACCAATCTGGAGCCAGGAGCCAGGAGATTCTTCCAGGTCTCCCACGTGTGTGCAGGGGCCCAAGGACTTGGGCCATCTTCTACTGCTTTCCAAGGCCATAGCAGAGAGCAGGATCAGAAGTGGAACAGCTGGGACTAGAACTTGCACCCTTTTGGGATGCTAGCACTGCGGTTTTACCCGCTACGACACAGTACCAACCCCATGATTATTGGTATATTTAAAATAATTTCCGTTATCTTGTTTATCGTGTTTTCTCTTTTTCTTTCTTTGATTGGATTCTTGCATTTTTATTTTATTTCATTTTATGTAATTTTATTTGAGAAGCAGAGAGAGAGGGAAAGAGAAAGGGTGAAATCTCCCATTCTTTACTGGTTCATTTCCCAAATGCCTACGAAAACCAGGGCTGTGCCAGGCTGAAGCCAGGAGCTGGGAACTCACTCCAGGTCTCCGACACGGATGGCAGGGACCCAGGCACTTGAGTCATCACCACTGCCTCCCAGGAAACCGGAATTGGGAGTAGAGCCAGGACTTGAATCCAGGTCTGGTACAGGACGCAGGCATCCACAGCAGTGTCTTAACTGCTATGCCAAACAAACACCTGGGATTTTAAAAGAAATTATGTAGTTACTTAAGGGGAGGGGTTGAGGAGAGAGAGGGAGAGAGTGAGAGCAATAGCAAGAGCGAGAGCGAGAGAGAGACACTCTGCTTGTGAACTTCCAAAATGCCTGCAACATCAGGAGCCAGGAACTCAGCCCAGGTCTCCCATGTGGGATCCAGAAACCCAATTACTTGAGTCATCACCCTGCCTTCCAGGAAGCTGGAGCTAGGAGACAGAGTTATAACAAACATCAAAACTCCAACATGGGACTTGGGCATCTTAACCAGTAATTTCACTTCCTTTTTGGTTGGATTTATCTGGTGCTCATTGTACTCTGGATTGACCTCTCTGATTTGAAAAATTTAAAAAGTTGAAATTTAATTGGGGATTGCATATTAACTTCTCTCAGAAATACTGTTTCCCTCAATTTCTTTATTATTATTATTTTGCATTCTCAAGCTAGCTTTTTATTTTAGTCTGTTTTAAAATTTATTTTCATTTTTCATTTGAAAGTCAGAAAGAGAGAGGGATGTTTACCATTTGTTGGTTTACTCTCTAAACACCTACAGTAGCTAGGACTGTGTCAGGCTGAAGCCAGGATCCCAGGGCTCTATCTAGATCCAACTGCTTGAGCCACCCCTGCTGCCGTTAAGGGTGTTTATTAACAGGAAGCTGGAACTGGAAGTGGAGCTGAGGTCTGAAGGTTGGCACTTTGAAATGGGATATGGGCATCCCAAGCAGTGTCTCAACTGCTGTCCCAAACTCCCACCCCTCAGACTAGCTTTTTGGAAAAATCAGGTTAATGTTCATCAGTCACATAATGCACATAATTTAAGGACTCAGGGCATAATCACATAGCTTAAGGAATCAACAGCAACCCTCTACCTAGTATTGCTATTTCTTGATTTTTCGGTTTTAGGCGTTATCTATTAATTTCTCACTATGAAAGCTGAGGATTTTCCTTTATTCCACCCTCTCTCCAAGATCTACACAAACATCCCCTCTCTCCTATCTTTCTCCTGTAGCTATGTTACTGAAAGCTTGGTCACTGTCATCGGTGCCGATCAAAACAGGGAAGACAAGGTTTGAGGGTAAAGCGGAGAGTTTCATCTGTCGACAGACGAGGATGTTAGCAGAGAACCCTCTCGAGCACTGTGTCTTGCTCAGTGAGGATGGTCTGGGGGTTTATTGAGGCTGCAGAGAGCGGGTGCTGGTTTTGCAGACAATGGAGGAGAAGCAGCACATATTCAGGGTAGCACTGGTCACCCAGGCACTGAGCTTGCTGGGACATTGCTGCTCAGTCCTTGAGATGGTCTGCAGGTGGAGACTGGGCTGCTCTGCTCTCGCTGCCTGTAAGAGAAGTCCAGATAAGAGGTAAAGCTCTGGGGTGGGGGGGGGGGGAGGCTGGTGCTGTGGCACAGCAGGTTAAGCCACCACCTGCAAAGCCGGCATCCCCCATGGGTATTGGTTCAAGTCTCGTCCACTCCACTTCTGATCCAGCTCTCTGCTAATGTGCCTTGGGAACCTAGCGGAAGATGGCCCAAGAGCTTGGACCTCTACAGCCATGTAGACATGGATGAAGCTGGATCCTGGCTTTGGCCTGGCTCAGCCCTGGCTGTTTCCACTTAGGGAGTGAACCAGCAGATAGAAAATATCTCTCTTTGTCTGTCTCTCCCTCTCTGTATAACTCTGCTTTTCAAATAAAATAAATCTTGAAAAAAAAAAAGAGAGAGAGAGAGAGAGAGAGAGAGAGAGAAAGTACTCCCACAGTGTGGGTGAAAGGAAAAGCCAAAAACTTAGCCTTGAAATAGAACATAACTTAGTGCTTTGTAACAGTGACCTGAAAAACATCATTTGGCTGGGATTAGTGAGAGTAAAGCTGTGCACTGTGGGAATCTGCTGCCTTGTAGTCAATTACAGCAAAATCCAACTCCCATACTTTGTACATTGCATTGTACCTGGATGCAGCTACTTCGCAATTTTATTACATAAATATTGTAAGTTTAGAATATTAAAACTATGTAATTGTTATTCATAATTGAACCATGTCATATGACATGATTGCTTTTCTCACATGCACTCTGTCTTTCCTTCATTTAATAATTAATTTGTGTTTGGTTGCTTATTTGTCAGTGAATGTCTTACTAATCCAACTCCAGTGCATTTTTTGATTGTTTAAACTTCCTCTCAGTAAATGTATCAGTTATTTTCTCAATATCAATATCACCTTTTTCTTCTTAGTTTTTTAAAGATTTATTTTATTTATTAGAAAGGCTCAGTTGGAGGTGGTGAGATACCCACTGAGAGAGAGAGAATCTTCCATCCATTGGTTCACCCCCCACAACTGGCTGCAGCTGGGCCAGGTCAAAGAGGAGTCAGGAACTCCATTTGGGCCTCTCACATGGGTGGCAGGGGCCCAAGCACTTGGGCTATTCTCCACTGCTTTCCCAGGTTCAGTAACAAGGAGCTGGATCAGAAGTGGAACAGCCAAGACTTGAACTGGCACTCAGGAGATGCTGGCATCAAAGGCAGCATCTCAACCTGCTGTGCCACAGTGCTGGCTAATTAATTAATTAATTTAACTTATTTGAAAGGTGGAGAGACAAAGAAGATAGAGGAAAAGAGAAACGGAGGGAGGGAGGGAGGGAGGGAGAGAGGCTGGGGGAGAGGGTGGGGAGAGATTTTTCCATCAGCAGGCTCACTCCCCAAATGCCTGCCACAGCTGGAGCTGGGCCAGGTGAAATCAGGAGCTCTGAACACCATCAGGATCTCCCATGTGGTGGCAGGGACCCAGTGCTTCAACCATCACCTGCTGCCTCCCAGGGTCTGCATTTGCAGGAACCTGAAAACCAGTACTTGAACTCAGGCACTCTGATGTGGGGTGAGGGTATCTCATTGCTGTGCCAATGTTCACCGCAGTATCACCTTTTCAAGGAGCCTTTTTCTGGAGCAGTCTGACTTACCCCCTGTGGATCGTGCACCCTCTACATTGCTGCAGAGCTATCACACTGGGATGGACTTTGACTTTGCTGCGTGGAGTTATTTTTATCTCTGGGTGTCCTGTTTCCCGGGCATCCTCTTTTTATTTTAATTTACACTGGTTATATTTGTGGGCACTCTCTGGCTTTGCAATGGTGCTGCCATGCAAAATGTGCTTGGTATCTTCTTTTTCAAGAGATCATTTGTTTTGTTGCCCCAGGGAATAAACTCTGTATCTTTTTTTTTTTTTTTTTTTTTTTTTTTGACAGGCAGAGCGGACAGTGAGAGAGAGAGACAGAGAGAAAGGTCTTCCTTTTTCCGTTGGTTCACCCTCCAATGGCCGCCATGGCTGGCGCGCTGTGTGGCCGGCGCACCACGCTGATCCGAAGGCAGGAGCCAGGTGCTTCTCCTGGTCTCCCATGGGGTGCAGGGCCCAAGGACTTGGGCCATCCTCCACTGCACTCCCTGGCCATAGCAGAGAGCTGGACTGGAAGAGGGGCAACCGGGACAGGATCGGTGCCCCGACCGGGACTAGAACCCGGTGTGCCGGCGCCGCAAGGCAGAGGATTAGCCTAGTGAGCCGCGGCGCCGGCCGTAAACTCTGTATCTTATGCTGGAGTAGGGAAAGGAGGTTT
This sequence comes from Lepus europaeus, assembly GCF_033115175.1. NCBI lineage: Eukaryota > Metazoa > Chordata > Mammalia > Lagomorpha > Leporidae > Lepus > Lepus europaeus. Next base: position 9,900,645 of record NC_084842.1, read on the forward strand.
CCTGGCCAAAGTGATGGCTGAGACTTCCGATCATATCTCTTTTCATGCTTATGCCAGGGCTACCTGTTGCCTGTTCTCTGGACTTTTGGATGTTCTGTGGTATAATTCAGACCAGTTGTCAATTTCCCCTAAATGGCTTGTTCTCTGCTTTTCAGCATCCAGCATTTCATTGCTATTAAGCGTTTCTTGTTCTTTTTTTTGAGTTAGTTTTTTTAAATCTACTGTCATTTTATGGGGTTTCAGGAAGAAGCAGAATTAAATACTTGTTTTTAATATGCTATCTTTAACTGGAAGTGCCAGCTGGTCTTTGAAAACACAGGAGCAATGATTGCTATTCTAATTTTTTTTACATTCAATATTTATTTAGACTTATCAGCATTTTAAACAATTCTTTTGCATACTGTTCGTTTCTTCTAGGTTTATTTTTTCCTATGAAGGGGCTCTTTTTTAAGGGACTATCGGTAGTAAATTTCTAAATGCTTGAATATCTAAAAATGTCTAATTTGACTTGACTTGTAAATGATATTTTTTCCTGTGTGTAGAAATTTAGGTTCCTAATTGTGTTTCTTCAGTACACCCAGCACTTATTTCTGCTGATGAGAAGTGCTTTCCTTAGGGTCCTCACTTTTCCTTTATTGTGATCCACCTTTCCTCTTTGTTGGCTTTAGAATTTTCTCTTTGTCCTTGAAGAATGTCAGCTTCCCAAATACCACCAGAATAGCCTCATGGTAACACAAAGCTGACTTTTCTATTTAGCACAGCAAGCAAAAATGCTACCCAGGCAGATAACAGCTCTGAGAAGGAACTGCAGACTGATTCATTGAGAATTTGAAGTTTGCTTTAAGGTGGATCTTTCAATGTGGGGACTTGATTAGAACTGAGTATTATTATGTGATAAATAGTTTAGGATTGTGGAAACTGCAAGGTGAGGATTTTTTTTTTAAAGATGTATTTGAAAGGCAGAGTTATTGAGACAGAATAAGAAAGAGAGAGAGAGACCATCCATCTGTTGGTTCACTCCCCAAATGGCTGAAACCACATGGGATGTCAGCATTACTGGTAGTGGCTTAACCCCCTGCACCACAATGGTTGTCCTAAGTGAGGATTTTGAGATGAGTAGTTCAAAGTGTCTTGGGATGCATGTGTACTGTAAATTGATGCTTTCTAGAGTTGCTGGGTCTCTTGCTAAATTCCTACAATGAACAATGACTTTTTTTTTTTTTTTTGCAATTTTTTCTTCCTGGACAAGCGGTATCAGAGTTAGGCCTGTGAAGACAACGGAGCAGTGAAGTTGGTGGTACAGACAGCAAGCTGTGTGCGGAGGTCATTTGGGCTCTCATTGTCCTTCCCCTGTTCATTCCTCATCCTGACCTGAAGGAGAGACCATTAGTTTCTGGGTGATGGTTAGCCCAGATCTTTACTGGTATCATGTAGTTCCTGGGAGTGTGGGGCTGGCACTGTGGTCAGTGGATTAAGCTGCTGCCACAATATCGGCATACCATATGGGCACGGGTTCACATACCAGCTGCTCCTTCTGATCCAGCTCTCTGCTAATGTACCAGGAAAATCATCAGAAGATGGACCAAGTCTTTGGGCCCTTGGACTCACTTGGGAGGCCCAGACTGAGTTCCAGGCTTCTGGCTTCAGCCTGGCCTACCCCTGGCTGTTGTGGCCATTTGGGGGAATAAATCAGTGAACAGAAGGTCTCTGTCTCTCCGGTCTCTGTAACTTTGCCTTTCAAACATTTTAAAAGAGTAAAAAAAAAAAAAAATTCCTGGGAGTGATCATTTCAACTTCCAAGGCACTAAAAGTGTTTGTTTCAAACTCCATAAGCATCGGATTTTTCTGTTCCTTTTATTGGATAATTATATGTTGAACGATTGGATGGACCAGTTTATACCTTAGCATTTAATTCTCTAGAGGCCCTTTGAATCCTGGAACTCTGATAATATGTTAAGAGAAGGATCATGTTCAGAGTTTGGTTCACTTCTCAGCCAGGAGCCAAGTGTGCCCAACTTAAATCAAGGCCTAGGTCACATACCTGATTTGAAGGTCCCACAAAGTCAAATTTGGTGTTATTAACCAACTTACTGAATTTTCTCATTTCTTTGTTTGCTCCTCTATTTTTTTTAGTGGTATTAAATATTCCAGAGAAGAGGTAAGAGGTTTTCAGTACAACATTCTTCTCCTAAAAAGAGTACTTGCTCCCCAGCAGTGACAAATGTCAAATCTACTCTACTTTCTCCTCTCCATACCATTGCCTGTCCAATTTCCTTCCCTCAGGCAAGGAGTCCCATAGCCTTGATGTCACCCTCCAAACTTGCCTGCTACACTCTCGGATTCATCTTACTTTTCTTTCTTAAAAGGCAGAGCAATGGAAGGTAGGGGGTGCGTGGGGGGACACAGGGAGAGATAGCTTCCACCTTCTAGTTCATTCCCCATATGCTACTAACAGCCAGGTCTGGTCCAAGGCTGAAGCCAGGGAGCCTGCAACTCCATCTGGGTGTCACATACTTGGGTGGAGGGGACCCAAGTATTTGACCATTATCTGCTGTCAACCCAGGTGCAGCAGCAGGAAGCTGGATCAAAGCAGAGGAGCTGGGACTTGAACCAGCTCTCCAATAGAGGATGCAGGCTTCCCCTCACCTTACAAAGTATGATGTGAAGAGGTTTGAGGAGGAGGGAAAGCAATACAAAATTCTCCTCGAGTGGCTATTTTACATAGTTTTTCTTTAACTTGAATTCATTCACCTAATCATCTCTTTTTCCTAGAGAAGAAACTGAGGGGCCAAAATGGACCCTGGATGACACTAGTGACCCTTCTGAAAGTGGGCATTGGTTTATAAAAGTAATATATCCCATGACCGGTGCTGTGGCTCAACAGGCTAATCCTCCGCCTTGCGGCGCCAGCACACCGGGTTCTAGTCCCGGTTGGGGCGCCGGATTCTATCCCAGTTGCCCCTCTTCCAGGCCAGCTCTCTGCTATGGCCCAGGAAGGCAGTGGAGGATGGCCCAAGTGCTTGGGCCCTGCACCCCATGGGAGACCAGGAGAAGCACCTGGCTCCTGGCTTCGGATCAGCACAATGCGCCAGCCGCAGCGGCCATTGGAGGGTGAACCAATGGCAAAAAGGAAGAGCTTTCTGTCTGTCTCTCTCTCTCACTATCCACTCTGCCTGTCAAAAAAAAAAAAAAAAAAAAAAAAAAGCAATATATTCCTGTCCAGCTTAAAGGGAGTAGCCAGTTAGTCTTAGTGCTATTATTCCATATAGTAGCTGGAGGCTGTTTAATGATGTATTTTTCTTGAAAATAATCATATGGATTATGCAACGGTTTTAACATTTTGTATGTGTTACCAAGAAGAGTTTGGTATTTAGCAATAAAATCTGTAATATCCAGGTCATTAGGGCTGGCATGGTGCAGCGGACTAAGACATCACCTGCAATGCTGGTGTCTCAGCTGTTCCACTTCTGATCCAACTGCCTGCTAACATGTCTGGGAAAGCAGCAAAAGATGACTCAAGGGCTTGGACCCCTTCCCCCAATGTGGGAGACCCAGATGAAGCTACTGGATCCTGGCTTTGGCCTGGCCCAGCCCTGGCCCTGGCTGTTGCAGTCATGTGGGGAGTGAACCAGCAGATGGAAGACCTTTTTGTCTCTATAACTCTGCCTTTCATTTATTTACTAATTTGAAAGAATTACAGAGAGAGGAAGAGGGAGGGGGAGAGAGAGAGAGAGACAGAGAGATCTTCCATTCCACTCCCCAGATAGCCACAATGACTAGAGCTGGGCCAGGCCAAAGCCAGGAGCTAGGAGCTTCTTCAGGGTCTCCCATGCTTGTGCAAGGGCTCAAGGACTTGGGTCATCCTCTGTTGCTTTCCCAGGCACATTAGCAGGGAGCTAGATCAATGTGGAGCAGCTGGGACTTGACTGGTGCCCATGTAGGATGCTGGTGCTGCAGACAGTGGCTTAACCCACTGCACCACAGTGCTGGCTCTAATAAATAAAAAAAAAATTTTTTTAAAAAAGATCATTAGATAGGTCTAAAGCAGGATTTCTCAAACTTAGCACTGCTGACATTTTAGACCAGATCATTTCCTGTGTACATAGTATAATGAAGAATTTGACCTTTATTGTTAGTTCTGAGTAGTAAGACCCTAAATCCTGAGAATTTCTAGTGATAGGAGTGTCTCTATTATGTTAATGAAGTGACTTATGGTGGGACCTTTGAAAACTTGTCCTGGGTGATGGTGACCAGAAGACCAAACATGTGATTAGAGCCTTGAGACTTTTAGCCGAACAGCCTCGAGGAGTGGATCAGGTGGGTGGAGACTGAGTTCAGTCATATGGCCTAGGATCTCATCAATTACACCTATTTCATGGAACCTCAATAAAGATTCTGGACATTGAAGCTCAGAGAAGATTTGTGGTTGGTGAACACATTGATGCCGCAGCTGAGTGATGGCCTTGATTCCAGGAGGAGAGGGCATGGGAGAGCTTCACTCCCAGATGTCGCTCTATGTGTATCCTTTACGGTAAAGCTTACTTTCCTGAGTTCTACGAGTCATTCAGAGAGTTATTGAACCTGCGAGGTTTAGGGGAGCCCCAAATTTATAGCCAGTCAGTTGGACTGGCTGGGGACCCATAAGATTTACAGTATGTGTCTAAAGTGATAGCAGTCCTGAGAGGAATTTAAACCTAACCTGTGATGTCTCTGTTAACTCCAGGTAGTGAGTGTCAAAACCATATTGCAGTACCTCAGTTGGGGCTGGTATTGAATGGGGGCTCTCCTATGAATTGTAGCATATTTAGCATTATCCCTGGCTTCCATACATGAAATGTTAGTAGCAACTCCACCCCTGTATCCCACCTCCCCAGTGTGACAACCAAAAAATATCTCTAGAGAGTGCCAAATACCTCATGGTAGAGGGGCCAAATCATTCCTAAATGGGCACCTGTTTTGGTCATGATCATGAATACCCAAAAGAAGCTATTTTGGAAGCAAAAACGTTTATTTTCTCATGGTTTTGGAGTTTCACAGGTTAAGAGCAGGTCATCCCATTGGATTGGTTGATGAGGGTGGTGCATGGTGAAATGTGCGCAGAGGAGGGATCATGTAGTAAGTCAGGAAGAGAGAGAGAGAGAGAGAGCATGGTTGTCCTCGACACCCATGTGTCTATCATGAGGGGGCTGGCATTTTGGCGTAGCAGTGTACAGCCACCTCCTGAGACACCAGCATCCCCTATGGGTGCCAGTTCTAGTACTGGCTGTCCCACTTCCCAGCTCCCTGCTAATGCATCCTGGGAAAAGCAGCAGAAGATGGCCCAAGTGCTTCGGACTCTGCTACCCACATGGGAGACCTGAAAGAAGCTCCTAGATGCTGGCTTCAGCTTGGTACAAGCCTATCTATTGCAGCCATCTGGGGAGTGAACCAGTGGAGAGATCTCTCTTCTCTCTCCCCTCTCTCCTTTCTCCCTCCTTTTGTGTAACACTGACTTTCAACTAACTAACTAAATAAAGCCACTATGGTCTGATCATGACAGCTCCATCCAACAACTCAATTCAAACTAATCACTTACCAAAGGTCCCACCTTCATACAGCACATTTAGATTAAGTCTTCACCATTAATTCATTAACCATTAACATAAGACTTTGGGGACCAAGCTCCTAAACATGGATCCTGAAGGACACACAAAGTAATATTCAAACTATAACAGTACCATTGATTTGAAGCAAAATGTGTCTGACACAAAAATGCGTCTGACTTGCAATCTATGTGAAACTGAGACATACTCAAATCCTCTTCCAAATTCTATTTCAATAGAAGTTTGGTCTTAAAGATAACTCCAACACCACATCTCTGAGTATGATTTTAGTGGAGATGGGAAAAGTTTATGCATGATGGAGAGTTTAGATTTTGGATGCATGGCCTTTTGTGGAGATTGTCCTCTAACACATCACCTAATGGTTCAATTACCCAGAACCCCACTGATTATTATAAGGACTTGGAATGAAAGGAAGTTTGGTAGGTTCCGAGGGAAAAGGTATATAAGCTCAATGGACAATTAAGTTGTCTGCTTTAGCAAGTTCTTATGTAAATTGTACCTAGATAGTGGACTCATCAAAGAATGATAAAGGATGCAAACAACAATGTTAAGAATAGGGATCAGGGCCGGCGCCATGGCTCAACAGACTAATCCTCCGCCTTGCGGCACCGGCACACCGGGTTCTAGTCCCGGTCGGGGCACCGGATTCTGTCCCGGTTGCCCCTCTTCCAGGCCAGCCCTCTGCTATGGCCCAGGACTGCAGTGGAGGATGGCCCAAGTGCTTGGACCCTGCACCTCATGGGAGACCAGGAGAAGCACCTGGCTCCTGTCTTCGGATCAGCGCGGCGTGCCGGCCGCAGCACACCGGCCATGGCGGCCATTGGAGGGTGAACCAACGGCAAAAAGGAAGACCTTTCTCTTTGTCTCTCTCTCACTATCCACTCTGCCTGTCAAAAAAAAAAAAAAAAGATAGTTTATATCTCTTTAATTAAGAGACATTGTGTTAGTTTACCACTGCTGCTATGACAAATTCCCACAAACATATATCTTAAAACAACACAGATTTATTTACTTATATTTCTGGATGTTAAAAGCTTAAGATCTGTCCACAGGTTGCATTTACACCAGAGGTTCTAAGAGGGAATCTATTTGCTTCCCTTTTCTGGCTTCCAGGGACCACCTACCATCCTTGGCTTGTGATCCATTCTTTCACTTTGTTTTTAAAGAGTTGTTTATTTATTTATTTTTCATCTGAGAATGAGTAACCAAGTGAGCTTTTCATTCACTGCTTCACTACTAAATTCCCACAATGGCCGGGGCTGGGCCAAGCCAAAGTGAGGAGCCTGGAACTCCATCCAGGTCTCCCACATAGGTAACAGGTGTTCAAGCACCTGAACCATCACCCACTGCCTCCAGTGATGCCATAACAGGAAACTGGATCAGAAGCAGAGCAGCTGGGACTTGAACTGGCTCTCCAATACAGGATATAAGCATTAAAAGTGGTGGCAAGCCACAGTGCTGCCCTCTGTGCCTTCATTTTAAAGCCAACACTGCAGCATTTCAAATATCTCCTCTATGCTTCTGTCATCACATTGTATTCTCGTTGTCTGTGACCCTCCTGTCTCCCTCTCACAAACATGCTTGTGAATGCACTGAGTCCTTGTGGAAATCCAGGGTAATATCTCTGTCTCTCTCAAGGACCTTATCTTAGCCATATCTTCAAATTCCTTTTAGGGGCCAGCACTGTGGCATAGTGGGCAAAGCCGCCACCTGCAGTGCCAGCCCCTCCTCTTTTAATACTTAGCATATTTCCTAACAATCTCTTCCAAAGTGTGTTTGCATACATGTTTTCTTTTTTCTCTTTTCTCTTTCTTTTCTTTATTTTTTCCTTTTCTTTTCCTTGCAATATGTGCGGTCCTAAGAAATTAATATTCATGGTGGGGGGCTGGTGCTGTGGCATAGTGGGTAAAGCCGTCGCCTGCAATGTTGGCATCCCATATGGGCACCAGTTCGAGTTCCAGCTACTCCACTTCTGATCCAGCTCTCTGCTATGGCACGGAAAAGCAGTGGAAGATGGCTCAAGGCCTTGGGCCCCTGCACCTACATGGGAAACCCAGAAGAAGCTCATGGCTCCTGGCTTTGGATCAGCTCAGCTTTGGCCATTGTGGCCATTGGGGAGTGAACCAGTGGATGGAAGACTCTCTACCTCTGCCTCTCTGTAACTCTGCCTTTCAAATAAATAAAGTTAAAAAAAATTCATGGTGGCAAAATGTTTCCATCCCTAGTGGGAAAATGACCACAGAGTTCACTAGTGGAGAAGGAAGAAATGGGAATCTGGAGTCAACGTGGTGGCTCGCTTGGTTGATCCTCCACCTGCGGCGCCGGCATCCCATATGGGCACCAGGTTCTAGTCCCAGTTGCTCCTCTTCCAGTCCAGCTCTCTGCTGTGATCCGGGAAGGCAGTGAAGGATGGCCCAAGTCTTTGGTCCCCTGTACCCGCATGGGAGACCAGGAGGAAGCACCTGACTCCTGGCTTCAGATCGGCACAGCACTGGCTGTAGTGGCCATTTGGGGAGCGAACCAACGGAAGGAAGACTTTTCTCTCTGTCTCTCTCTCTCTCTCTCTCTCTAATTCTATCTGTCAAATAAATAAAGAAAAAAAACTGTCAAATAAAGAAAGAAAAACTGTCAAAAAAAAAAAAAGAAATGGGAATCTAAGCCAAAACCAATTTTCTGTATTTTTTAAAATATGTACTTATTTTAAAAGTGAGAGTTACAGAGAGAGAAGGAGAGACACACACACAGAGTCAGAGAGAGAGAGGGCTTCCATCCATTGGTTCCTCCCCAGATGGCCACAATGGCCAGCGTTGGACATGGCCAACGCCAGGACCCAGGAGCTTCCTCCGAGTCTCCCATGGGGGTGGCAGGAGCCCAAACACTTGAGCCATCTTACGCTGCTTTCCCAGGCCATTAGCATGGAGCTGGATCTAAAGCAGAGCAGTCAAGAAATGAACTGGTACCCACATGGGACGTTGGCATCACAGGCTATGGCTTTGTTCTCTACACCACCGTGCCAGCCCCAACTAATTCTGATTCTACTGGAAGAACCAATGTGCCTGGCTTCCCAGTCCAGAGAGAGCAGGAGCCCAGCTGAGCAAATCTCAATAATACCTGGCTGGCACCTCAGAGGACCAACACCCAATCACAAGTGGGGAAAGCAGGAGGAGGAAGGTGTTAAACACTGGCTGAGGAAGAAGCCGACAGGGAAGTATAGAAAATTAAAACAGTCTCATCACGGGGCACCCTCAAAGGACATCGAGTCTTTCCTCTCCCTTCACCACACTCCTCTCATCACAGAAAAAGGAGTTGTCGGTGCTGTAACATTTGAACACCTGAAGCCTTGGTTTAAAACAGTCCTAGGCTTTAAGTCCATGCCCAAATTCCATTCATATCTCCAACCTCTGCAGAGTGGATTTGCCACTACTCTTAACCTGTTTCCTCAACTGTATAATGGAATTAATAATATCTATTTGTGGGGTTAAATTAGCCAATGATGTAAAGCCCAGCCCCCAGTTAAATGGTTAGAATAATTGTCCAATATATTGGCTGCCCAGTCTTTCTTGGGTTGTTTACTCCACATTCTATTTTCACTGAACTTTTTCCCCCACTAATTTATTTGTTTATGGGAGGAATGTCATTTTGTTCAAATCCATTTTGAAATCATGGCCAGCGACGCAGCTCAATAGGCTAATCCTCCGCCTGCGGCGCCAGCACACTGGGTTCTAGTCCCAGTCGGGGCGCCGGATTCTGTCCTGGTTGCCCCTCTTCTAGTCCAGCTCTCTGCTGTGGCCCAGGATTGCAGTGGAGGATGGCCCAAGTCCTTGGGCCCTGCACCTGTATGGGAGACCAGGAGAAGCACCTGGCTCCTGGCTTCGGATCAGCGCAGTGCGCCAGCTGCAGCGTGCTGGCCTCAGGGGCCATTGGAGGGCGAACCAACAGCAAAGGAAGACCTTAAGACCTTTCTCTATCTCTGTCTCTCACTGTCCACTCTGCCTGTCAAAAAAGAAAAAGAAAGAAAGAAAGAAAGAAAGAAAGAAAGAAAGAAAGAAAGAAAGAAAGAAAGAAAGAAAGAGAAAGAAAGAAAGAAAGAGAAAGAAAGAAAGAAAGAAAGAAAGAAAGAAAGAAAGAAAGAAAGAAAGAAAGAAAGAAAGAAAGAAAGAAAGAAAGAGAAAAAGAAATCTATGCCTGGGGCCAGCGCTGTGGATTAGCGGGTAAGGCCGCCGCCTGCAGTGCCGGCATCCCATATGGGCGCCAGTTTGTGTCCCAGCTGCTCCACTTCTGATCCAGCTCTCTGCTATGGCCTGGGAAAGCAGTAGAAGATGGCCCAAGTTCTTGGGCCCCTGCACCCGCATGGGAGACCTGGAGAAGCTCCTGGCTCCTGGCTTCGGATCTGCGCAGCTCCTGGCCATTGCAGACAATTTGGGAGTGAACCATCGGATGGAAGACCTCTCTCTCTGCCTCTCCTCTCTCTGCATAACTCTGACTTTCAAATAAATAAACAAATCTTAAAAAAAAAAAGAAATCCATGCCTATCTTATAATAGCTTCATATTTCCATCTCTGATGTGTCCATCACAGTTATTATATCTATCCATGTCTTCCAGTATGGAAAATAGAGAGGTTTTTTTTTTTTTTAAGATTTATTTATTTATTTGAAAGGTAGACTGACAAAAAGAGAGGGAGACAGAGAGACAGAAACAGAGGTATCTTCCATCTGCTGGTTCACTCCACAAATGACTGCAATGGCTGGGACTGGGTCAGGCTGAATCCAGGAAATCCATCCAGGTCTCCCCTGTGGGTGGCAGGGCCATCGACTGCTGCTTTCCCTGGTACATCAGCAGGGAGCTGGATCAGATGTGGGGTAGCTGAGACTTGAACCAGCATTCTCTATGGAATGTTGGCATCACAAGCAGAAGCTTGACCTGCTGTGCTACAACATTGGTGCCAGGAATAGAGTTTTAAATATATACATAAACAAGTGAAGTAATATAGCTCACAGGTCCTTTGATAGAAGTCCATATGAGTGCAAGAAGGAAACATGCATAAGGGTGAATCCAGCAAGGCTTTCTAGAGGAAGTGAGTCTTCAGCTGGTCCTTGAAATATTAAGGTTTCTCTGTAAGATAGCTCTGAGTTTCTATCTATGGTCTAGTGCACACTGGTTGGGGATGCGTTACCCAATCTGGTCAACGTCAGTCTCCTCAGGTATTCAATAATGTTAACAACCACTTCTATTGTACATGGGATTAAATGAGCTGATGTGTTTGAAGCCCATGGAATAACAATTTAAAAATACGGGGTCAGTGCTGTGGCAGAGTAGGTTAAGCCTCTGCCTGTGATGCCAACATCCCATGTGGGCACCAATTCAAGTCCTGGCTGCTGCACTTCCGATCCAGCTCCCTGCTGATAGCCTGGGAAAGCAGCAGAGGATGGCCCAAGTGCTTGGGCCCCTGCACCCATGTGGGAGACCCAGAAGAAGATCCTGGTTCCTGGCTTCTGATGGGCTCAGGTCCAGCCATTGCGTCCATTAGGGGAGCCAATCAGCAGATGGAAGACCTCTCTTTCTGTCTCTCCCTCTCTTCTGTCTGCAACTCTGCCTCTCAGATAAATAAATCTTAAAAAAAAAAATCAATACATGTGATTTCCCTTTGTGTAGCTGATGTCACCTGAATATGTTATCAGTTTCCTATAGACAAAGAGAAATATGAAGCTGTGTGGGCTGTAGGTTGACCCATGGAAATGCTGGCATGGGCAGTTTCTATGGTTACCTATAAACAATGGGTATATGATGTGCTTTAAGCCACATTTTCCAAGCTTTTTGAGAAAAGTTCAACACAAGGTTGAAATAGAAGTCTTGATAAAGATTGAGCTCCATCTTGCCAACACTGTAGACTGTCATGTAAAATGAGATTGATCTTACTATTGAGTGCCCTTTCACAATTTATTGGGTGATCCTTTTTTAACTAGTTTGCTCTGGATCTACAAATGAAATACTCAAATTTCCCAGGTCAATTCTTTGTCAGCAATGATATGATTTTTTTTTCTAAGATTTCATTTATTTATTTGAGAGGCAGAGTTACAAAGAGAGGGAGAGACAGAGAAAAAGACCTACCCACTGGTTCCCTCCCCAAATGGCTGCAGCAGCCAGAGCTAGGCTGATCCAGCTCTCCCACGAGGGTGCAGGGGTCCAAGGACTTGGGCCATCTTTCACTGCTTTCCAAGGCCATAGCAGAGATGCAGCCGGACATGAACCAGTGCCAGCAAGCAGAGGCATAGCCTACTACACCACAGCACTGGCCCTCAGCAATAAGAATTTCATTTCTTCACGCACACTGCCATGGAGGAAGCACTGGGAGAACTGAAAAGGAATTAGGCTTGCTGCTCCATAGAGAAGGAAAGTGGAGGGAGTACATTAGTCTCCAGGGCAGCCAGTGAAGTCACCTCCCCTTTCCCACAGAAGTGACCCAGGCCTTGTGTCACTTTGAGCCATACTTCCTCTGACCCAGGAATCAAAGCTTGATCTGTCACAGCTGCTGGGAACGTCCCTACTCCTGATTTCAGCTATAGGGATACCATCCATGTGTCCTAATCCAGCTCCAGCCTGAGTTTATCCACTTCCTGCCTTTTTTTTTTTTTTTGAAGATTTTATTCATTTATTTGAGAGGTAGAGTTACAGACAGTGAGAGGGAGAGACAGAGAGAAGGGTCTTCCTTCCGTTGGTTCACTCCCCAAATGGCCTCCATGGCCGGAGCTATGCCAATCCAAAGCCAGGACCCAGGCACTTCTTCCTGGTCTCCCATGTGGGTGAAAGGGCCCAAGCACTTGGGCCATCTTCTACTGCTTTCCCAGGCCACAGCAGAGAGCTGGCCTGGAAGAGGAGCAGCCAGGCTTAGAACCGGCGCCCACATGGGATGCTGGCGCCGCAGGTGGAGGATTAACCTACTGCGCCACAGCAGCGGCCCCACTTCCTGCCTTTCTTCCAGGAGCCACCGAGATTTCAAGATGGCTTGGTTCTCAACATCATCATCTGGTAGCATTTGTGATCTCCCTACCTCCCCCACCACACAAGAGAGAAGCCCTGGGGAAGGCTAGGCAGCCCTTGACTTCAGCGCGCTAGCCGTCTTGGCATTTACAAGGTGCTCACGAAAGCGGAGAGGCCCGGGGTTTATGGTCAGACCGAGAGTTAGGTCATGAGCTTCTGGGAAGAAACCCCAAGTCCCTCCTCCAGGAGTGAAGCCAGGGACCCTGCTCTCCAACCAGGGCCACCCACAGCTGCTCACTTCGTGGTTTAACTTGCGGCTAGAGTATCCTGATAAAATGGGAGCTCGGCCAAACACCCCCATGCCCCAGCCTCCAAGGATATACAACTCGTGGACGTCAACCACAGACTCCCACCATCAGTCAACATCCTTAAGCTTTAGGGAGAAAAGTCCCCAACCAGGAAGAAAGGTTGCCCCGCCTCCTCTCAAAGGCCCTTGTCTCTCTGCGAAAGTGCATTGATAAACTTTGCTTTGCCATCCCTACTTCCATCTCTTTGAGCTGCAACTCATCACCCCCTAAGGTACATCGCGGCACGCAGGTCACGGCAGGCGGACAGTGCTTCGGGAGTCCGGGCAAAAGCGGCTCTGCCAGGAGCTCAGCCAGTGGAAGTGGCGTCTTGGAGGACATCTAAGGTGCACTGTCCACCGTGTGAGGGGCCCCCGCGAAGCACATACACCCCGTAGCCGGGGGCATCATTTAAAGCTCAGCTCGGCCAGTCACTTGCTGTGCAACCCTGGGCAGATGATTTGGCCTCTCTGCACTTCGGCCCCCTCCCGAAAACGCAAATACTAATGCTAATTTCGATTTCATACACTGCACATGGTCACAGGTGTCCAGCTTTGCCACGACTCCCATAGCAGTAAGGCTGGTTCTTTACGACGCGGTTTTCCTGAGACGCGGTGGGGGATGCGCCCGCGTACACAGGTTCCGTCTGGGAGGAGGGCGCGTGTCTGCCGCACAGCCTGGCATCTCCAGGCCCAGCGCTTTGCCGGTGGCGCAGCCAGGCTCGCAGCGCTGCGCGTGCGGGGCGCTGCGCGGTCTGGGTGCGCTCCGCCCGCGCGCCGGGTGCAGCGGGGCCCACGCTGCGTGGCACGCGCGCCGCTCCGTGCGGGGCCGCGGCCCTGCGTGTCGCCCACGCACACCCAGACACGAGCCCCGCTTCGACGGGCGTGTCATGGCTTAAAAATAGCCGCTCATCTGGCTGCAGCAGCCCGGGCGGCGGCGGCGGCGCGGGAGACGGTCATGGCCGGGGGGCTGCCTGCGCCTGCCACCTGCCTTCGGGACTGAGACCCCGCGCAGCGCCGCGAAGAGGTAGAGGGGCTGTGGCGGGTGGTCGCCTCCCCCACCCCGGGGCGTGGGGGGCTCAGGGCTGGGGGGAAGAAGGAGGCCGGAGCAGAAACGAGGAGCTGCGCGCTCCCCTGGCGCGCCCTCGTCCGCGCTCGGCGCCAGGCTGTCTGGGTTGGCGAGTCTCTGGCGACAGCCATGAACCTGTTAGAACTGCGGCCGCAGATCAGCTCGGAGCCCTGAAAGCGGCCGAGGGATTGCAGAAGGCTAAGCCTGGGCTGGGGGCTATATCCCGGGACAGAGAGGGCTTCTCCAGGGTCCCACGGCTAGCTACCTACACCTGGGCTCCTTCCCGCTTCTCTTGGCTTCGTCGTCACGTAGGCAGCAGGCTATTTCAAGAGGGGAGATTACTTGGGAATAAAATGGTGGGGTCTCTAGGCCCCCGGAGACAGGTGGCTGATGACGGTGGTGGTGGTGATGAAAAGGTTGATGAAAACGGTAAGGGTGATGGTGGTGGGTGTAGTGCATACTCTGTGCCTTTCTGACCCAGGCACAGGAAGAAGAAAGCAAAAAATCTCTCTGCTCAAACACCCTAGAAACCCAGTGGTCCCTACTCAGTGCTGATCCTAAGGCCTCCTGCAACTGCTCGGTCTCTCCCTGCCCTGAGGAAGAGGGTGCTGGGCCCTGGTGACAGTGGTCAAAGATGGTCTCTCACGGAGGGCATTAGACAGAGGTCTCTGGGCAGAAGGGGAGGCATTCTGCAGGCTGGCCCACCCTGTCCAATAGGCAGAAGCAGAGGCGAGAGAGGAGGCGTCCAGGGAAAGAGAGCTTGGCCCAGTCGCCCCTCTGCCTGAAGCTCCCAGGGCGTCTAAAAGGCTGACCCTTCCCGGCTCTGCAGGGCACAGCTCTCCTTGCTCAAGGCTCCTGGCGAAGGCAGCCTGAAGCTCACCTGCTAAACCTCTATTGCATTACAGATGCTACTTCTGCGTCTCTGAGTCCCTGGGCCTGGCAGGTGGCTGATTTTCCCTTTTCTTCCTGCCCTCCAGGTCCCCACCCTCAGTCTCCCCAGCCCCACTTCCCTATACACACACACACACACATTCCAGCCACGCTTCAACCCAGAATTCTCACATGAGGGATGAGGTTTAATCAACAGTGTCCTTATGCTGGATCCAAAGATCCTGGTTTGCCTGTTGCACCCAGGGATTAGCATCTTCGTCCACTAGCTCTTGTACTCTCCGTCTCTCTTGCTCACCCCCCCACACACACACACTTCCCATGATAGGATTATCTCTGAGACTGTGGCCGACAGGAATGGGTTAAGGCAGCTCATCTCTCTGGCACCCAGGAGGCAGGCCTGGCATATGTCATGGCCCCAGCTGCTGTTATCTTCCTGCTAATTCTCTCTGGATGGGTTCAGAGAGTGTTCCAGCCCCATCCCAGATCCCTAGGCTCTCTGCCGACAGCCCCAGGCAGAGGAGACCCAGATCGGGCTGGCAGGAGCCCCAGCAGTGTGTCTGGCCACCCAAATGCCAAGTGTGGTGTGTGTATGTGTGTGCGTGTGTTAGCAGCGGGGCGTGGGGAGGTGGAGCAGAAACCCAGCAGCTGGGCAGCTCCCTCTTCCCGTAAACAAGGACATGTGACGCTCCCACCTCCTTGCCTGGCCGAGCCAGAGCCAAAGAGCGGGAGTGAAAGAAGCTGCCTTTGCTGGAAGGAAAAGCCAGTCCTGGAGGCCCCCACCAGAGCTGCACTTACCCTGCTCCCCAGGGCCTAGCCCAGTTGGCAGGAAGGGAGGCGGCTGCAAGACACGCTCAAGTGTGTCTCGCGCCCCTTCCTCTTCCAGCCTCTTTCCCATCATCACGCAGCCACCCCTGCAGCTTCCGAGGTTCCTGCCTCCTGTAAGATGTGCCCTGGTAACTGGCTCTGGGCATCCATGACTTTCATGGCCCGCTTCTCCCGGAGCGGCTCAAGGACTCCTGTCCGCACCAGAGGGAGCCTGGAGGAGATGCCAGCCGTTCAGCATCCATTCCTCAACGTATTCGAGCTGGAGCGGCTCCTCTACACGGGCAAGACAGCCTGCAACCACGCCGATGAGGTCTGGCCGGGCCTCTACCTCGGAGACCAGTACGTATGGGGCAGACTGGGACCACGGCTGAGTGTGTGTGTGTGATAGGAGAAGAGAAGGGAGGCAGAGAGGCAGTGAGTCTCGTTGTTGGTTCCAATGTGGGGGATAGAGAGGAGGGGGCAGAATGGAGAGGCTGTAGGGTTTGGAGGAGTTTGGGCAAGATTATTGAAATACTCATGTAGGGGGAAAGAAAGTTCAAGTAGCCGAGTCATCCATTTAGCAGATGTTCAGTGTTAAGGGCCAGCGTGATGTTCCAAGCCCAGGAGATGACTCCTCTGACCTTCCATCTATTACGCTGTGGCTCTGGGCAAGGCAGCTGGTGGAGCCAGGAGCTGGAGGGAGGCAGGCTGTTGCCTGTTGAGACCCTGCAGTGCCTGCGGGATTTGGCACATTGGGGGCTATGGAGAGAGGACCATCAAAGGAAGAGCGGCCCCTCCCCTGTCCCCCGAGGGCTTTGCAGTATGCAAGGACTTTGTTCACATGCATTTTCTCTCTTAATCTTCACAACAGCTTTGTGAGGTAGGTACCACTGTCCCCAGGTTACAGATGAGGAAACTGAAGCTCAGAGAAGTTGTGACCGGTCCAAGGTCACACGGGTCGTAAGTAGCAGAGCCAGGACTTGGAGGTTCAAGTTCAGTGCTCTTTCTACTTGAGGAGTTTGCACTGGACCGAGCGTTTGCCCTGAGAGACATCTATCTACCACTCAGCTGAGGGATACGGGTTGGTTGAACACCCACAGGGGATATCGTAAAGTGGGGTAACTGACAAAACACGAGCATTCTGGGGAGTCGGATGTGGGATCGAGGGTTAGAGTCATGGAAACCTCAAGGTCAACAGCAACGTTAACTGTGAGCAGGTCCACAACCCACCTGACGTTCAAATCCCCAGGGCACCATCCATGCCTGCATGATCTCCTCTGTCTGCTTGAACACCCTGGGGGCAGCAAAATCGCTCTCTCCAGGCACTCCCACCTTTCTAAAATAAATGCCACCGCTGGTGCT
Organism: Lepus europaeus; assembly: GCF_033115175.1. Classification (NCBI taxonomy): domain Eukaryota; kingdom Metazoa; phylum Chordata; class Mammalia; order Lagomorpha; family Leporidae; genus Lepus; species Lepus europaeus. Next base: position 9,917,696 of record NC_084842.1, read on the forward strand.
TCTTTGCATGAACCTGGGATCTGCTTCCCAGGAGTACCCATGGTTCGATCCCAGTTCTACCCTTTAGGGCCCTGCAGCCCTGGGAAAATTGCATTTGCTCTGAATGTTCCATCCGTCTGATTGCGGCTACCCTCTGCCCTTAATCTTTTCTTCCCAAGACAAAACAGCCCCAGTACTCACAGTTCCTGCCCACAGGCCCAGAGGCCTTAACTCAAGTCCTTGCCCATCTCGGCTGCTCCCCTCTGGGTCCTTGCTAAGTAGAGGCCTGGAGCCAGTGACAAATCGAGGCAGACAAGGAACCCGTCCCCTGGCTTCCCCACCCTGCCTCTAACCTCTGCTCAACGCAGGGACATGGCTAACAACCGCCGGGAGCTTCGCCGCCTGGGCATCACCCACGTCCTCAACGCCTCGCACAGCCGGTGGCGAGGCACACCGGAGGCCTACGAGGGGCTAGGCATCCGCTACCTGGGTGTGGAGGCCCACGACTCGCCAGCCTTTGATATGAGTGTCCACTTCCAGACGGCCGCTGACTTCATCCACCGGGCGCTGAGCCAGCCGGGAGGTAGGCGGGCAGAGCAGAAGGGAGGAAACAGTGATGGACGAGGTGCTTAGGAGAAGCCCAGGGCTTCAAGTGAGGGGAGAGGCCTTGTTTTAAAGATCTGCTTATTTATTGGAAACACAGAGTTACAGAGAGGGAGGGACAGAGAGAGATCTTCCATCCACTGGGTCACTCCCCTAGATGGCTGCAGTGGCCTGGGCCAAGCCAAGCCGAAGCCAGGAGCCAGAAGCTTCTTCTGGGTCTCCCATGTGGGTGCAGGGGCCCAAGCACTTGGGCCGGCTTCTGCTGCTTTTCCCAGGCACACTAGCAGGAGTTGACCCTGTGTGGGACGAGCGCTTCACAGGAGGCAGCTGTACCAGCTATGTCACAACAGCAGTCCCCATGGGGAGAGATTTTAGTGAGATGATAACATGCTTGAGACATAATGTCCAGGGAAGAAACCTGTCCCCCAGCCATTGCTTTCAAGGCAGTATATGAAAAGGCAAGGAAGAAATCATACAAAATGTGAAGAGGGGCAAGTTGCATCTCAGCAGCAAGATTTGGAATGAAAGAGTTTTACGTTTTTGGTTTCTTTACATATTTTTCATTGATCTTTACCTTTGAATGTGGTGAAAATGCTTTAGTGATTGGGGGGAAAAAATGATGCAAATAAAAATTGATTCAGTGGCTGAGGAGAGATTGAAGAAGGGCCGGGTTAGGCAGAGGGTGCTGTCCACGAGGCCTTGCCCTGTGCTGAGCTTGGTTTCACAGCCGGGATGGTGCTCTACCTTGAGCCCTTCTCGGATACGGGTAGCGAGCTCTGTGTGTCCCTTCCATGTCACTCTGTGCAGGCCCACATCCTCAACACCCTTCCCATCTCCACCCTCCTCCACCTGCTTCCCCCTGAACTTGTCAGCCTCCCCCTGGCCTTGTCCATGCCACCCAGAACAGCTCCCAGCGATGTCTTTGCGTCTCTCCTGGCAGGGAAGATCCTGGTGCACTGCGCCGTGGGAGTGAGCAGATCCGCCACGCTGGTGCTGGCCTACCTCATGCTGTACCACCGACTCACCCTCGTGGAGGCCATCAAGAAGGTCAAGGACCACAGAGGCATCATCCCCAACCGGGGCTTCCTGCGGCAGCTCCTGGCCCTGGACCGCAGGCTGCGGCAGGGTCTGGAGGCGTGAGGGGCGTGGAGGGGAGGTGGGGCCAGGCCCATAGGTGGGTCCCTGGCTCCTAGGTGGAGAGACGAGGCCCAGATGGCAGATGGTGGGAGAGCCAGGTAACCCAAGAGCGTGAGAGGCCTAGACCACTGCTGCTTTTTGTGGGAGGGGATGGGAGTCAGGCTGGGCAGTGTGGTGGGTGGGCACCCAGAAGGGGCTGAACCAGGAAAGGAGGCACCCAGGCTGTAGGTAGAAGATGGCCCTGGGGTTCCAGCCAGGTTTCTCCCAGGGATCCTTTCCCGTCTTGTGCCCTCTCTCTGACCAAAAGGCCAGGGGCCCCTCTGTCCTGTGCAGGCACACGGGGGTGTGATGAGCATGAATGGGATGGAGGAAAGGGGTGTGGATACCAGAGCACAGAGACAGACGGGGAAGAGATGGTGTGAGACGCTGAGATCACAGAGGGAGACGCCCACAGACTTGTTGCTGCAAGCACAGGAAGAGGAGCCATGTGAGGGCTGGCATTGTGCCTGAGAGTGCTGCTCATGGCCAGAAAGGGGCTGGGAGTCTGCAGAGGGTCACTTGCTTACTGGATCCAGGTGTCTGGAGGAACAATAAAGATGGTGGAAAAGAAGAGAGCTGCCTGATGTCATTGACAGTTTGGGCAAAGTTCTGTGCCTCTCTCCTGGGATCCCCAGCCTTGCCAGGGGCAGCTGCAGCTCCTGCTTCCCTTCGCACAATGAGAAGCCTGCACCAGCCCCCAAACCGCCACGCAATCTTATGGCTCTGGTTTCACACCCCTGCAGCTAGCAAAATCTCGAGCTGTTATTTCCAGCTGATCCACCAAGGGGCAGCAGAGGACCAGAAACTTCAGGGCACACCCGCCACCTCTCCGGCTCTGTTCACACACTCAGCTGTGTAAAGAATTGTTATTTTATTCTTAAAAAAAAAAAAATTATTATTTATTTATTTGAAAATCAGAACTACAGAGAGAGAGAGAGAGAGAGAGAAAGGTCTTCAGTCTGCTGGTTCACTCCCCAGATTGCTGCAACTGCTGGAGCTAAGCCAAACCAGGAGCCAGGAGACTCCTCTGGGTCTCCCACATGGGTATACGGGCCCAAGCACTTAGGCCATCTTTCACTGCTTTCCCAGGCTACAGTAGAGAGCTGGATCAGAAGTGGAGCAGCCAGGTCTTGAACCGGCGCCCACGTGGGATGCCAGCACTGCAGGCAGTAGCTTTACCCTCTATGCCATGGTGCCTGCTCCATTGTTTTATTCTAAAGACGTCATCCTGGTATCTATGCGAATTCCTCAGCCTGATAGGAATTATTTTCCAATTTTTTAATGTATTTTCATCTTAGTTAAAAGGCTGAGGGGTGGCATTGTGGCAGGGTGGGTCAAGCCACCACCTGCAGTGCTGGCATCCCTATGGGTGCCAGTTCTAGCCCCACCTGCTCCACTGCTGACCCAGCTCTCTGCTGATGGCAGTGGGAAGATGGCACCAGTCCTTGGGCCCCTGCACCCACATGGGGGACCCAGAAGAAGCTCCTGGTTCCTGGCTGTTGTGGCCATTTGAGTAGTAAACCAGCATATAGAAGATCTCTTTCTCTGTGTCTTCTCTCTCTGTAACGCTGACTTTCAAATAAATAAATAAATCTTTTTAAAAATAAAATAAAAGGCCAAAAGAGAGACAAGAGATCTTCAGTCAGCCAGTTCACTCCCCAAATTCCTGCAACAGCCAGGGCTGAGCCAGGCTGAAGCCAGGAGCACAGAACTCCATCCAGGTTTCCCACGTGGGTGCCAAAGGCCCAAGTACTTGAACCATCATCTGCTGCTTTCCAGGGTGTGCGTAAGCAGGAGGAAGCTGGGTCAGAAGTGGAGTAGGGGCCAGTGCTGTGGCTCAATAGGTTAATCCTCTGCCTGTGGTACCAGCATCCCATATGGGCACCAGTTCAAGTCCCGGCTGCTCCTCTTCTGATCCAGCTCTCTGCTGTGGCCTGGCAAAGCAGCAGAAAATGGCTCAAGTGGTTGGACCCCTGCACCCACGTGGGAGACCCGGAAGAAGCTCCCGGCTCCTGGCTTCGGATCAGCCCAGCTCTGGCCATTGCAGCCATTTGGGGAGTGAACCAGCAGTTGGAAGACCTTTCTGTCTCTCCCTCTCACTGTCTGTAATAATAGATAAAATCTTCAAAATATAATTTTAAAAAAAAGTGGAGTAGATAGGACTCAGTCCCAAGCACTCCTGTGTGGGAAGCAGGAACCCAAGTAGCAGCGTCACTGCTGTGCCAAACGCCTGCCCCGGAATATTCATCTTAAATCAGCCCCAGCCTAATGTCCTGCATGTAGGGCTTTGTGTGTTGCCTGAAGCCAAGGTATTAGGAGAAGGAAGAAGGTGCAGTTGCTATCTTTTCTGCTCTTTACAAATTTGCTCCTGAGGGAAGTTACACAATCTCCCCAGTAATCTTAATCAGACATTAGACTCAACAGCTGGAAAGAATAACATGTTCATTCTGTTACCCCAACTGCCGAATTGCCACCACATCGTTCCTTTTTACAAAAGCATGTCCCTGGGGCCTGCATTGTGATGCAGTGCATAAAGCCCGTGCCTGTGACACCAGCTTCCCATGTGGATGCCGGTTCAAGTCCTGGCTGCTCCACTTCTGATCCGGCTCCCTATTGATGCACCTGGGAAAGCAGTGGACGACTGGTTAAGTCCTTGGGCCCCTGCCACCCACATGGGAGACCCAGGTGAAGCTTCTGGTTCCTGGTTTCAGCGGGCCCAGCCTTAGCCATTTTGGCCACCTGGGGAGTGAACCACTGGATAGAAGATTCTCTCTGTCCCTCTATCTCTCTTTCTCTCCCTCCCTTTCTATACTTCTGAATTTCAAATACATAAATAAATCTTTAAAAATTTTAAAAAGGGCCAGCATGTGGCATAGTAGGCAAAGCTACCACCTGTGGTGTTGACACCTGATATGGGCACCGGTTCAAGTCCCGGCTACTCCTCTTCTGATCCAGCTCCCTGCTAATGTGTCTGGGAAAGCAGCAGAGGATCACCCAAGTATTTGGGCCCCTGCACCCACATGGGAGACCTGGAAGAAGCTCCTGGCTTCAGATCGGCCCAGCTCCTGCTGTTGTAGCCATTTGGAGAGTGAACCAGCAGATGGAAGATCTCTCTCTCTCTCTCTAACTCTGCCTTTCAAATAAATAATCTTTCAAATAAATAAGTAAACATGTTCTGAGAACAAAAGAGGAAGTAAAAAATACGAGGAAGAAAAATAAATCACTTGAAATACCTAAAGTGTCTATCCTATCCCAAAGTTTTGAAACTCAAAATTGTAAAGATTGCCATCATAGATTATTCATTTCCACACTGTGATGAGGCCAGGAAAATCATCTTTATGGTGTCATCGATGATGATTAGCAAACATTGACATGGACCTTTCTTTTAAGACAGAGAAAGAGAGTTACCATCTGCTGGTTTACTGTCCAAATGGCCGCAATGGTCAGAGCTGGGCCAATCTGAAGCCAGGAGCCAGGAGTCAGGAGCTTCCTCCAGGTCTCCCACTTGGGTGCAGGGGCCCAAGGACTTGGAACATCCTTGGATCCTTTCCCAGAGAGCTGGATCAAAAGAGGAGCAACTGGGACTTGAACCGACATCCTTATGGGATGCTTGTACTGCAGGAAGCAGCTTTACCCGCTATGTTACAGTGCCAGCCCTGGCTTGGACCTTTGGATGAGGGGGAACCACTGTGTAATTCTCTCTCTGGACATGAGAAAGCCCTGCATGACACACACACGGAGCAGTCTTTTTACAGTGATGGAGAAATGAGGCTGGCAGACCCGACAACCTGGAATTCCTGGGCTGGCCTTCCATGCGCCAACTAGGGGATCTGGGCAAGTCACTTCCCCCCTTCCCCATGTGCTTACTGACAGCATTTCTGGCCACTTCCATGGGGTTGAGTTAGTTGAGGTATAAGCCTGTGCACAGTATTTCATAGTCTTCCTCCAACTGCACCTCTTGTGCCAGGTCTCCCACTCTTGTGGCACTTTCAGCCTAACAGCTCCCACTGCTTCTGACACGGTTTTTCCTAAGCAGCCTTGCCAATTTGCCTTCCCTTTCTGATTGTAGCAACGGGAACTTTGGATCACTCAGGATGTAAAGGTCTGGATACTCTGGCTACACTTGTACGATGCGAGGCCAGCCAAATCTATTGGCTGGGATCTCATACATTGGTCACTTTTGAGGGACAAATTTACCTAAGCACAAAGTGCGATCTTCATTAGCAATGCTGCTTATAATTAAAATGTGTTGATTCCCTGTCAGAGTCATGGGCCAGAAGACTTAAGTATTATGAAAAAGAACCCCCAGAATACTTGGAAGGACTGACTCTACTGGTTGGTCCAGTGTAGGTGCAACAGAACTGTCACTTCGCTTCCTTTGTTCTGGTGTGAATTAGCAGTAAAATGCTGCTAATCTATCCTAACAACCACATCCTATTTGTTAAGTTCTTTTCTTTTCAAGATTTATTTATTTAATTGAAAGGCAGATTTACAGAGAAAGGGGGTGGGGGAGAGAGGAGAGAGAGCGTCCATCCTCTGGTTCACTGCCCAAATGGCCACAACAGCCAAGGCTGGGCCAGGCACAAGCCAGGAGCCAGGAGCTCCATCCTGGTCTCCCATGTGGGAGGAAGTGAACCCAAGCACGTGGGCCATCCTCCATCACTTTTCTAGGCACATTAGCAGGGAGCTTAATAGGAAGTGGAACAGCTGGAACTCGAACAGGGGCTCAAATGGGATGCCGGTTATCACAGGTGGTGGCTTAACTCTCTGTGCCCCAGTGCCACCCTCCCTAGACTAGACATTTTTCATGTTGAATAATTTGGGAACTGAATTCTGACTTCTACTAGGGGAGTACAGCTGCTAAAGTCTATGTGACCAAAGATTGACTTCATACAGAAGATTCTTATTAGTATTTAAGAAAGACACATGATAGCTATGTCTAGGCATTTATTTCATCCTCATAAAAACCCAGTGAAGTAGGCACACGTTGTCACTGCTTAGGAATAGGAAGACTGCTGATAACCAGTTCACCCAGGAACACACAGATTGTAAGCGGAAGAGCGAGGGCTGGAAGCTGGTTCTCTGGCTCCAGAACCTGTGTGCGTAACCATCACACTCCTATGCTTGGCCCTCAGCTCCCCCACTGGAGGGTGAACAAGGGGTCTTCAAAGATTCACAGAGCGGCAGGTGTTTGGTGCAGTGGTTAAGGTGCTGCGACCCGTATCACAGTGTCTGGGTTCAAGTCTTGGCCTGACACAGCTTGTGGAAGGCAAGGTTCCTGTCACCCATCCACTTGGGAGACCTGGAATGAGCTCCTGGATCCTGGCTTTGGCCAGGGCACCCCAGCCACTGTAGGTATTTGGAGCGTTAACCAACAGATACATCTCCTCTTTCCCCTTCCTTTCCCTCCCCCCACCCCTTCCTCTCTCTCTCTCTCTCTCATCAAACAAGTTAACAAAATAAAACTTTTTTAACATTTGTGGAAAATGCATATACATGGATTTCAAAAAATTTTTGGAGCAAAATAAACTGGTCTTTTTTTTTTTTTTTTTTTTTTTTACTTTTTGACAGGCAGAGTGGACAGTGAGAGAGAGACAGAGAGAAAGGTCTTCCTTTGCCGTTGGTTCACCCTCCAATGGCCGCTGCGGCCGGTGCACTGCGGCGGGCGCACCGCGCTGATCCGAAGCCAGGAGCCAGGTGCTTCTCCTGGTCTCCCATGGGGTGCAAGGCCCAAGCACTTGGGCCATCCTCCACTGCACTCCTGGGCCACAGCAGAGAGCTGGCCTGGAAGAGGGGCAACCGGGACAGGATCCGGTGCCCTGACCGGGACTAGAACTCGGTGTGCCGGCGCCGCAAGGCGGAGGATTAGCCTGTTGAGCCACGGCGCCGGCCTAAACTGGTTTTTTAATTCCTTCTTCCACACACTTTGTGCAGTGCCCCATACGAAAGCGTACATATGTGTGTGCACGTGCGTGGGGAGGGGTGAGGAAGAGGAATTGCTCCTCAGCAACTACCCCCCCCCCTTCAGGCTGGGAAGTTTCACTCTTTGCTGCTTTGATTGTCTACATGAGGAGATACCAGTTGATTGAGGAGTTCCTTATCTTCCCAGATAGATACCATCTCTCTTCTAGAGGGACCTGGGAGTATGTGGTTTAGGGGGGGGGGAGAGGGGCCACAGCCCGGTCACTGCACAGGTAGAATCAGCTCTAGCCTGCAAAGGGGCTGAGAGTGACACCTGTCACAGGTGAGTCTCATGCCCACCTCCCCAAACTGAGATGGAAAGTCCAGCCTTTCCCATGCTGTTCTTGGGCAAGAGACCAATGAGATCCAAGCAAAGGGCTGTAAAATTGCCAGGAATAAAGTGCTCTTGTTAGATTCAGGCTGTGCTTCCAGGCGACTGAGCCTCATCCCTTGGGGCTGAGATCCAGGTCAATCTAGCCATTATCTCCAGCCAGCTCCTTGTGGTTGACTCAACCCCTCAGGGCAGGCCCTGGAGCTTTGGCTCTCTGGGGAGGGGAAGGAATGTTTGCCCAGTGCTTGCCCTACAACTGATCCCAGCTGGGCGGCTCCACAGGGAGCAGCAGCTGAGAGAAAACTGCTGCTTCTGAGCCCAGGAGAGCAGAGGGAGCAGGAAGCAGCCGGGCGGGACGGGCAGCTCAGAACGGGGCTGGCTCTGGAGGGCTTAGAGCTGCCGTGAAGAACAGGTGCCTTAGAGGAAAGGAAGTCTGAGTAGAGGCAGAGTGGGCCAGGTTATAAGGAAGATAAACCTCAGGGCATCGTAGATTTCTGTTCCAAGGATTATCTTGGCTGAAAGGTGAAATCCAAAAATGAGCGACTATGCCACCTTCCTGGTATTTTAGTCTTTTTTTTTTTTTAGAAAAATTATTATTTTTTTTTTTTTGGACAGGCAGAGTTAGATAGAGAGAGAGACAGAGAGAAAGGTCTTCCTTTTCTGTTGGTTCACCCCCCAAATGGCTGCTACGGCCGGCGCACTGCGCCGATCAGAAGCCAGGGGGCAGGTGCTTCCTCCTGGTCTCCCATGCGGGTGCAGGGACCAAGCACCTGGGCCATCCTCCACTGCCTTCCCAGGCCACAGCAGAGAGCTGGACTGGAAGAGGAGCAACCGGGACAGAATCCCCAACCAGGACTAGAACCCGGTGTGCTGGCACCGCAGGCGGAGGATTAGCCGAGTGAGTCGCGGCACCGGCGAGAAAGATTATTATTTGTATTAGTAAGGGAGAGACAGAGAAAGATAGAGATCTTCCATCTGCAGATTCACTCCCCAAATGACCACATCGACTGGGGCTGTGCCAGGCCGAAGCCAGGAGCCTGGAACTCTGTCCAGGTCTCCCACGTGGCTGGGAGGGCCCCAAGCACTTGGGCCATCTTCTGCAGCTTTCCCAGGCACATTAGCAGGGAGCTGGATCAGAAGTGGAGCAGCCGGGACTTGAGCCAGTGCTCTAGATATGAGATTCCAGCATCGCAGGCAGCGACTTAACCTATTGCACTGCAATGCAGGCCCCAGTCTGCTTTTAGCAACAAAATAGCAAAGAGGGGCAGACGAGAAGTCCAGGATCAGGCAGCCCGGGATTTTGGCCTCTGGTGAGAAGCCCTGGGCTGAACCACGTCACGCAGATGGCATCGTGGCCAGAGGACGTGTGAGAGGGAGAGGTCACAGCAGAGATTCAGGGTTCAGGTTCCCAGGAACTAACTGGGTCCCAGGAGAACAACATTCATCCCTTCTGAGGGCAGTGCCCACAATGACGTAAGCAGCCTTGCACTAGGCCCCGCCTCTTAAAGGCTCCACCACCTCTCAACGCGGCCACGCTGGGACCAAGCCTGCAACACACGGAACTTTCAGGACAAACCACATCCAAACTTAGCACCTGGCAAAAGGGATTTTGCAGGGATTAAAACTACAACGATGACATGGGAAGATCCCTCTGGGGGCATCTCAGTGAGCCCAGAATTCTTAAAAGTGGAGAGATTCTTCTGTGTGGTGAGACATTGGGTGGGAGAAGGGCTAACTTTCCAAGGGAAGGAGGCTGAGAACACTGGGAAGTAGACTCTCCCCTAAGACCTCCAGGAAGGCCTGCGGCTGTGCTGATGGGGCTTGGCTGTGGCCCAGCGACATCTGCTCCAACTTCCACTTGGCTGTAAGACACTGAGTTTGTAGGACCGATGGCACTGAGCTTGGGTTATTGTTACAGCAGCAACAGGAAACTAATGCAAGTGCCTTGCCTCACTGTAAAATCCTTTCCCCTGGACATCCAGCCGCTGGTTAACAGGGGCCTGGGTCCCAGTGCAGCAGTTAAGACGTCACTCCAGACGTCTATATCCTGGATCAGAGTGCCAAGGTTAGACTGTGCTCTACTTCCGGTCCAGCTCCCTGCTGATGGACACCCTAGGAGGCTGGTGTCGGTTCAAGTACTTGAGTCATGTGGGAGACTCAGCCATAGGTCCAGGCCCCTGGTTTCAGCCTGGCCCAGTCCTGGTTTTTATGGGCATCTGAGGAGTGAAACAGCCGATGAAAGATTTGTGTTTGTGTATGTATGTGTGTGTTAGTACTTTCCAAAAAAAAAATAAGTGATGGAAATAATCTCTAAAAATATGGAAAAACTGAGAACTGTACAACTCAAAAAGTCCAGGGAGGAGGCTTGGAATCTGGGTTTGCAAAGCAGTGGTTGGTGCACAGAATCCACCAGCAGAGGGTGCTGTGCTTCCTGTGCTGAGTTCACAAGACTGGAAAACTACACAGAATTTGAACTTCAGTTTCTTTCTCTTTCCCTCATACAAACAAAATTAACCTATATAGAAACTATAGTGTTGCTTAGAATCAAGTCTTTCAACAGCACTCACAGCTAATAACTGAAATGCTTTGACTTATTTTTTTAAAAAAATTAATTTTTAAAAGATTTATTTATTTATTTATTTGAAAGGTAGAGATACAGAGAGGAGCAGAGAGAGAGAGAGAGAGGTCTTCCATCTGCTGGTTTGCTCTCCAGATGGCCGCAACAGCCAGAGCTGTACCAATCTGAAGCCAGGAGCTTCTTCCAGGTCTCCCATGTGGGTGCAGGGGCCCAAGGACTTGGGTCATCTTTCACTGCTTTCCCAGGACTTAGCAGAGAGCTGGATTGGAAGTGGAGTAGCCAGGACTCAAACCGGCCCCAATAAGGGATGCTGGCACTGCAGGCAGTGGCTTTACTGCCAACACCACAGCGCCAGCCCCCTCCTCCCCAAGATTAGTTTTTTTAAGTTTGTTTGAGAGGCAAAGAGACAGGATTTTCCATCTTTTGGTTTACTTCCCAAGTGCCCACAACAGCCAGGGCTGGGCCAGGACAAAGCTGGGAGCCAGGAACTCAGTCTAGTTCTCCTATGTGACTAGCAGGAACCTAAGTACTGCTACCTCCTAGGACACTGGCAGGAAGCTGGGGCACAATCCAGTTTCTCTTAAAAAGTTGAAAGCATAATCATCAGCTTGCCAGTCCACACCTTCCCACCTCTACCTATTTTTTTAATTTATATTATTTCATGTTTCTTGAAAGGAAGAGAGAAAGAGAGAGATCTTCCATCCACTAGTTCATTCCCCAAATTCCTGGCTGAAGCCAGGAGCAATGAACTCATTCCGGCTTTCCCACATGGGTGGTAGGGACTCAAGTACTTGAATCCCAGGGTGCACATTAGCAGGAAGTTGGAATCAGGAGTGGGATGGGAACTTGAACCCATGCACTCCAATATGGAATGTGGGTGTCCCAACCATTGAGCCAATGCCTGCCCCCTCCACCTACTTTCCTACACAAGATTTGCTTCAGGCCTTAAAATCAGTCCCAGTAAACCCAGGATAAGTCAACCTCATCACGGCATGCTCATGTCTCACCCAGAAATCTTCCCTCTGCAGTGCAAGCATTTGGTCCAGTGGTTAAGTGGCCACTGGTGACGCTGCATCCTATATGATAGTACTTGGTTGGAGTGCCAGCTCTTCCACTTCCCATCCAGCTTTCCTGCTAATGAGCACCCTTGCAGGCAGCAGGTGATGGTTCAAGTGCTTGGGTACCTGCCACCAATAGGGAAGACCCAGATGGAGTTCCGAGCCCCAGGCTTTGGCCTAGCTCAGCCCCTACCATTGCAGGCATTGGGGATGTAAACCAGAAGATATAAGAGCTCATGTTTTCTCTCCCTCTCCTCCTTGGTGCTTTTCAAATAAATGTAAATGGAGGCCAACATTGTGGTGTATCTGGTAAAGCCACCGCCTGCGATGCTGGCATCTCATATGGGTGCTGGTTTGATGTCCCAGCTGCTCCATTCCCAATCCAGATCCCTGATTAATGAACTTCGGTAAAGCAGCAGAGATGGCCCAAGTGCTTGGACCCCTGCCATCCATGTGGGAGACCAGGATGAAGTTCCTGGCTCCTGGCTTCAGCCTGGCTCAGCCCTGGCCGTTGCTCCATCTGGAAAGTGAACGAGCAGATGGAGATCTCTGTCTCACCCTCTCTCTCTCTCTCTCTCTCTCTCTAGCTCTGACTTTCAAATACATAAATAAATCTTCTTTAAAAGTAAAATTTTTTTCAATGTTAAAAATAAATAAGTAAAAAATTGTCATCCCAAGAAGTCTTCTCTCATTTTCTCCTGATTCCCCATCCTTTCCCAGCCATTCCTGGAATGTTCTGAATTTATGAGCAGTGGTTACAGGCTTTCACAGTGGCCTGGATGCTCCCCCTGGTCTGGCAGACACGTCAGCTCCCAGCCAAATTCCCGCTCGGCATTTGCCGCCAACCTGGGAGAGGGTGGCTGGCACAGCCCGCGTCTCAGGAAGGAAGCTGCGAACAAGGAGAAAGAGGTCCAGCCCTGGCACTGGGTGGCAGACAGCGGTGTGTTTATCAGTCCCTGAGCCAGCTTCTGAGAGCTGCAGACCCAAAGGCCAGAGCCCCTCCTGCTTCCGCTGGGAGCTTTCCCTGGGGCAGTTGATGTGTTTGAGAGAGGGTGAGGTTAACTCAGACCCCTCCTCTCTGACCACAGGAGTTTACTCCCAGACTGGGTGAAGGCTGGGCCAGTCCACATTCTCAGTCTGTAACCCGGATGGAGCCCGAGTTCCTAATGCCAGCTGAGACCAACGGCAGCCTAGAAGAGAGCAAGGCCAGAGGGTCAGTGGAATCATTAATCCGGGGAGGGAGACAGTCCACCCCAAGGATCTCCAAGTCCACATCAGAAGGGCAGAGTGTGGGTCTGAGGCCACACTCCATCCCAGCCCTGTGTACCTCGGCCCTCAGAGGCCACAAAGGAGCAAGGAGAGGTTTGTCTCATGAGGGGTGAAAGTGAGGATGCTTGAACATGCATTCTGTTCTCCTCTACCAGCACAGGCCAGGGCCAAGAAGCTCACTGCAGGAGCCTGCACTGTGGCATAGAAGGTTAAGCCTCGTCTGCCATGCCAGCATCCCATATGGGCGCCGGTTCGAGTCCCGGCTACTCCACTTCCCATCCAGCTATCTGCTATGGCCTGGGAAAGCAGTGGAAGATGGACCAAGTCCTTGGGCCCCTGTACCCATGTGGGAGACCAGGAAAAAGTTCCTGGCTCCTAGCTTTGGATCAGCCCAGCTCTGGCTGCTGCAGCCATTTGGGGAGTGAACCAGTAGATGGAAGACCTCTCTCTCTCTCTGTCTGCTTCTCCTCTCTCTATGTAACTCTAACTTGCAAATAAATAAATAAATCTTAGAAAAAAAGAAAGAAAGAAAGAAAGAGAGAGAGAGAGAGAGAGAGAGAGAGAAGGGAGGGAGGGAGGGAGGAAGGAAGGAAGGAAGGAAGGAAGGAAGGAAGGAAGGAAGGAAGAAAAGAAAAGAAAAGAAAAGAAAAGAAAAGAAAAGAAAAGAAAAGAAAAGAAAAGAAAAGAAAAGAAAAGAAAAGAAAAGAAGGAAAAAGAAGAAACTCACCACAGGCACATACAAACCAGACTGTCTCCCTGCCCTGCTCGGGGCACACAGGTGAATGATCACATCCTCAGAGGCACCAGAACTGGAAGGAATCCAGGAGAACATCTTGTTCCGTGACTCACAGAGCCCTAGAACTGAAAATAGCTTCCAGGGGCAAGCATTTGCCCTTGCAGTTACAAAGCCAGCTAGGACTCCCGCATCCCACCTCAGAGTGCCTGGGTTTGGTTCCCACCTCTGTTTCTGGCTCCAGCTTCCTACTGATGCAGACCCTGGGAGGCAGCCCCAGTAGCTGAGTTCCTGCCATTCACATGAGACCTGGATTGAGTTCCCCTGCTCTTGGCTTTGTTGTACAAATGGGGGAGAAAATCGGCAGAGGGAGCTCTCTCTTACTCCCTCTCTCTCTACCTCCCTGTCTGATTCTCAAATATATAAGAAAAGAGAACTCAGTAACTAAAATAGCTTTCAATTAAGCAGGGGGTGGGGATGGGGAGGATGGACAGGGAGAGAAACTGCCTCCCCCACCTCCCCTCCTCCACTCAAACAGAGCTTTGTTTTTATTTTTCATACATGCAGTTTGTTTTTAAATATTGCATCACTAAAAGATTGTGTTACTGGGGGAAAAGGTCTGAAAACCACCCATCGTAGCCAATTCCTCACGTTAAACAAGAAAAGCGAGTCCGACAGGTGAATCACTCCTTGGACAGAGCGGACAGAGCGCCCAAACCAGGACTCAGGTCTGCAGAGCCAGCTAGCCGGGACCGCGTGGTGCCGAGCAATACGGCATTCTCTCTGCCTCCCAAGCCCACCTTCTTGTGTAGAGCTGCACTGAGCTATTAGACCGTCCACTTAGAGGCTGCTTTCTAGAGATGCGACCTTGTGACTCCGCTCTCACCAACAGAGCGGAAGCCGGGCTCAGTTTTGCACAAGGAAAGAGCTGTTCCTTCACTCTTCCCTACCCTTTCTTTGGCACACAAGATAGAGCCCTCTCCCCTGCGGTCTCCTTCCCTCTTCCACTTTGTCACGTCAGTTGCCATTCTGGTTCTAATTCATGGTTTAGGGGTGGGAGAGAAGGGACATAAGAGGTACAACAGGCTTCAAAACATTTGTGAAAAACGGAATTAGAAGATAAATTGGAGCTGGCGCTGTGGAGTGCTGGGTAAAACCGCTGCCCACAGAACCAGCATCCCATATGGATGCCAGTTCGAGTCCCAGCTGTTCCACTTCTGATCCAGCTCTCTGCTGTGGCCTGAGAAAGCAGTACAAGATGACCCAAGTCCTTGGGCCCCTGCACCCACATGGGAGACCCAGAAGAATCTCCTGGCTCCTGGCTTCAAATCAGCCCTGCTCTGGCCATTGCAGCCACTTTGGGGAGTGAACCAGCAGATGGAAGACCTCTCTCTCTCTCTCTCTCTCTCTGCAACTCTGCCTTTCAAATAAAATAAATAAATCTTTCTTTCAAAAAAAAAAAAGGTTAAATTTACTTTGGTGCCAAAAAAACGGAATTCTATGCATAATTTCTTTTTTTAAATAAAGCTCTTTTTTAAAAAAGATTTATTTATATATTTGAAAGAGTTACAGAGAGAGAGAGATGTCTTCCACCCAATGGTTCACTCTCTAAATGGCTGCAATGTCCGGTGCTGGGCTAGACTGAAGCCAGGAGCCTCATCCGGGTCTTCCACATGATGCAGGGGTCCAAGCACTTGGGTGGTCCTCTGCTGCTTTCCCAGATGCATTAGTAGGGAGCTGGATTAGTGGCAGAGCAGCTAATGGACTCGAACCCATGGCCATATGGGATTCCAGGGCTGTAGATGGTGGCTTTATCCACTACATGATGCCAGCCCCTATAGTTTCTTTATAAACTTTTTGAGGGTTCCCGATATAGCAATAAGTCAGCTTCTACCATATGCACAGGGGACATACCTTAGACATTGTCAAGCAGAAAAATGACCTGGTCTCTGGGTGACTTTTTGAAGCAGAACCACCTGCATGCCTTGCACCTTTCTCTTTCTTGGAATATTTACAAATCAGAATAAACTAAATTGTTTGAGCACTGGAGTAATTTTATGTCTTTGTTATAGCAGCTATATTATTTATCCATTACTAGGTAACAAATTACCCTAAAACTCAGTGGCTTCTAACAGAAAGCATTTATTATCTCTTCTTAAAGATTTATTTATTTGAAAGGGAGAGTGACAGAGAGAGGTGGGGAGAGACACAGAGACAGAGACACAGAGATCTTCCATCTACTTCCCAAATGGCCACAATGGCCCAAGTTGGGCCAGTCCAAAGCCAGGAGCCAGGAACTCCATCTGAGTCTCTCACAGGGGTGCAGGGGCCCAAGCACTTGGACCATCTTCTGCTGCTTTCCCAGGTGCATTAGCAGGGAGCTGGATCAGAAATGGAGCAGCCAGGATTGGAACCTGCCTCAGATATGGGATTCTGGCATCGCAAGCAGCATCCTAACCTGCTGCACCACAACACCAGCCCCCAGCATGCATTTATTGTTATCTCATAGTTTCTATGGGTCAGGAATCAGGAGGGCTTACATCGCAGGGCCTCTCATGAGGTTTCAGCCAGGGTGTTGGCAGGGGCTACAGACGCAGTCATCCAGGTACGTGAGTAGTGCGAGACTGTCCTCTCCCAAGCTCAGTCTCAGGGCTGGTCTCAGAGCCCTCAGTCACTTTCCCTGGACTTGTCCACACGTAAGTGTTTATGACATGACCCCTGCCTTTCCCTGGAGCTAGTGACGAAAGAGAGAGGAGAAAGACTGACCATGAAGGAACATGCAGTGTATTTTCATGGCCCAGTCTCACCTCCACCTCATTCTTTGTACTAGGAAAATGATCAAAGTCCTGGCCCAACTCCAGGGCATGAGAACAACGAGGCTCTAGAGATGGGCACGTGACACGGCAGCTAAGTCGCTGCTTGCGGCACCCGCATCCCAGATCAGAGGGCCTGGTTTGAGTCCAGGCTTCTTTTTTGTAAGGTGTATTTATTTATTTCAGATGCTGAGTTACAGACAGAGAG
Source organism: Lepus europaeus (assembly GCF_033115175.1). Classification (NCBI taxonomy): domain Eukaryota; kingdom Metazoa; phylum Chordata; class Mammalia; order Lagomorpha; family Leporidae; genus Lepus; species Lepus europaeus. The sequence goes on from NC_084842.1 coordinate 9,934,405, forward strand.
AACGAGCGACAGAGAGAGACATCTTCCATCCGCTGGTTCATATGCCAAATGGCCACAACGGCCAGAGCTGGGTCGATCCAAAGACCTGGGCCGATCCAAAGCCAGGAGCTTCCTCCTGGTCTCCCACATGAGTTCAGGGGCCCAAGCACTTGGGCCATCTTCCATTGCCATTACCAGGGGGCTGGATCAGAAGTGGAACAGCCAGGACTCGAATTGGTGCTCACACGGGATGCCAGTGCTGCAGGAGGAAGCTTAACCTTCTACTCCACAGCGCCAGCCCCGAGTCCAAGCTTCTGATCCAGCTTCCCAGTACTGCACATCCTGGGAGGCAGCAGGTGATGGCTCAACAACTTGGGTCCCTGCCACTTATATGGGAGACCCTGATTGAGTTCCAGGCTCCTGGCTTTTGGCTGACCTGGCCCTGGTTGTTGTGGGCATTTAGGAACTAAACCAATGGATGGACATGCTCTCTCTCTGTCTCTTACTGCTTTTCAAATAAAATGTAAATAAATATTTTTTAAAATTTATTTGACAGGTAGAGTTATAGACAATGAGAGAGAGAGAGAGAGAGACAGAGAGAAAGGCCTTCCTTCCATTGGTTCACTCCCCAAATGGCCTCCATGGCCGGTGCTGTGCTGATCCGAAGCCAGGAGGCAGGTGCTTCCTCCTGGTCTCCCATGTGGGTGCAGGGCCCAAGCACTTGGGCCATCCTCCACTGCCGTCCCAGGCCACAGCAGAGAGCTGGACTGGAAGAGGAGCAACCGGGACTAGAACTGGCGCCCATATGGGATGCCGGCACCTCAGGCAGAGGCCCCACGGCGATGGCCCCAATAAATATGTTTTTTAAAAGAATGACGACAGTAGCCTAGCTGCATCCCAATCCATGCATTATATCTACCAACTCCTAGTCCAACGCCTCTTCAGAGCCGTGATGCTTCCTGAGGTAGTCTAAGGACAATAATCATTAATATCTTGTCCCTCATACACCCCTCTGGAGTGGCTTCTACAATAGCCCTCGTTTCACAGCTGAGGAAATTAGGCTCAGTAGGGTTGACCCCTTGCCAGACCTCAGAGCTTTACCCTTAACCACCGTACTAGTGTTGGGGAAAGAGCATGTTTTGGGAGAGAATCAAGTTTGGTTGGAAGTCTGGGGAAGTTCACTCCCCAACAGTAATTCTCCACAAACTGTAGTGAGGTCTGAAATGGAGCCATACTGAGTACAGAGCTTGGAATGCAGTGGGTATGTGTGGGTGTGTGGGTGTGGTTGGGGGTCAATAAGAGGTGGTGCTGGAGTCGGTGTTGTGGTGCAGCAGGTTAAGCTGCTCTGCTACACCAGCATCCCAAACCAGAGTGCTGGTTCAAGTCCCGGCTGCTCAGCTTCCCAGCCAGCTTCCTGCTGGCAGTCCTGAGAAAAGCAGAGGATGACCCATATGCTTGGGCCCTTGCCACCCATGTAGGAGACCCAGATGGAGCTCAGGACTCCCAGCTTTGACCTGACCCAACCCTGGCTGTTGCAAACATTTGGAAAAGTGAACCAGCATTGGAAGATCTCTTACTCCCTGTCTCTCCCCGACCCGGCCCGCTGCCCCTTGTCAATCTACCTTTCAAATAAGTAAATAAAAGATGGTCCTCTCCCCTCCTAGGCTTTACTCTGATCTGCAGTGTCACACGTGAGACGGTTCTGCTCCAGCTAGAGGACTGGCTTTCCTCCAGGAAGCCAGAACAAAGCAGGGCTGTGCAGAATTCCTGGGAAACCAGGTCAACCTGAGCCTCAGAGCATCTGTTCCCTCCCAGCCTCCCCTGGTGCCTCGGAAAAGCATCCGGGGATATTTAACCAATGCTTTGGGAAAAGCCTCTGCACCGTTCCAGAAGCGGCCCTGCCCCTGGAGAGAGAACGGATTTTCTGCTCGGTCAGGGATAACGCCTTTCTCTCCTGTTGGACATCCCCTGTGGGCTGGCAGGAGGCAAATGGCTTCTTCACTTTTCTGGAGAACCGCAGGCCTGAGCGGGGGCCACTGCTGGGAAGATTACCGATACTTTTAGCCAAGAGTTGCATCTACCTCCCAAAATAGTCCTGCTTCTGAGACCTCTGGGGTACCTGGACAGTGGAAGGCTGGATACTTAAAAGACAGAAAGAGAACCAGTGTTGTGGCATAGCAGGGAAAGCCACTGCCAGCGACACCAGCATTCCGTATGGGTGTTGGTCCAAGTCCCGGCTGCTCCACTTCTGATCCAGTTCCCTGCTAATGGCCTAGGAAGAGCAGGGGAAGATGGACCAAGTGCTTGGGCCCCTGCACCCATGTGAGAGACCTGGATAAAGCTCTTGTCTCCTGGCTTTGGTCTGGCCCAGCTCCAAACTGCCACCACCAGGGGAATGAACAAGTGGATGGAAGGTCTTGAGCTTTCTCTTCCTCTCTCTGTATAACTCTGACTTTCAAATAAGTAAATATTTTTTTAAATTTCATTATATTTGAGAGGTAGAGTTACAGACAGAGAGGGAGAGACAGAGAGAGGGGTCTTCAATCTGCTGGTTCACTCCCCAAATGGCCTCAACAGCCGGAGCTACATCCAGCCGAAGCCAGGAACCAGGAGCTTCCTCAAGGTCTCCCATGCAGGTGCAGGGGCCCAAGTACTTGGGCCATTTTCCACTGTTATCCCAGGCCATAGCAGAGAGCTGGATTGGAAGAGGAGCAGCCAGGACTAGAATCAGCACCTATATGAGATGCTGGTGCTGCAGGCAGAGGATTAACCTACTGTGCCACAGCGCCAGCCCTAGTAAATAAATCTTTTTAAAAAAAAGAAGGACCTCATCTGCCCAATATACCACAAATAATTCTCAACCCCTTTACCAAATCCCAAGTGCCTCCAACAAAAACTCTTCTCTTTAAAAATAAAAAGGTTTGGCCGGCGCCGTGGCTTAACAGGCTAATCCTCCACCTTGCGGCGCCGGCACACCGGGTTCTAGTCCCAGTTGGGGCGCCGGATTCTATCCTGGTTGCCCCTCTTCCAGGCCAGCTCTCTGTTATGGCCCGGGAAGGCAGTGGAGGATGGCCCAAGTGCTTGGGCCCTGCACCGGCATGGGAGACCAGGAGAAGCACCTGGCTCCTGGCTTCGGATCAGAGAGATGCGCCGGCCGCAGCGGCCATTGGAGGGTGAACCAACGGCAAAAAAAAAAAAAAGGAAGACCTTTCTCTCTGTCTCTCTCTCACTGTCTACTCTGCCTGTCAAAAAAAAAAAGGTTTGGGAAAATATTGTGTTAATTCATCTAATTTTGAAGTATGGCATGCTAACTTGAGGTTAATTAATGTTTTATAGTCAACCATGGCTAGCACTCTTCCATATTTCAGGGCTGGATTTAGAGGCCCATGGAAGAAAGTAGCTTAGTAAGGGTGAGACTGGCGATTAGGGTCTCTGCCCCATGTTCTACCATCGATGTGGCTGCCTCTCCCCAAAGTGGTTTTTCCAATGATTGCAAGGCCTTAAAACGAGAGGGCTCATAGGGACATATAAGAGGATGGTGTGTGGGGCCAGTGCTTTGGCATAGCTGGTAAAGCCTCTGCCTGCAGTGCCGGCATCCCATATGGGCCCTGGCTGCTCTACTTCCAATCCAGCTCTCTGCTATGGCCTGGGAAAGCAGTGGAGGGTGGCCCAAGTCCGAGTCCAGAAGAAGCTCCTGGCTCCTGGCTTCAGATTGGCACAGCTCTGGCCATTGTGGCCAATTGCAGAGTGAGCCAGAGGATGGAAGACCTCTCTCTCTCTCTCTGTAACTCTTTCAAATAAATCTTAAAAAAAAAAAAAAGATGCTGTGGCTGTGCAGCAGGAATAAAGCAATTAGAAGTCCTTTCAAGGCTTAGTTTTACCTTTCCCTCTTTCCAGGGAAGATGCAGAAACATAATTCAATTTTTTTATTTCTTGTGTGTATTTGCATATTTATCCCATCATCCTCTTTAATCACTTCAGCATTTCAGCTTCCTTTTATAAAAAAAATGATTTATTTATTTGCAAGAGAGAGAGAGGATCTTTCATCTGCTTTTTTACTCCCCAAACAGCCACAATAGCCAGGCTAGGCCATGCTGATGCCAGGTCTCCCATGTGGGTGGCATCCAAGCACTTGGGCCATCCTCTGCTGCTTTCCCCAGCACATTAGCAGCGAGCTGGATCAGATGCAAAGTAGCCAGGACTCAAGCCAGCACTCTGCTGTGGGATGCAGAGACTTAACCCATTGTGCCACAACAGTGGCTCTCAGTTTCCTGCTCAGGAAAATGCCTGGACACCTCTTCCTGACCCACACAAAGCTGAGTGTATGAACATCATCTGGCATGGCAGGAGTGTGGCTGGGTGACAGATCTAAGGGGACTGACATGATGTGAGAAGTCAGCGTGTCTTCAACAGGACCTCCAGTCGAGGGAGGCGCTAGCCTGACCCAGTGCTTCTAAAGAAACCCAGAGAAAAGCCCTTCCTCCAGTCCTATGTACCCCAGCCTAAGCCACCATCTGAAGCACTGCCCCTGAGAGATTGGGGAGGGATACAACCGTGTTTCCAAGCCTCAGGAGAGCTTACCGGCAGCTCGTCTGATGACAATGGTCACAATGCACACAGGTGTCACCCGAAAGGTCACTGTCCTGCCCGTCCAGCTCTGGCTCCAGAACATGAAAGCCTCTTCAAGACATTCCCCACTGAGGTTGTCTTTAGGCTGAGAAGGAGTGCGGAGGGTGGCTGTTCTCCACCTCCTATCAATTTCCCCTTCAAAGGCTCTCACACTACTGGCACCTAGCAGGAGCCTTAAGGAAATCAGGCCCGCCCTTTGCACCTCTCCCCTGAGCCAATGACTAGAGAGAACTATTGGGTAAGTAACAAATACACACACCTGTTCTTCTCATAGACTATGTTTCATAGCAGCTTTAGATTCACAGCAAAACTAGAGTTACAGAAATCTCCAATACCTCTCCTGCCATGCATGGCGAACCCCACAACCAGCACCCTTCACCGGAGAGGTACTTCTGCTTTCCTTGATGACCCTACACAGACAGCAGCCTCACCCCAAGTTCACAGCTTACATCAGCATTCACTCTTGATGTTGAACATTCTAAGTGTTCGGACAAATGTGTAATGACACGTTCCCACCATTAGAGTATCACATGGAGGAGTTTCATGCCCTAAACATCCTCTGTACTCCACCAATTTATCCCCTTTCACCAGCCCCTGGCAAACACTGATTTTTTTTTAATTGACTATAGTTTTGCCTTTTCCATAACTGCATACAGTTGGAATCATACAGTGTATAGTCTACACAGTTTCTCCACCTCTACACTGTACCTACAACATGGCTTAAGTTGCATGGTTACTTAATTCACATGCACGCACAACACATTAAGTTCCAAAAACATGTATTGAACCAAAGGCTAGAACCACAAAAAGTGGTCCACACCCTTTAAAAACAAATCTCTTAGGAAAGAGGGCTCATGAAGGAACTGAGCTCAGAAAATCATAATTGTCTTTATATTCCTGTCACATACTGCACTGTACATGCCAAGTGATAAGAGATTTGGAGACAGAAAATGGCTAAAAGAGAGGACCACAGAAGAGGTGGGTCTTTAATCTGCCTCTTGCAAAATATTTGTCAGGCACAGAAGGAAGATGGACACTCCAAACGGAAGGAACAGCATGTAGGAAATGACAGTCAGGAGGGAATACACAGTGCTCAAGGAACAGTGACCATGGCCGAACACTGGTGGGCTGATGAATAGGGAGAGGAGATGCGGGAAGACAAGTATAGGCTAGACTCAAAGGCCTTGAATGCCACCCTGTAGACTGGAGCTCTCTTCTGTCGGCACCAGAGACCAGTAAACGTTATTGAGCAAAGGGAATTAATATTCAGACTTAGGTCTTAGAGAAATAACCGTGGAGCTGGCATGCAGAATGGACCTGAGAGTAAATCAAATCAGAGCGTTATTTCTCTCAATAACTGTGGGAGAACTGGGGGGGGGGGGGGACAACGTATATTAAAGTGAAGATTTCTGGGGCCCATCCTCTAACTACTGGATCATAAACTCTGGGCTCAAGGTCTGGGGAAATCTGCCTATGTTACATCTCTACCATCAAAGACATTCCTGTGGGCTTTGAAGTCTGATACAGAATCAGAGAGGCCGGTTAGGGGTTAGGAGGCTTTTACAACTGTCCAACTAATAGATGAGTTGGGTCCGTACACGCCGATGCTATTGCAGACTAGCTCACAAAGAAGAATAATTAAGTGCTAACTTAGTCTGCTGGCCTCCATGTTTGTGGGGGGGGGGGAGGGGAGGGTACTGCAATAATCTGGGGAAAAAACGTGTGTGCTGAACATGCAGACTTTTTTTTCCTTGTCATTCCATAAACAGTACAATATAACAACTATTTACATAGCATTTCCATTGTATTACGTTTGCTTAGAAAACTCCAGATGATTGAACGCATAGGGGAGGGTTGCACAGGTTTCAGGCAAATGTCATTTACAGAAGGAACTTGGGCATGGAGAGATTTTGATATCTGAGGGACATCCGGGGAGGGAGGGCTGCATTTATTCCAGCCTTCTCCGTGATCTTTTTAAATCGTCTGATACTTTAAAGATAATGCTTTTAAATAGCAAGGCAGGCGTGTGCATAACCTCATTGGGGTGTCCCGGATTTCCTGCAGTCAGATAAAGCCTTTATCTTCAGTTAACAGATTGAGGAGAGAGATAGGAGTTTCGCAGGAGAGCCGTGGCATTCTTGCATGTGCTTGTATGTGTTTGTTTGCGAGGGCTTGCATGCTCGATTAGGGTCTCCTCCCGCACTCCCCCAGAGCAGGACCTGCTGGCTCCGACGACCCCGATGCAGCTTCTGGGCGAGTGTGTTTCCCATGGAGAAGCTCAAGGCCAGTGCTTTCTGGGGGGAGGGGGGGACGACAAAACACCGTAAGACAAAAATGAAACAAACGATGCAACATCACGTTAAAAAAGAAGAAAAGAAAAAAAAAACAAAAAAAAAAAAAAAACAAAAAACAGAATATCGGCCAGGGACTTCAGACCTGGTCAATCCCGAAGCAGGTGGCAGGTGCTGCAGGGCCTGCCCGGAGGCACTGGGTTGCTTCTGCTTGGGGCAAGCCGACCACCTTCAGCCCGGGGCCCGCCTCCCCTAGTCCGCACGCCGGGCTAGCCCGGACAAGGACCTCGGACAGAGCCGGTTCCAGACCTGGCGAGCGTGGGAGCGCGCCGGCCGTCCCCCGGGACTCGGCTGCTGCCGGAGCTAGGAGAAGGTCAGGTGCAGACGGGTCTGCGGGCGCAAGACCGGGAAGCCCTAGCGGCCCGCTTCCCACAGCGTCCGCGGGAGCTTCCCGGGTCCGGGAGCCGGGAAGCGCCCCGAGCGCCGACAGACTCCCCAGCCTGGGGGCGGGAGCCGGCCCGGCGGAAACACCGCCCGGGGTGGGGGGCGGGCAGGAGCAAGGCTCCCATTGGCCGGAGGGCGGCTGACGGGCAGGGGGCGGAGTTTCCCGGGGAGGAGGGGGGTGGCTGTAAGAGGACGGGGGCGTGCGCGGCCGGGTGTCACTTTCGGGATCCCAGCTACCGGCTCACCTCCGCGCCGAGCCGCCCAGGAGCCCCTGCCCGCGGCGCTCCGCATCGCACCCCCCGCCCCAGCCCGGCCACTCCAGCCCGGAGCCCTCCGTGAGTCCCCTCCGCGGACTTCCCTGCCGTCCGTTGCCTCCTCTTCCCGCTTTGGGACTCCGGACCCCAGCCTCGCCGCAGCCCCCGGCTCCCGGGAGAGGCGGCCGCGAGCCCCGCACCGGCCCCTGCTGCAGACTCGCGCGTCGCCCGCCGCCCGCGCCCGCTTGCCCGAAGGAACTCGCGGACACTTCCTTGATGCACCCATTCCAGTGGTGTAACGGTGAGTCCCGGGCTGGGGGCCGCCAGGGTTCCCGGCGCGGCTGGACGCCCGGCGGAGGGGGTCCCGGCGCTGCTGTGTGCAGCGCGGGCTCAGAGACAACGTTGGGGAGGGGGAAGCCGGCGCCTACTGGGGGTCTCCGGGCTGGCGGCGGAGCTCGGGGGGCGTGGGAGCCGGGGGGCTCCTTGCCTTTGTGTGGCCGGCTCGGCTCCGACACCCGCTGCCCCTTGCCTTTGTGCGTTCCAACTCGGTTCTTTGTTGTGGTTGTCGGCGAGTGAAGTCCGCGCCGGGGCTGGGATCTCCTAGAGGGAGCTCAAGTTCCCGGCCCGAAACTTTGCAGGCTGCTCTAAACATATACACCGAGCGGCGTGCGGGCCCGGCGCGGCGGGGGCGTCCGCGCGCGCTCTTTGTTGCCTGTGTCCGGGCAGCCCCGTGGAAGGCGCTGGCCGAGAGCGCGCCGCTGGGTTGCACGCGTGGGGTCTCGCACCGGCGGCGGCTCTCCCGGGGACGCCGGCCTGGCGGGGGCTTGGGTGTGTTCCTGAGCCCCGTGGGTGCCCGCGCTTCCGCTCCGCCTCCCCCCGCCCCCAGGCCTGGGCAGTGCTGCTAAGTTAGTGCATGGCACCTGAGGCCTTTTAGTGGTCCAGGTGACACGGGTTAGGCTTGGGTCTGGTTCCTGCGGCTCACTCCGGACCCGCGAATACTCCTAACCCGCCAGCCCCTCTCTCTCAAGGGTCCTGGAGTCCGTTTTTCCAGCACTTGGCTAGTTGAGGGGTGGGGCGTGGGGGGGGGGGGTCGGGGGAGCAGCTGGCCTTCTGTTTGAGTGAGGCAGCCTGGCTAGTTACGGGGTAAAAAAAAAAAAATCCATTCTAGAGAGTCGACTCCTGCCAGATCTTGGATTAATTATTTCAAGAGGCTTTTGTTTTAGGGCAAGGTTTGGGCAGCATGTGTGTGAGTGTCCCCATCCCCCCTTCTTCCTCCTTTTGCTGGTCGGATCTAATTTCCTGAAAACGACCCAAGCTGTGTGTGATAGGCGGGCGATGTGGGAGAGGGGGCGGGGGAGTGGGCTGGGGGTGGAGGACGGCAGGGTGCATCCCAGCCTGGGAAAGATTCCCGTTGGCTGGGAAGGAGCAGCAGTTCCCAGATCCACTGGCCTTCCTTGGCCAGCCCTTCTCTGACGTCATCTCTGCTCCCAGCCCGCCAGCTGAGGGAGAGTTCTGATGTCAAGGCTTTCCTAGGTTGGCAAGACAATGGGACACAGACTCCGGGGCGAGGGGAGCAGGACTGAGGGGCTGCTGTCTGCCACACTGCTGCGCACCCCTTCCAGGCTGGCTGCTTTGTCTCTTTAGCTGGGGAGATCCTGTCCCTCTCCGTTCCGAAAACACGTGAGGCCGCCCCCTTAGTTAACTGCTTTACAGGGAAAAGTTACTCCACTGTCAGCTTTTGTACAGTACACCCTGTTTCCATTTCTCTTTAATACCACAAGTTGAATATCACAGAACTCCAAATGCTCTAAAATCCTGAAACTTTGTGAGCATCCAGCCTGATGCCACAGGTGGAAAATTCCACACCATGAAACTTCGGTGCATGCACAACACTGAAACCCTGTGTGTAAAATTGCCTGCAGGCTCTGTGTAGATGAAGCATGAATGAATTTCCTGCTGAGACTTTGGTCTCATCATGTATATGCAAATAGCCCCAGGTCTGGGGGAAAAAAATTCAAACATCTGAAACATTCCAGCATCTTAGAAAAGGGATACTCAACCTGTAAGTGGATACCTCCTCTGAACTCTCGAAGCTCTTTATCCCATAAAGTCCCAGGCTGGCTTAATCTTGGAGTCCCAGAGAAAGCTGCTGTCAGGGCAAGATGGTAGAGATAGAGTGAGCTGATGCCTGCAGGACCCAGTGTGTCCGCAAAGTACGCACACATCCCCTCTGCAGGGCCCACTGCCACTGCACTGCAGGTGCAGAACCGGAAATCGAGAACGGTTCTCTGGGACCAGGAAGATGCCAAGATCCAGCTCATAGAAGGTGCACGGGAGACCCTAGGCAGATAAGGGGTTCTGCCATCCTGTGGCATCAGATGTTGCTGAGGCAGGAGATGCAGAGACCCTGGGGCCGAGGGCCTCTTTGGTGTTGAGAATTTAGTTTTTTGGGAAGGAGGTGATGAGACCCTTTCTTGGTATACGCTGAAGGTCTTCCCTCTCTAGCCAGTTCACTATTGTGTCTTCATGAAAAAATGGGTCTTCTTAGGCTTGCAAAGAGAGTAATTGTTTGAGTGGGGAAGGCTGGCAAAAACTACTTAAAATTTTTTTTAAAAAAAATCTTACTTGAAAGGCAGAGTTAAAGAGAAGAGAGGGAGAGGGAGAGGGCGAGGGCGAGGGAGAGGAGAGAGAGCTCTTCCATCTACTGGTTTACTCCTTAAATGGCCATAACAGCTGGGGCTGGGCCAGGTCAAAGCCAAGAGCCTGGAATTCCATTCAGGTCTCCCACGTGGATGCAGGGGCTCAAGCGCTTGGGCCATCTTCTGCTTCTTTCCTGGGTGCATTAGCAGGGAGATGGATCAGAGATGGAGCAGCCAGAACTTGAACTGGTACTCCTAGGAAATGGGCATCACCATGGGTGGCTTCACCCTCTGTGACATAACGCCCTCCACCTTCCCCAACTGAAAACTACTTTTCTAACTGCTGCAGGAGCCTAGAAGCAAGGGCTTCCTGTTGGACACAGCACAGTTTAGCAGGTCATTATTCTTTAATTTCAAATCCATCAGAAAGTCTTTCGGAACAAGCACTTCTTTTACTTTCTGTTTTCCCCCGTGTCTGGATCTGTGCATAAAGCAGGCTCTCAGCAAAGCTTGTTGCTTGACTGGTGACCCATTCGCTGAGGGCAGCTTCTGGGCAGTTTTCCCAAACCTCAGCCTCCTTAGTGTGAAATAGGAGCTTTTGTCCAGAGGACCAGGTTGTTTTGAGAAAACGGGGAGTTATTTATCTATTAACTAGTTATTGAAAACAAGCCAAAACAGTAGGCGAGGCGAGGCGAGGCACGGAGAATAGAAAAGTCGGAGTCCTCGTCCTCGGACCTTGGAGGATTCAGGCTGGTTTAAAGGGTGGAGCGTACTTAGTGGCTCTTAGCTTTGTCTTCAGGATTATACACGCATCTCTTCTAGGGCACCTCACTTCCCGTGATGCAAACCTTTTTGTCTGCTTCCCTTCGTGGTAAGATCACCCAGTCATTCCTCTCTGCTTGTTTATCTCGTCTGTCATCATGCCATTGTATAATCGATGCTTAATGCATGTTTGAGTTCAAGTTAAGTCGATGCTGAGAGCACTGGCAATGTAAAGACAGTAAGCAAGAGCCAGAACAAGCAGTGCAGGTTTGAGAGCTGTAGGCTTAAGGGAAGGAAGCAAGGGGTCTTTGGACTCTTACAAAAGGCCAGGCTTGGCCGGTGGCAGAAAGGGAGAGGGAGCTCCAGGCTGGGAGAGCTGGGTGGACAGTGGCACGGAGACTGACACACATGGTGTGGTGTTGGAGAATGTGGAGTGTGAAGCTGCAAGGGGACAGGGGACATGTCTGGGAGGACTGAAAAATATGTGATAAACTGAATGGAGAATGTGTCCAGTGTACAGGTTAAGTGGGAGGAGAAGGAGCCAGACACAGGACATCAATGGGGATACAATAATATGTAATCAGTGTGTGAAATGGGTGTGTGTGGTCTGAGAGGTTTGAATGGAGGCTCGATGTACAGTCACCAGGTAGATGCAAGGTGTGAAGAGGAATGAGATGCATGATGTGAAAGTTGACTTCCAGAGGCCGGCGCTGTGGTGCAGTGGGTTAAAGCCCTGGCCTAGCAGCGCTGGCATCCCATATGTGCGCCATTTCTGGTCCCGGCTGCTCCTCTTCCAATCCAGCTCTCTGCTATGGCCTGGGATAGCAGTAGAAAATGGCCCAAGTCCTTGGGCCCCTGCACCTGTGTGGGAGACCCAGAAGAAGCTCCTGGCTCCTGGCTTTGAATCGGCGCAGCTTCAGCCATTGTGGCCATCTGGGGAGTGAACCAGCAGATGAAAGACCTCTCTCTCTCTCTCTCTGTAACTCCTCTGTCTTTCAAATAAATAAAATAAATCTTAAAAAAAATTGACTTCCAGGCTTTGGTGCCACCTTCTGCTGAGCCGTGGTGGCAAGAGTAAACACAGCAGAGTTCTGAGTCTGTTGATGGGTTATGGCTCCCAACAGAGATGGCAGGGAGTACCTAGACCCAGGCCTGAGTGCACAGGCTTTTGGAGTGAGGCCTTCTTAGCTGGGTGAAGATTATTTAGTGATTGAGACTTTCCCATTAGTGGGGGGAAGTAGTGTTCTCACTGTGACGTCAGAAAGATTAAATTTGGGGACTGGCACTGTGGTGTAGTAGGCTAAGCTGGTTCGTGTCCCGGCTGTTCCACTTCTGATCCAGCTCTCTGCTATGGTTTGGGATAGCAGTAGAAGATGACCCAAGTCCTTGGGCCCCTGCACCCACGTGGGAGACCCTGAAGAAGCTCCTGGCTCCTGGCTTCAGATCGGCACAGCTCCGGACATTGCAGCCATCTGGGAAGTGAACCAGTGGATGGAAGACCTCTCTCTCAGTCTGACCCTCTCCCTGTCTGTAACTTTACCTCTTAAATAAAATGAAATAAAATCTTAAAATGTTTTTTTTTTTTTAAAGATTAAATTGGTAGCATGTGCTCAAGATGTAGCAGGTGTATGTATGGTAAACTCTTACTTTCTCATTAGCCAAAAATCTTTTGTAAAGATTTACTTATTTGAAATTGAAAGAGCCACAGAGAGAGACAGAGAGGTCTTCCATCTGCTGGTTCACTCCCCAGATGGCCGCAACGGTGGGAGCTACGTCGATTTGAAGCCAGGAGCCAGGAGGTCTCTCCAGGTCTTCCACATTGGCGCAGGGGCCCAAGGACTTGGGCGATCTTCTACTGCTTTCCCAGGCCATAGCAGAGAGCTGGATTGGAAGTGGAGCAACCAGGACTCGAACTGGCACCCATATGGGATGCCAGCACTGCAGGCAGCGGCTTTACCTGCTACGCCACAGCGCTGGCCCCAAAGGCTCTTTTTTTTTGACAGGCAGAGTGGATAGTGAGAGAGAGAGACAGAGAGAAAGGTCTTCCTTTTTGCCGTTGGTTCACCCTCCAATGGCCACTGTGGCCAGCGCATCGTGCTGATCCGAAGCCAAGAGCCAGGCGCTTCTCCTGGTCTTCCATGCGGGTGCAGGGCCCAAGGACTTGGGCCATCCTCCACTGCCTTCCCGGGCCATAGCAGAGAGCTGGCCTGGAAGAGGGGCAACCGGGATAGAATCCGGCGCCCCGACCGGGACTAGAACCCGGTGTGCCGGCGCCGGGAGGCGGAGGATTAGCCTGTTATGCCACGGCACCAGCCCCAAAGACTCTTCTCATTCTCTCTCTCCTGCTATCTCGGCCACTGTCTCTCTTTCGGGCTGTTCTCTTTCTCACCACAACATTGCCACCACCATTCTAGGTTCCCTGGGATGACATGGCTGAAAATCTTTCCAGCAAATGTCTTTGTCTCTTTGCCCAGAACTTAGGTTTCACATCAAATACTGGCAAGTGAGGGGTGACTACTGTAATTGGTGACCAGTCAGGATTTATCCCTGACTTATGTGAAAAGGGAAGTACATAGCCACTTTTTATTATTTATTTGTTTGTTGATTGATTGATTGATTTGAAGGGCAGAGCTACAGAAAGAGAAAGAGAATCTTCCATCTGCTAATTCACTCCCCAGATGGCTGGAACAGCTAGGGCTGGGCCAGGCCAAAGCCAGGAGGCAGGAGCCAGGAACTCCATCCCCATCTCCCATGTGAATGGCAGGAGCTCAAGTACTTGAACCATCCTCCACTGCTTCCCAGGAACACCAGCAGGGAGCTGGATTGGAAGCAGAGCTGCAGGGACTCAAACTGGGGGCTCCAATCTCAGGTGCCAGCTCTGTAAGCAGTGACTTAACCCACTGTGCCACAATGCCCAGCCCCCATGTAGCCACTTTGAGAAATGGCTCACCAGTGCTTCTCAACTTGATTGTGCACAGGAATCAACTGAGGATCTTGTTAAAATGTAGATTCTGATTCATTCATCTAGAGAGAGGGCCAGGGAGAGTCTGCATTTCTAATAAGCTCCCTGGGCACCGTAGCAAGGCTTTGGGTAGAAAGGGGGAAGGTGACCAGTGAGGGAGGCTGCAGTTCCCCACCCCCATCTGCACTGCTGCTCTTTGGAATGCTGACCGGGTCTTGGAGTGAACAATTTCTATTCTAGTCCTGGCACAGCTTGTCTTCTAGAGCAGGTGGCTTAATAATGACAAATGACCTTTGCAATTACACTTCGTAATTTACAAAGCATATTTCTTCCACCATCATGTTCCCTCCTCTGTATTTTGCTTGTTTTCATACGACAAAGTGAAACTGAGAGCAGTAACTCTTAAAGGTCACTAGCTAGCTAGGGAGAGGTGGAACCTGAACTCAAATAATACATTTTCTCACATTTAAAAAAGGACTCTTCATTTTGTCACTGTTCTGTTTGGGCTTCTACCTGCTAAAACTAGAATTCTTCATTTTCTGCCCGTTGCTGGAACCCCTGGTCCCTTAGATGGAAGGCTGCTGTAGTATTTTGTTGGCTAGATTGGTTAAATTTCACCCCGGATCACGTTGCTTGCTAGCCAGTGTTAGAGCTGGGATATAAGCTGTTGTCACTGAGGCAGGGTTTGATGTCCTGGGCCTGCTCTTTCTTTTCACCATCCTTGCTTACACATATACAGTGCCATCAGCCAGGATGGTAGATTTCCAACTCCTAATCTTATTTCTCTTGTTTTGCAGGGTGTTTCTGTGGCTTGGGACTGGTTAGCACCAACAAGTCCTGCTCAATGCCACCCATCAGTTTCCAAGACCTTCCTCTCAACATCTACATGGTCATCTTCGGCACAGGCATCTTTGTCTTCATGCTCAGCCTCATATTCTGCTGCTATTTTATCAGGTGAGTGGTTCACTGGCTGACTGGGATGTGGAAGTCACGGGGGGAAAAAGCCAGGGGCAGAGTGAGCTGAGTGACAGTCCCACAACAGGGTCATTGGCTGCACGCTGGAGCCACTGCTTTGGGGAAATGGCTTAGCTACCCTCCTAGGGGGCCCCTGAAGACTGGTGTTTCTATTTGCATCAGTCCATCGAGGTGACCCAGGGTCATCAGGGGTTGGACTGCGTCCCACTTCTTGGCCGGCTCGTCTCCAGTAGCCTAGAATTAGTATTTGAGTAGGAAAGTTGGTGGTCTCTTAATTGTCCTGTTGCACTGCCCACCCATGCTCTCTGGGAGACTAGGAGTAGGGGGCATCTGTTACCAGTGGCATGTTCCTTTGCCCTCCTGGGAATCCTGTTGTCAGTCCTCCAGATGCTAATGTTAGCAAGCTGGTGTCTGGAGAGCTGTGTGTTTATTCTGCCTTGTAAGCTCTTATTTTTGAGAGTGCAGAAAGAAATTCTAAATATGTCGCTTATTCTTAATTGCTTAAGGATCCAGGGAAGGACTTGAACTTGGCAGGGTTGGCCATGCTCCTGTTGAAGGGTGTGGGAATTGGTGGCTGTTTTCTACATAACATTAAAAAAAATTGTCAGGCATGGTTGGCATTTTGAGTGAAATCAAAGTAGTTGTGTGCCTGCCTGGGGTGTGCTGCTGTCGTGGGCAGTTCCTCCGTGGGTGGGACTGTCCTGCGGCCGGGAGAGTGTTGGACATCCCTGACCGGACCAACATGCTAGTTATACTTGGAGCCATTGTCACAGTTGGCTCTGCCTGCCCCCGCCTCCCCCACACACTGCTAATACCCAGGGAGACATCTGCCGGAGTCCAGGCTGGTGTCTGACCAAATCCTTTAAGGAGATTAAGGCTAAGGAGCACAGGCTCCCTCCTGAGAAGCCCTGCTGGGTTTGAGTGCTTCAACCTGAAGGCCAGGGCAAAAGTGCTCTGTATTCTATCAGCCGGGGAGAGGCCCTCTAAGAAAAGGCTGTCCCCTCGGGCTTTGCCCGAAGTCCTACTCCCTGGGGATGTCACACCTTGGGCCTCTTCTTCCTCAGAACTTCTCAAAACAGGTCCCTTGGAACTTGGATTTTTTTTTTTTTATAATTTTTTTTTAATTTATTTGACAGATAGAGTTAGTGTGAGAGAGAGACAGAGAGAGAGGTCTTCCTTCCACTGGTTTCACCCCCCAAATGGCCGCTACAGCTGGAGCTGCGCCAGTCTGAAGCCAGGAGCCAGGTGCTTCTCCTGGTCTCCATGCGGGTGCAGGGCACAAGCACTTGGGCCATCCTCCACTGCCCTGCCGGGCCACAGCAGAGAGCTGGCCTGGAAGAGGAGTAACCAGGACTAGAACCTGGTGCCCAGATGGGATGCCGGCTGTGCAGACGGAGGATTAGCCAAGTGAGCCACGGCCCCAGCCCCCCCCCCCCCCCCATGGAACTCGGATTTTTTTCACTGAGGCCTGTGCAGAGAAGACAGGGGTTGACTCTCCCTGTTGTACAACTGAGTGTGATGTCTACATCTGTCTGTGAAGTGGAGGTGAGGGTAGCTGTCCAGGGTCTCCCCACCCCTCCCCTCTCCATCCTCTCACTTCTCCTGACGTCTGCGTTTTCTCCTCCAAACTCTTCTGCCCTGTAACCCTTTCCTCCGTCTCCATACCAAGCACTTGGCTTGATTCTGCGGAGGCTGAAGGCAGAGAGACTCCAAAGACGGATTCATGATGAGGCTGGAGGGGTTTGCAAAGCTAACTCTGGTCCCTTACACACACGGGCACGCACACACACACCCAAATGGCAAAAGTGGTCAAGCAGAGAAAATCAAGAGAAAATCACTCTGGGCTAGGAAGTTGGTGAACAGGATTCCTTCCTTGATTGTGCCACTAATAGGGATGACCTTAGGTTTTCTCCTGTACGTCAGGCATTGTGGTCAGCATTTTTAAAATCATCTAGCTCCGTTATTCCTCAGACCCACCCTCCAGGTTATAAAGGTTATAAAGGAAGAAACCAATGCCCTGATGGTTTAGGATTTGCCCACGTTCACCATCCAGGGAGACCCATTGGCGCGCCTGGTAATGACGGGCTAGTTTTGCAGGCGTCTCGCAGACGTTGCCTGCCGTGGGTCTCAATCCTTGAGTGGAAGTTGGAAAAGCTGCTATGGCCACCTCTGTTGAGCTGGGCAAGGGGTTTCCTGCCTAGGGCAGGCTGTGCGTTGCTGGCATGTCTGTCTGGCTGGAATGAGAGAACATAGCAGTCAGCACATGATGGTGAAAGCTGAGGAGCCGCTCGGGGCCACCTGTCCCTTCTGCGGGAATCGGCTCCTTTGTCACCCACCCTCTGTCCTGCAACCTGCCTGCAGCCAGTTGATGTGAAGTTCTGTGGATCCAGACACCCACTGGCAGCCTGTGTGTGTCTATATATAGAAGGACACACAACTGCAGACGCCACTTCCTCTCCCTGCTTCTCGGTTTCCTCCTCAGCCAAAATAGGCCCCTGACTTCTGCTCCTGACCCGGTGATCTCATCCGCCAAAGCCAGCCTCCGCCCGCCCCCGGCGTGCCCTCGCTTCTCCCTCCCCCACTCCCCGGCCCCAGCAGAGCTGACTTCTGCCCCACACAGGATGGAGGGGCCAGGGTAGTACAAATAGACAGGAAAGGGACAATTATTTTCGGGATCTGGCTGCATTGTTTGTCCTAAAAGGGAAAAGAGGGACGGGAGAGCCCACTGGCTTCATGGAAGTGGAGGTATTTTTAGTTGTTTTGGTCACCCAACAGCTGAGAAGGCCACCTGTCCAAAGTTGTTGGCACTTCAACTTCAGCTGGGATGGCCCTGGGGTTTTGCTTTGTAAGCTCTGCTTTCCTTGCAACCTTTCAGCCCCATTTCATTGTGATCGAATCCTTCCTGAGCTGAAATCCGTATGCAGGCTGATGGGGCAGCACCGGAGCCCTTTCCTCTTCTGAGAAATTCTAGAAGACCCTTGAGTTAGACCACAGATAGGAACATCCAGCCCAGAGGTTGTACAAGGCCCGCAGAATCACCTGGTCTGGTGCTGCGACTTGAAAGTCAAAACATCTATAGTGGGCTAATTTTTAAGTTCATAATTTTGCATGGCCCGCAAATGAAGTCATGAATATCTAGATGGCCCTTGGCAGAAGAGAGGCCCCCACTTCTGAGTGGCATCATTCAGGGGAGCCAGCTGGACAGCAGGGGTGAACGTGGGAGAAGAGGGCGCACTAGGCACCCAGGTAAAGCAAGCAGAAGACGCCACACAGCACCTAAGGGTGGCCACCTGGCAGACAAGGCCTGTGAGCATGCACAGTGGTGCCCTGGGCAGGGTTACACACACAGTCTCTTTGCCACTTCCTGATGTGCTCTGCATGGACCTCGGAGCGCAGCTGCAGTGTCTGGCTCCCTAGTGATGGGAATGCTTCCTTCTGTAGCTCCGCCCGTGTCAGGTAGCAGCAGCTCACGTCAGCTTCGCTACATCCTTCCCTGCGTCTCTCTCACTTGCTGGTTAGAGAAGAGGTGTGCGTATGTGGGAAACTCTTTTCTAGACAAAGCAGTTCTCTGCAAATTAAGGATGGAGCCCCAGTTAGGCCTTCAGCCCAGCCCTGCTGCGAGCAGAGAGAGACGGGAAGGGGACACACTGGGTGTGCAACCCCAGCCTCAAGCCATGGCAGGAATCCACTTGGACTGCAGTTTCCCTAGAGATGCCAGGAACCACCAGCCAGGCCAGGCCACCTGACTTCCCGTCAGGAAGGACAGAGGAAGCTGGCAGCCTGCTCTTATCTGCCTTGCCCCACACTGTGGGCCTGGATCTGTCCCTACCTTCTGCCTTCTCCACCACCCAGGGAGCGGTCCCAGAGCTGGTGCCGTGTGCCTGGGCTGGGCACTCTCTGTGACTTCAGCTTCTGTTTTCTAGCTCAGGACAGCAGTCCTTTTTCTGTAGAGGGCTTTGCAGGCCATGAGGTCTGGATCACAGCTAGCAAACTCTTCCTTGGAGTGCGAAAGCAGCCACAGTTAGTATGTGAACTGAATTCTGCTGGGTACCAGAGACATCATGGACACTGAAATTTGAATTCTATATAATTTGCATACATCACATGATACTATTCTTCTTCTTCTTTTTTACTTTTCAAGTAAGTAAATAAATCTTAAAAAAAAAAAAAAAGAGTTTGAGGCTGGTGCTGTGTTGCAGTAGGTTAATCTTCTGCCTGTGGTGCTGGTATCCCATGTGGGTGCCAGTTCTAGTCCCGGCTGCTCCTCTTCCAATCCAGCTCTCTGCTGTTGCCTGGGAAAGCAGTAGAAGATGGCCCAAGCACTTAGGCCCCTGCATCCATGTGGGAGACCTGGAAGAAGCTCCTGGCTCCTGGCTCCTGGCTCCTGGCTCCTGGCTCCAGATCAGCCCAGCTCTGGCCATTGCAGCCATTTGGGGAGTAAACCAGCCAATGGAAGACCTTTCTTTCTGTCTTTTCCCCTCAAATAAATAAATAAAACCTTAAAAAAAAAAAAAAAAGAAAAGCAGAGTTACAGAGAAGAAGAAGAAACAGAGAAATCTTCCATCTGCTTTTTCACTCCCAAAATGGCCACAACAGCCAGGGCTGGGCCAGTCCAAATCCAGGAGCCTGGAACTTCATTTGAGTCTCCCATGTGGAAGTCAAGGGCCCAAGTACTTGGGCCATCTTTCACTGCTTTCCTAGGCACGTTAGCAGGGAGCTAGATCACAAGTGGAGCTGCTGGAACTCGAACTGGAAGTCATATGGTATGCTGGCATCGCAGGCAGTGACTTAGCCTGCTAGTACCACAACATCAGCCAAACAGCCATTCTTAGCTTATGGACTATATATAAATGGGTAGTGAGCTGGATTAGACCCGCACACCGTAGTTGGCCACCAGCACCCTAACTTGCTGAGTTCCTGATGGTCCTTTGCCATGACACAGGCCTGTGTTAGAAATCACTGAGAGACGGGCTGGTGCTGTGGCATAGTAGGTTAAGCCTCTCCCTGCGGTGCCAGCATCCCAAATGGGTACCGATTCTAGTCCCGGTTGCTCCTCTTCCAATCCAGCTCTCTGCTATGGCCTGGGAAAGCAGTAGAAGATGGCCCAACTGCTTGGGCCCCTGCACTTACATAGGAGACCTGGAAGAAGCTCCTGCCTCCTGGCTTCAGATCAGCGCAGCTCTGGTTGTTGTGGCCATTTGGGGAGTGAACCAACAGATGGAAGACCTCTCTTTCTCTCTCTCTCTCTCTCTCTCACTCTCACTCACTCACTCACTCTCTCTCTCATTCTCTCACTGTAACTCTACCTCTCAAATTTATAAATAAAATCTAAAAAAAGAAAAAGAAATCCCTGAGAGAGAAAGCCCCATCCAGTACCCTGTTAGAGCCCACACATAGATGGCCATCTAAAACTGCTTGCAGAATTCATAACAAAAGTTTGCCTCCCTGAAAATGAAGCAGAAAATCAGTGCGTGATTATATTCCTGGCCACTCTGCAAGTCACAGACTTGATGAAATGTAGGGTGCTTCCCAAGACCAGACAACACCCCAGCCCTATGATATGCTCCGCCTCGTTGGTGGAGCAGGTCATACTGTGTGGTAAGAGACGAACTCTGTAAGCACAGAGACTCCGGCTCAAATCTGGACTCCGCCAGTGAGCTCTGTGGAGTTTGGGCAGGTTACTTTGTTGAGCTTCGTTTGCTTCATTTGTGAAAGGGAACGTATCTCACTCTTCAAGTTGCTTGGCTTCCGTGAGAACCTATGTGACTGTGTCAGCATCCGGGCAACACACAGCAAACGCCGAGGAGCTTTTATGCTATTGCTGTCAGTAGCAACACGCTGTGTTTTGACTATTGAGAGTTTGGCTGTATGCGGGATACCAGCTTAAAATGAAAAGAAGGAAACAAAGAAGGCGTCATTTGTGGTGTTTGGGGCTGGGAAAGGAGAGTGTGCTATGGGTCCAGAACACTTAGATTCTCCTGGTGGAAAATTCCCCAGGGTCAAGAGACTTACATATCCAGCTACCCTGGCTTAATGGCAATATCTCTTGGAATGTCTAGCTTTTCTGTAGTCAGTAAGTGCACCGTTGGGTCATATAGTTTGGGTATCTGGAGGAATTTGCCTACTAGGAGAGGACAGAGAGTAAAGGAGCTATGTGGGGTGTTCTGCCAGAGGAGCATGCAGTCTGGGCCTGGCACCTGCCAGGAAGTTTCAAGACTCCTAGCCTAAGGAAGAGCTTTGGTGGTTACCTAGTTCTGTGTGCCTGTGTAGGAACAAACCGTGGCGGTGTCTTTTGGTGAGCAGCTGGCCAGCCTCTCTTGCTTTGAGTTCTCTGCTTGGGCAGAGGCATAGTAACACGCTCTTACTCCTTGCTCTCTCTCCCCCAGCAAACTCCGGAACCAGGCACAGAGTGAACGATACGGATACAAGGAGGTAAAGTGCCACATCTTTCCCTCCAAGACTTCTTCCTCTGCTACTTGCTCTGATAGAGGCAGGGCAGGGACAAGCTTAGGCAGCCATGAGGCTAGCTCCTGCCCCAAGCTGACCACTGCCCTCCTCCTTGGAGGGGGAGAGGCAGGCTCTCCTGTGAAGGGACTCCTTTCATTGGCTGATCCCTCCTGGTCCCTGTGGCTCTTGCTGACATCATACCTCTCCTTTTCTTCCCAGGTGGTGCTGAAAGGTGATGCCAAGAAGTTACAGTTATATGGGGTAAGTGTGCTGCGACAGCCAGCAGGAGGGCCAATAGCACTTTTCCTCCAGCTCTCAGTCCTGGCTCCTGCAGGAAGATTTTCAGTCCTTCGTATTTCCTTGGGTCAAATAAAAGGGACTCATACCAGCAGTCCAGGTGGGGTTGAGCATCCCAGTCTAAGAATACAAAACTGGAAATGTTGTGCCAACATGATGTCCAAAGCATTTTGGGTTTTTGGATTTCAGGTTTACAAAGTGTGTGTACTTAGCAGGTAAAAATCTACGAAATATTCCAAAATCTAAAAATTCTGTTATCTGATATGCTTTGGATTGGAAGCATTTCAGATAGGGGATAGTCCTCCTAGGTGAAGGTATTTCAAAAAGTTAATCCAAGATGCAATTTAAAAATGAGTTTATTCAGGTGCAAAATTGTTTTTGAGGTCCTTGCACACTTTTTTCCTAATATATTTTTCATGAACTTTTGGAAGATCCCTCATAAATGGATTTCAAGAATTTTTACACCAAGGTAAACTTATAATTCTTTTTTCAGGGAACATATTTTAAATTTATTTTCATTTTATTAGAAAAGCAGAGACAGGGATCTTCAATTCTTTGGTTGTTGACCCCAACAGCCACAGTGCCTTGGGATGGGCAGGCTGAAACCAGGGGACAGGACTGCTTTCCTAGGCCATAGCAGAGAGCTGGATCCAAAGTGTAGCAGCCAGGATGTGAACCGGTGCCCCTACGGGAAGCCAGCACCACAGGCAGAGGCTTAGCCTACTACGCCACAGCACTGGCCCCTAAAAATATAATTTCATCTTGTTTGTAATGGCTGCCATCCCGCCAGTGCAGTATGGTACAATCTGGCTGAAGGTCCTTGGGCTGATAGAGCAGGCTGGGCCAGGACTTCGCTGGGCTGGGGCTGAGAGCATGGAAGTCGGGGATGGAGGAGTAAGGAGCTTCCCCGATCTCCTCTCACATTCAGCGCTTCCTTCCACAGCAGACCTGTGCGGTGTGCCTGGAAGACTTCAAGGGGAAGGATGAGCTGGGCGTGCTCCCGTGCCAACACGCCTTTCACCGCAAGTACGTGGTGGGTGCGTGCGGGGTTCCCTTGAGAGGAGAAACAGTCAGGGAGCACCTTCTGGAACTTCCCCTCGCTGCCACCCGGCCCCCTGCCCTCCATCCGCTAGATCCCGCATGCAAGCAGAGGGGGCAGGCTGGGTGGGGATAGGGCTGTCCTTGTCTGGAGCAGCAGCTGGGGTCTGTGAGAGACAGCAGCAGCCTGGGCTGTCCTCTTAGAGCTAACAGCGGTTCCTTTGTTCGCAGGTGTCTGGTGAAATGGCTGGAAGTGCGCTGTGTGTGCCCGATGTGCAACAAGCCCATTGCCGGGCCCTCGGAGGCCTCTCAGAGCATTGGGATCCTTCTGGATGAGCTGGTGTGAGGGCTGCTTCTGCACCCAGACCTGGAGGAGACTTCTTGCCTTGGGAGTGCCTGGTCCCCCTGCGCAGCTACAATGAGAAAGATTGTTGGGAGTGGTCACGCTCACCTGAGGAGAGGACAGGCCAGGGCTGGTCTTCCGCCTTCAGGGAGAGCAAGGCCACTGCCAAGAACACCCCACCTTTCCACCTCCTGAAGCCTTCTTCCCTCCTCTCAGCCCTGATGCTGTCACCACCAAGGCCGCTGTTTCCTGGTACTGGACGACCTCCCTGCCTGGTCCCTGCTCTGGGGGAAGGAGTCTGCTCCGGTCTAGCCAGGAGCATGGAGCGTCTCTGCCCAAGGTTCCCCTTAGGAGGACAAGCTGCCCTGACTGACCTCTGGTCCCCCATCCTCTCCCAACTCCTTCCACAGGAAGGGTGGAAAGGAAGGAAGGAAGGAAGGAAAAACAAGGCACCAAGGACCCGCCCTGGGGGCACAGGAGGCTCTGTGTCGAACAGGGAAGAGCGGGGCGGACAAGAGGAAAAAGTCGATGTTTACATGGGACTATTGGAACAAAGGCTGGCCTGCCGGCTGGCCGACTACAAGCTGGCAGGGGAGACTCCTTCTCCTGCCAGGATCTGAGGTGCTATCAGTTCTCTCCCTCCTCCTCTCAGAGTTTCTATTCTGTGTGGGGCCTGAGTGCCCCTCTAGGGGAAGGTCTACACTCAAACGGATTCCCAGGGGCTTTTTCTAAAGGAACAAAAGGGGCTGGGGGCTGGGGGTGTCTGCAGGCCATGGAGGCACAGACGCCTTCTTTACCCTGTAAATAGTATTTTTCTACTTCCTCCTCACCATCTCAGGCTTTACTTGTGGATGCCCCGGAACAAGGTGGGGGAGGGGTGGGAGAAAGTTTATGTATTTAAAGAATATTAAATTTAATAACATGTTTCTCTAACCTTGTGGCCTGTGCTGGTTGGCCTTTTTCTTTCTTATTTCTGTGTGTATTTGAGAAGCAGAGAGCGCCCATCCTCTGATTCGTTCTCCAAATACCTGTCGTGGCTAGGGCTGGCCCAGGGCTGAAGCCAAGAGCTGGGAACTCAAACCCAGGTCTCTCACATGGGTAGCAGGAAACCCATCTCTTGGGTCATCCCAACTGCCTCCTAAGGGCTGCATTAGCAGGAATGCTGGAGCTGGGACCTGAACCCAGGCACTCAGATACAGCACACAGGCATCTTAACCACCAGGCTAAACACCTGCCTCCTCTTGGCCTTTTCTGCCAGTAGAGGGAACAAAGCTTTCTGACTGCCTCTTCTCTCTTCCCCACATCCAAAGCCAAAGTAGACACGTGTTTCTAATCCTTAAAGACAAACTGATATTATATCATTACCTGTGCGGCCTAGATTAGGAATTACACCAATGTACATGAAGGCCTGACTGAGCCAGTCTTGTTTAGTTGATTTCTGGAATATTGATAAGGAAAGTTGATAGCTCCAACCATGGCATTCCATCAACTAAGAACTAATAGAATTCTGCTTGTAACTCAAGTAATTTTCGATCCCCTTTACACCACCAAACACAACTGGAAAGGTCCAGGTTTGCTACCTTAGAGGCTTGATCTCTCTTACCTACCAGCTGACAATTGCTGTTATTTCCAACGTGCATGGTAACACTTCATGGCCTCATAGACCTTGCATTCATGCCCTCCAACTTTGTTAACCCAAAGGGTTACTGATCAATTATGGGTATGTGAAATGAACTGAGAGTATTGAGAGATTTCCTTGGTCATCAAAAGTATAGAATAGCTGAGTCATGGTTCCCCCAGCTTGGTGGAACACAGCAGCATCCATGCCATTTGGGGTGCTAAACACAGCATACAAGGATCCTTCAAAAGGTCCATGGGAAAAGTGGAATCAAGACATTTATTTTGGTTTAAAAAATATTTTACAGCCGGCGCCGCGGCTCAGTAGGCTAATCCTCCGCCTAGTGGCGCCGGCACACCGGGTTCTAGTCCCGGTCGGGGAACCGATCCTGTCCCGGTTGCCCCTCTTCCAGGCCAGCTCTCTGCTGTGGCCAGGGAGTGCAGTGGAGGATGGCCCAAGTCCTTGGGCCCTGCACCCCATGGGAGACCAGGAGAAGCACCTGGCTCCTGGCTTCGGATCAGCGCAGTGCACCAGCCGCAGCGCGCCTACCGCGGTGGCCATTGGAGGGTGAACCAACAGCAAAAGGAAGACCTTTCTCTCTGTCTACCTCTACTGTCCACTCTGCCTGTCAAAAATAAAAAAAAATAAAAATAAAAATAAAAAAAAAATAAGAGAAACAAAAAAAAAATATTTTACTGCTGGCACCGCGGCTCACTAGGCTAATCCTCCACCTGCGGCACCGGCACCCTGGGTTCTAGTCCCGGTCAGGGTGTCGAATTCTGTCCCGGTTGCTCCTCTTCAATCCAGCTCTCTGCTGTGGACCTGGAAGGCAGTGGAGGATGGCCCAAGTCCTTGGGCCCTGCATCCGCATAGGAGACCAGGAGGAAGCACCTGGCTCCTGGCTTCGGATCAGCGCGGTGCGCTGGCCGCAGCAGCCATTGGGGGATGAACCAATGGAAAAGGAAGACCTTTCTCTCTCTCTCTCTCTCTCTCACTGTCCACTCTGCCTGTCAAAAAAAAAATTTTTAAATCCACACAGTTTTCCCATGCATCTTCTGTGAATTATTTGAAGATCCTGCATAGTGTGTCAATCAGTCAGATGTGCAACAGATACCCAGGCATCCAGAGGTGCCAGACCCTCCCACCCCCATGATTGTGTCATCAGCACTGAGGTTATCTGCACAGGTTACACTCACACTACACAGCTTCAAGGTGCAGCTGGGCAACCAAAGTCTGGCGCTTCTCCTTGATAAGGTCTTTTGCCCAAGGGTGCCCTTGTTCTTGCTACCTCTCCCCCTTCACACTCTAAGGGATAATCCCTGCTCTTTAAAACCCCAACACCCCACCTCTTGCTGCCAAGCCTATGGAGCCTGGTCTTTATTGGGGGCACCACATCTAGCACTGTCAGCTTTCCTTAGTGTGGAGAGGAAAATGCATTTCCTAAGTAACACAGAAACCATCCCCAAAGCCGCTGTTGCATCCTCATGGTGGAAGTTTTGCTGGGATCCAGTGGGGAACACAAGTAATCAGTAGCTTTCCACTCTTGCTTCACTATCTCCCCACCCTCTTTCCTTAAATTCATTTGAAAGGCTGAGTAACATAGGGAGAGGCATCTTCTGTCCACTGGGTCACTCCCCAGATGGCTTCAACATCTGCGGCTGGACCAGACTGAAGCCAGGAGCGTAGAGCTCCATATCTCCCACTGGGGTGGCAGGTGGGAGATACCCAAGTAGTTGGACCATCTTCTGCTGCCTTCCTGGGCACATTAGCAGGGAGCAGGATTGGAAGTGGAGCAGCGGGGATTCAAATCAGCTCTCTGACATGGGATGCTGGTGTCCCAAGAGAGGCTCAACCTGCTGTGCCACATCAGCCCTCTCTCCTTCCTCTTAAGGAAAACCCTCAATGTTAGCTGATGACAGTGTTAGCAATAAAACACCTGTTCACAAGTTTCTTTTTTTTTTCTTTTTGACAGGCAGAGTGGATAGTAAGAAAGAGAGAGACAGAGAGAAAGGTCTTCCTTTTTGCTGTTGGTTCACCCTCCAATGGCTGCTGCGGCTGGCGCATCTCTCTGATCCGAAGCCAGGAGCCAGGTGCTTCTCCTGGTCTCCCATGCGGGTGCAGGGCCCAAGCACTTGGGCCATCCTCCACTGCCTTCCCGGGCCACAGCAGAGAGCTGGCCTGGAAGGGGGGCAACTGGGATAGAATCCGACGCCCCAACCAGGACTAGAACCCGATGTGCCGGCGCTGCAAGGCAGAGGATTAGCCTGTTAAGCCACGGCGCCGGCCGTGTTCACAAGTTTCAAATCCACATCAAAATAGACAAAGGGAAAAGTGCCTTGTACAATTTCCAGGGTAGAAAACTAGATATTGTTTAGCTGATCAGAGATGATTTGGCAGCAGCAGAAACAAAGCTTAAACTCACAAGTCCAAATTCATAGTCTTAAGTGTTCAAGGTTTCTAGAGTGCCTGCTACTAGGACCGGGCACTCTGCCAAGCTCTCGGAGACAGAATGAGCCTCGCTTTGGAGGAAGCAGCACAAGTGCTATGCTCGGAGGAAGCACATTTGTATAACACAGAGACCTCTGTGCAACCCACGTGGAAGCCACAGCAAAGTGCACCTGCCAGGATGTAATACCCGAGTCTCCAGAGAGCATAGGCAAAGCCACAGAAGCACCAGCTTGTTTGGGGTCAGACGCTGCTAACAATTTAGTATGTCGTTGTGGGGGAAAGCTGGGGGTTAGGTAAGTTCTGTGTGGGGCCAGGAAGCTGATAAAATGTTCAACAAGAAATTACTCTAGATCGGACTTTAACCTGAGGACATCTGAGAGCAGAGAAAGTTACCTTCTCCCAGTGTTCATAGGCAGCTACCTCAACCCTGGCGCTATTCTCATTATTGAAGAATTTGCATCCTGAGCGTGTTTCAAAGGGTAAACACCTGAAGGAAGCTGGGTAAGCATCCTACACACCAGGCTTCCAACCTCAATGATCTTATCTGTGGCAGCCAAACACCCTTCAGTCATTGCAAAGATAATGAGCACTTAACCTGCAGAGTTTCTCCCACCAAAGACATTTTGCTTTTTCTTCAGAATATACCTCTCTGAGTGTTAGATTAGGGGAAAACATGTTGAGAAAAGCACAAGGCTCACCCCCAATGACAACGATAATAACAATCAGGAACAAGGCACAAACCAAGGCCGTGAGGATCTAAGTTCAAGCTTGGCCTTGCCACCCCTGCAGCTTTGGAAACAGATCTCGGTGAAGACACTAGAAAGCCCCAGGTGCTGTTAACCCCTGGGCTGCTGTGTCCGTCCGGGAAGACAAAGCCCAGGTAATTGCCAAATGATTTGTGTGCTTGCATTATCTAGGGGTGTTTAACGCCACAGTGGATTTCTTTCTTTCTTTCTTTCTTTCTTTCTTTCTTCCTTTCTTTCTTTCTTTCTCTTTCTTTCTTTCTTTCTCTCTTTCTCTCTTTCTCTCTTTCTTTTTTTTTTTTGATTTATTCATTTATTTGAAAGGCAAGTTACAAAGAGAGACAGAGAGGTCCTCCATCCACTATTCACTCTCCAAATGGCTGGGAGCTGGGACAATCCAAAGCCAAGAGTTTCTTCCGGGTCTCCCACATATGTGCAGGGTCCCTCGTACTCAGGCCATCATCCACTGCCTTCCCAGGGCACATTAGCAGGGAACTGGGTAGGAAGTGGAACAGCTGGGACTTGAACTGGCACTACCAGTGTATGACTTTTATAGAACTCTAACGTGGAACCATGCTTTGCAAAATGGGTCACTGCAACGAGAATGAGCTCCCACTGGGCAGAATTTGAAACTCCCTGACTGCCAGAGAGGCAGACTTGGTGCCTTGAAGCATTAAGCCCCCGTGCCCCTTCTCTTCCATCAGGGAAGGCTTTTCCAGTTCTCCCCAGGGCTCTTTATTTCTCCCTAATTCTGCTGTAGCATTCCCCCAAGATAAGACCAAACCTCTGCCTTCTGACCCTTCACTCTTTTCTGTCTCTCTGGGCATCTTGAGTGCCTGTGACTGTCTCTCATTGACAGGTGAATCTTCTGCTGAAGTCCTTTGCCCAAATTCCGGGGGCAGGTGAGATCACACTGACTATCTGAGCCTCATTACTGCAGGAACACTAGAGTCAGGCGCTAGAGCTGAGAATCAAACCCAGGCACTCTGATATAGGACGTAGATGTTCTAACCACTAGGCTAAACACCCACCCTGCACACACTATTGAACCATTAAACTCTGTCTCCTCTGGGCCCAAAAGACCCCCTGTCTATTGTCCCTGGTGCCTGGTCTGATATGTGGAGCCTGAAGGGTCCAGGGCCCCATTTGTCCAGGTGCTGCACAGCTGCCCCCACTGGTACAACCTCTGGTGCTACCTAAGAGTTAAAGGGCGGGTCCCCACTAATCTTGGGATCCACCATCTTCACCCTTTGCAAATGAAGTGCTGGAGAACAAGCCACCAGAATCCTGCCATGAACATTTTGCTCTATTTACCACATACTACCCTCAACCAATGTGGGGTTTTTAAAAACACATTCCAGGCCGGCGCCGCGGCTCAATAGGCTAATCCTCCGCCTAGTGGCGCCGGCACACCGGGTTCTAGTCCTGATCGGGGCACTGGATTCTGTCCCGGTTGCCCCTCTTCCAGGCCAGCTCTCTGCTGTGGCCCAGGAGTGCAGTGGAGGATGGCCCAAGTCCTTGGGCCCTGCACCCCATGGGAGACCAGGAGAAGCACCTGGCTCCTGCCATCGGATCAGTGTGGTGCACCGGCCGCAGCGCGCCGGCCGCGGTGGCCATTGGAGGGTGAACCAACGGCAAAAGGAAGACCTTTCTCTCTGTCTCTCTCTCACTGTCCACTCTGCCTGTCAAAAAAAACAAACAAACAAACAAACAAACAAACAAACCACACACACACACACACACATTCCAAAGCAGGCTTCAGACACCAGTACACTTTTTATTTTTTAAGATTTAATTATTTATTTGAAAGGCAGAGTTACAGAGAGGCAGAGGCAAAGGAGGGGGGAGGAGAAAGGTCTTCCTCCATCCACTGGTTCACTCCCCAGATGATCACACAACAGCTGGAGCTGCGCCAATCTGAAGCCAGGAGCCAGGAGCTTCTTCCGGGTCTCCCATGAAGGTGCAGGAGCCCAAGCACTTGGGCCATCTTCTACTGCTTTCCCAGGCCATAGCAGAGAGTGGGATCAGAAGTGGAGCAGTTGGGACTTGAACCGGCGACCATATGGGATGCCAGCACTGCAGACAGCGGCTTCTCCCGCTACACCACAGCGCCAGCCCCTTCTATCCACTTTTATACACAGCTTGTTTTGGTTGGTGAACTGAGGATTACCAGAAATCTGCCTTGAGTGTGCAGGTAAGCTGATGACTTGCTGATAAATGTTGAAGAGCTGCTCTGACTTCAGGGTGCTCTGCGAGTAACTCGGGCATGAAATCATTTTACATTGAAAGTGCGGTGACAGCGGTAAAGAGTTCTTCGCTGTCTCAGTTAACTTTTAACCTTGCAAAATTACATGTTGTGTGTCAAGACAAAGAGATGGAGGGAGGCTTCAGGAGGGTAGGGCATGCTCCCCTTACTGCACATATTAACATCTTGCATAATTACCCATGGGATAGTCTCATTTTGGGTGTTTTCCACACCCTAAATTTAGCAAGCTAGAATTATCTTTTAAGCACCACTTTAAGCAACCTTTTTGAAAGGAAGTCTGCCAACCGCGAGGGGAGGGGGGAGCAGACTTGTGTTTCCTCATGGGTAGGAAGCCATACCCTTGACTTCATCGTTCGAGCAAAAAGCAGATTGTTATTATTATACGCTGGTGACATAGCAAAGACCGTAACCCCGCAAACTCATTGCAGGTTTGCAAGATCTGAAACATACACGTCCAGTTTGAGAACCTTGAGAAATGCAGGCTCCACTGCCAGGCTAATGAGTGACAGGAGTCGCTGCTTTATGCTTTCTGCAAGTTGTGCACACTGAATTGCATAATTGCCTTCAACATGCCCAGGGGATTTCATTGATTTCATTATTCAAAGGAACTCTATGTGGTGTCTCTTAATGACTAAAGCGTTCTTTCAAACAGGATGTAAGGATTTCTGCACTTTTTAATTTATAGACTTTGAGGCACTAACATCTGCATATAAAAATAGCTTTTTCTTAAAGTGAGTTGTGCCTGTGGAAGGCAGCAAGCAGAAGTAATTTCTTGGAAGTCTTGCTTACAAACAGAAAGGCACGAAACTAGCACAGACGAAGAAAGAACAGCTTGGAATGAATGAGTTTTGTTCATAGTTACCAGTTTTAAAAGGAGAAGGGCCCAGTATTCGGGAAACAAAAGGTTCTCTGGCGAGAGGCTGTGCTGAAACATGGCCGTGTTTTAGGAAAACACGGAGACTTTCCCTTCTATGGCTCATTATGAGATTAATTTGTACAGGAGAATAAACAAAGCCAGCTTTGGAATCCAAAGAATGGGTGGTAAACCCAGCTCTGCTTCTAATTAGCTGGGAGACCCCAGCCTTGTGCTGCACTCTCTCTAAGCCTCATTTGTCTACTCTGTAAAATGGAGATAATAGTACCTGCCTCTGGGCGTGCTTAAGAAGAGCACACAAAAAACGTCTGTGAAAGACTGAAGGTCATATTAACTATGGGCTATTTTTGTCTTAAAGTCATAGGGGGCTGTGCAGCCAAAGGAGGACGTGAAAGAAAGTCTGTAAGAAACAAGAAAGCTTGTGTTTTCCCACCTTCCCTTATCATCACCATCCTAATTAACACAGCTAGTCTTTGTAGGGCGTGTACTTTGTCACACGGTTTACTTCACTTCTTTGAGCGCAGCTGATATCCACTGACTATGCCATTTACAGCCAAGTCTGATATAGATAACTGTACCTAGAGTCCAAACTTTTCAAATGAATTCAATAGTCAACATACTGAGTTGGTATGTGCCAGGACGTGCTAGTTTGTGCCAGCCACCGTGCCAATGGACAAGACCGAAATTGTGCCTGCTCCCAAGATGTTTACAGTTTGCTGGGAGAGATAAACACATACACACACAAGCAGGCACCACCATAAGGTAGGCAGGGCCTACATAAATTAAACAGGGAGGGGATGAATGTTGTGCAGCATGTTAAGCCACTGGTTGAAATGCCTGCATCCCATATTGGAGTGCCAGTTTGAGTCCTGGTTACTCGGCTTCCAATCCGCCTTCCTGCTAATGCATACCCTGGGAGGCAGCAGAAGATGGTGCAAGTACTTTGGTTCCTGCCACTCACATGGGAGACTTGCATGAAATCCTGAGCTCCTGGCTTCAGTCTGACCAAGTCCTGGATATTATAGGCATTTGGGGAATGAAACAGCAGAAGAAAGATTCTCTCTCACTCTCTCTTTCCCTCTCCCTCCCCTTTCTCTCCCTTCCTCCTCTCTCTATCACTCTGCCTTTAAATAAATAGATAGATCTTTTAAAAATAAATTAAACAGGAAGGGGGAGGAGTGGCCACAAACACCTTTCTGACCTAGAGGTATTTAAACTGAGACCAAAAGAATGACCAAAGTGAGAAGAGACTAGATAAAAGAGCATAAAAATTTAGAGGCAGAGTAGAGCTTGGATGTTTGGAAAACACATCTAGTGTGGGAAGAGCTGAGTGAGAGCAGGTGAGGGAAAGTATAAGATGAGGTCAGGGACCAGCATCTGGTGTAGCAGTTAAAATGCTGCTTGGGATGCCTAGGTTTGAATCCCAACTCTGCTCTCAATTCCACCTCCCTGTTAATGTATACCCTGGGAAGTAGCAGTGATGGCTAAAGTACTTGAGTCCCTGCCATCTGTACAGGGGACCAAGATTGAATTCTTTGGTTCTTGGCTTCAGCCTGGCCCAGCCCTGGCTATTGCAGGCATTTGGGGAGTGAATCAGCTGGTGGAAGGTCTCTCTCTGCCTTTCAAATTAAAAATAAGGGCCAGTGCTAAGGCATAGTATGAGAGCCACCGCCTGCAGTGCCAGCATCCCAGATGGGCACCAGTTTGAGTTCTGGCTGCTCCACTTCCAATCACTTCCACTGCTATGGCCTGGGAAAGTGGTAGAAGATGGCTAAGTCCTTGGGCCCCTGCACCTGCGTGGGAGACTCAGAAGAAGCTCCTGGCTCCTGGCTTTGGATGGGCACAGATTCAGCCACTGGGGCCATTTGGGGAGTGAACCAGCAGATGGAAGACCTCTCTCTCTCTCTCTCTCTCTCTCTCTCTGCTTCTCCTTCTCCCTCTGTATAACTCTTTCAAATAAATAAAGAAATAAATCTTTTTTTTTATTCTTTGACAGAGTGGACAGTGAGAGAAAGAGAGACAGAGAGAAAGGTCTTCCTTTTGCCGTTGGTTCATCCTCCAATGGCCGCCGCAGCCGGCGTGCTGTGGCCGGCGCACCGCGTTGATCCGAAGGCAGGAGCCAGGTGCTTCTCCTGGTCTCCCATGGGGTGCAGGGCCCAAGGACTTGGGCCACCCTCCATTGCACTCCCGGGCCATAGCAAAGAGCTGGACTAGAAGAGGGGCAACCGGGACAGAATCCGGTGCCCCGACCGGGACTAGAACCCGGTGTGCCGGCGCCTCAAGGTGGAGGATTAGCCTGTTGAACCACGGCGCCGGCCAAAATTAATCTTTTAAAAAATAGATAAATAAATTTTAGAAAAAAAGGATGAGGTCAGTGGGACACAGGGCAGGGCCTATAATATAAAGTTCAGTTGCCATAGTAAGAAGTTTTAATTTATGATACTTGGACTTCAGCAGAGAAATGTCATTATCTCAGTTAAGTTTTTAATGGAAATGGAAATGTGGACAAGAAGGAGAGGACACTTAGAAGGCTATTGGAGCAGTTCAGGTGAAGTGGACTTGAGCTGAGACAGTGATATTAGCACCAGAAAAGGAAAAATTCAAAATATATTTCGGAGACAAAATCGAAAGGATGTGTTGACAGATTGCCTACGGAGAAGGAGAGAATTAGTGATGATGACATTCAGGTTTTGGATAACTAGGGGGATGAAAGGGTTGTTCAATGAGAATGAGAAACTTCCGGAAGAAAACACTTTAGAGGGGAAGATTAAGACTTAAACTTAGACATGGTAAATTTACATATGAGGCATATGAAAGGAGATACTATGTAAGAATCTGGACATACGATTATGAAGTTTAGCAATGGGTATGGACAAGAGACCCAAAGTAGGGGCTGAACATACAGGTGATATTGAAGGCCGTGGGAGGCATGAGGTCACCTTCTCAGGAGAGAAGGGTGGATAATGAGGAGAGATTCCAAGACAAAGCCCAAGGAGCCATGACCTTTCAAGACCAGGAGGAAGCAGAGGACCTGGGAAAGGAGGCATGATGGAGGTGTAGAAGGGGAATGAGCAACAAGTGGGTCCACCACAAGCAAGAAAAGAGGAGGTCTCGATCAGGTCAAATGTAAATAAGTAAATAAGAAGGTTATGAAAACGTCCACTGAATCTGGCAATAAAGAGGCCATCGGTGGCCTGAGCAAGAGCAGCTTTGCCAGATTAGTAGGGTGGAGGAAGAATTGATTATGTTAGAAAGTGAATGAGGAGGAAGAAAACAGCCATTCCTAAAAATTGAAAAGAAGCAAAAACAAGTGAATCTGAATAACCTCAAATGAGAATTAGGTCATATAGTTATCATATTAGTCAACGAAACAGAATCCTAGGATATAGAAATACAAAGGCACTTCATAAAGTTCATGGAAAATGGAATTGGAAGATAAGTTTACCCTGATGCAGAAATTTTTGAACCCATGCATGTTATTTTCATTACATGCATTTTCCATGAACTTTTTCAGAAAACCCATGTGATTAGAGAGGCTGGGAAGTCCTGCCATCTGCCACTAAAAGCTGTACAACCAATGGCATAAATCAGCCTGTGTCCAAAGGCCTGGAAACCCAGAGGGCCACTTGTGGAAGTTCCAGACTTCAAAGGTCCCAAAATCTGGAGTTCTGATGTACAAGGGCAGGAGAAAACCGATACCCCAATGCCAGAAGAGAACAATGAGTTCATTTTTCCTTGCCTTTTGGTTCTTTCTAGACCCTCCACTGGTTTCTATGGTCTATGCTCCCACTGAGTGAGATTCATCTTCCATCCTTGGTTCCCCAATTCATGTGCCAATTTCTTTCAGAAACACAAGACATACCCTGAAATAATGCTTTATCAACTATCTAGGTTTTCCTTAACCTGGTCAAGTTGTCATCTTACTAGGTACATGCTGAAGACCAAAAAGAAGAGTGAGGGGGGAGGGGCATTTAGCCTAGCAGTTAAGATAACCACATCCCTTGTCAGAACCTGAGTTAGAGTTCCAACTCCAGCTCCTGACTTCAGGTGCCTGCTAGTGCAGGGAGGCAGTTTAGTGATGGCTCAGTTAATTGGGTTCCTGCCACTTATGGGAAAGGTCTGGGTTGAGTTTTCATCTCTTGGCTTTGGCCCTGGCCCTGAACCAACCACTGCAGGCATTTGAGGCCTGAATCAGGAGACAATAGCTCTCTCAATTTTTTTAAAAAATAAAGAATGGCAAAGAAATCTTAAACTACTTTCAGTAATCTTATGCTTAGTAGTGACACTATTGCTAGTTTAATACATACATGTGTATATTTAAAGATAAATCAAATAATTATGAGAAGTAATTATTAGAAACCAAGAGATTTTATATCTCATATTAAAGAAATAAAAGCCTAAAATCTTAACTCTGAGTTGGAAATATCAACATGAAGTCATGATTTCTTTTCTCTTTATGAAAAATACCCATTTTCCAGATGTGCCCACCAGGTAGACTGATTCGGCCTAGAAGACTTAGATCTATAAAATCTCAGGACCAGTGGTCTCTCTCTGTTCAGGTGGTAGCTTTTACCCAGAAGGGCTTTTTGGAGAAACGCTGACTTGAGCTTTCTGCTGTAGAAAGCAAGAATCCAAGACTACTGAAACCCAGGGGCCAAAAGAAAAGACTCCCATAAGCCAAAGATGGGACAAGTTGAGTCTGAAAAGGAATGAAGCTCATAACAATTATAAAATGTCTTTAAATCATAGGAAAGAACAAGAACAACACCAAAATACCAGGTATTCATCACAAGTTGCTAAGGCACTAAATTCATTAATCTAAAAATCAGTAAATAAAGGAGAAGAAATAAGCATGTTTCCTGCTTTTCCTGTACAAGCTGTATTTCATAATGATCAAATAACCAGTTGTGGAGTGAAAGTTCCTTTTTTTTTTTTTTTTTTTAAAGCTCCATGTCATTCTTTTAAGCCAACATGGTTGCAGGGTGGGCATTTGCCTGACAGTTCAGAAGCCCACACTCCATATTAGAGTGCCTGGGCTCCATTGTAACCTGCTCTTGGCTCCAGCTTCCTGCTAATGCAGAGGGAGGCAGTGTTGATGACTCAAATGCTTGGGTTTCTGCCACCCACGTGGACTGAGTTCTTGGCTTCAGCTCAGTTCTGATCATTGTGGACATTTAGAGAGTGAATCACCGGATGTGAGCCCAATCTCTCTCTCTCTCTCAAATACATAAAATAACATGGCTGGAGAAGTTCCCCAGGGTGAAGGCTCACCCAGGGCACAGCTGGTCTCAGGACTAGAGATGCCATTGAATTGGTTTATTCTTTTAAGAGACGTTGCCAGATTACTTTCCAAAAACTGAAGGAAGAGATAAAGACTGGAAAGCACATTTTGGTAAGAATGCCTCCAATTCCATGAATTGAAGTCACGTGGACTGAGTGGAGACAGGAGGAGTATTGCCACTATGTTTGGCTCTCCTAGGCACTGGAGGTTCTCTGAGGTCCCCGCCTGGGCCTCTGCTGAGTGCCATTCATAAGGTGTACAGGGGAAGCCATGTTTCAGGATTGTATAACTGAGAGGTTCACAAAAAAAAGAGTGGAGCTATTTTAGAATCAGAGACCTAAGGCAGCTGCTGTGAGGAAGAAACCTGTGCAAGGCTCGGAGCAGTGTCTGGGGGCTTACTAACTGTGGGAGATTATTTGTCAAATGCCTTCATCATAGCTCTTTCCCATGGCTCCTGTGTATCACTGTGTTCCCAGTAAATGAAAACCTGTCAAAGGCCAGAACTCTAGCCAATTCATCACTCTCCACCTTGGTTTTCCCTACTATTGACTACCCCACAGTCGATCACTCAGTGATGTAATCGTTGATTAAAATAGGAGCAATGTATTTGTCAGCCTTTTATTGTTTTCACTACGAAACCTGAGAGGAGCAGCTTAGGAGGGAATGAAGCTCATTTCAGCTGCTTGCCGTTGGAGGTTCAGAGTCCAAGTTCAGGCAGCCACAATAGCCTGGCATCTGGCAGAGGCTGTAATGGAGGAACTACCACATGGCCAGCCAGCAAGCAGGGAGGTAGGGAGAACACTCGTCCTCTATCTTTTATATGGTCTCTCCATTATGGGGTCCGTATTGGGGTACAGTGGGTTGAGCCACTACCTGCCACGTGGGCATCCCTTATCAGAGTGCTGGTTAGAGTCTTGTCTGCTCCACTCTGATCCAGTTCCCTGCTAATGTGCCTGGGAAGGCAGCAGGAGATGGTCCAAGTAGTTGGATCCCTGCAGTGGATGTGGGAGACAAGAATGGAGTTCCTGGCTCCTGGCTTTGGCCTGGCCCAGCCCCAGCTGTTGTGGCCATTCAGGAAATGGATCAGCAGATGCAGGCTCTCTCTCTCTCTCTCTCTCCCTCTCTCTCTCTCCCTCTCTCTCTCTCTCCCTCTCTCTCTCTCCCACACACACACACACACACACACATTCTTCCTTCTCTCTCTGTTGCTCTGCTTCATCCAGGTCTCCCCTGAGGGTAGCAGTGACCCAAACACTTAGGTCATCTTTTACTGCTTTTCTTAGGCCATTAGCAGAGTGCTGGATCGGAAGTGGAGCAGGCAGGACTCAAACTGGCACTCACATGGGATGCTGGGTTTGCAGGTGGTGGCTTTGCTGACTATATCACATTGCTGGTCCCTAAGTGAGTACTTTAAAATTTTATGTTTTAAATTTTTTTTAACAAGGCAATACTTATTTGTCGGAAACCTACTGCCTCCCAGTCAGCAGTGGGGCTCTAAGGAAGGAATACCCCAATTTCTAATATAGAAAAGAGTGTATCTAAATACCTATCTTAAATAAAGGAAATCTCTTCGTGGTCCTCAATGCTCTTTTAAAATTGTTTTAAATTGAAATTTAATTCACAAACCATAAGAAGCACCATTTTAAAGTGTACCACTCAGTAGATCTTAGTGTATTTGCAACAGTGGGCAACTGCCATTAGCTAATTCTAGAGAATTCACATTACCCTAAAAGGAAACCCCACACCCATCAGCAGTCTCTCCCAATTCTCCTTCCCCTCATTTCCTAAAACCACTAATCTACATTCTGACTACTGATTTGTCTACTCTGGACATTTCCCGCAAGTGGAATCACACAACAGGCAGCGTATCTCCTTTAGCACAATATCTTCAAGGCTGATCCATGCTGCTGTGTGTCTCAGAACCTTATTCCGTTTTACGACTCAGTAATATTCCATAGCAGGTACACACCACATTTTGCATGCATCAGTTGGCGGGCTTCAGGGTTACCTCTACCGGCTGCCATGAGTAGAGCTGTTGGGAACACTGACGTCAAAGTTTTTATATGAAAAGATGCTTTTAGTTCTCTTGACTGCAGAGTTAGGAACAGAATCACTGGATCATACGCTTAACTCTGTTTAATTTGTTGAGACATTGTCAAGTTGTTTTCCACATTGCATGTACCATTTTACACTTCAAATTTCCCCACATCCTTGTCCAGATTTGTTATTTTCAGTGTTTTCAATTCTAGTCATTCTAGGGAGTATGCCTCAATAATTTTTAACATTATTAGGGGTCTTGAGACCAAAAATTTGAGAATTGCTTTTCTAACAAATAGCTTTAAAAAATGTTAATCAACTTGTTATCTCTATAACAAAGTACCCAAGGTATCTAACTATAAGGAGAGAAGGTTTCTTTAGCTTGTAGTTTTGTAGGTTCAAGTCCAAGACCTTGCAGTCCCATGGGTTTGGCCTTGTAAGGGCCACAGGTCATGATGGTGGAGTTGAGAGGAGGAAAGGTCACACGGGAAGCCAGGAAGCAGAGAGAAACTCGGAGTTTCATAGCAACAAGGTCTTGAGAACTACTTCCTGCGGGCACAGACACTGAAGAATATAAGAACCTCCCAATAGGTCCCGACCCCTAAAGCTTCCAATGTCTCCCAAAAATACCACTCTGGAAATCAACTTTATCTTTTTTTTTTTTTGAGATTTATTTTTATTTATTTGAAAGGCACAGTTACAGAGAGAGAGAGAGAGGGAAAGATAGCCAGGGCTAGGCAAGACGGAATCCAGGAGCCAGGAGCCCCATCTTGGTCTCCCACATGGGTCCAGGACCCAAACACTTGCGCCGTCATCTGCTGCTTTTCCAGATGCATCAGCAGGGAGCTGGATCGGAAGTGGAGCAGCCAGGACTGGAACTAGTGTCCATATGGGATGCTGGTGTTCAAGGAGGCAGATTTACCTGCTATGCCACAACACTGGCCTCTGGGGATCAAACTTTGAACACTGGACCTTTAAGGGAACCCCCAAAATAATATCCAAATCATATCATCATATCACCTATAATATTACCAATCCACACAATACTGACACAAAATTGTGTAATTCCAGGTAATCACGTTTACCTAGGAGAGACCAAATTTACAAAACCTTAGAACCCACATAACTATTAATAGTTATCCCTGGGCAGCGTTATGGCATAGTGGGTTAAGCTGCTACCTATGATGCCAGCATCCCTTATGGGCAGCGGTTTGAGTCCTGGCTGCTGCACTTCCAACCAGCTCCCTGCTAATGTGCCTGGGAAAGTAGCAGAAAACGGCCCAAGTGCTTGGGCCCCTGCAACCACATAGGAGACCCTGATAAAGCTCCTGGCTCCTGGCTTCAGCCTGGCCCAGCCCTGGTCATTGAGGCCATCTGGGGAGTGAACCAGCAAATGGACGCTAGCTCTCTCTCTGTCTCTCCTTCTTTCTCTACCTTTCAAATCAATATCTTTTTTAAAAAAGTTTCCCATCAATCTTTTCTGTTAATTTTCACAGCTGTGGATGATGATTGCTTTGTTCCAATGCTATAAGAGGTATGGGTAGTGACTTTCTAATTCTACCAGTACTGTTGCATTCCTTATCCTTACAGACTATTTGGGAACATTGACAAATCCAGCAGGATAAATGCTTAATTTTGTCCTTTTCTTTACCAATTTTCAAAATCAAGCTAATTCATTAGTTGATGTAGAGGTGAAAAAGGAGGTATTTTCTTTTTGGTATCACTATGAATTCATTGATTTGTTGCATATTTGATGTGTTGCACTTCGTGACAATCATGATTCTTTTTCATGCTTAAATTGTTTCATCTTGACTCCAGTTCGTTTGACATAATCTCAGTAGTATTTGATAGCTACCGTGCCTTCTGGCATAACACAATGCCGCAGGCTCATCTTGTACAAATTCTGCCCCAGCTCGGAAATTGATTCATTTCCTAAAGGATTTCTGGCTCTTTTAGTGGAAAATGGCACTTAGACTATGAATTTGGAAACTAGAAGTGCTTGTGCCATTGTTTCCTGATTTTTTCTTTTAAGATTTATTCATTTATTTGAAAAAAAAGAGAGAAGGGGGGGGAGGAGAAGGGGGGGGGGAGAGAGAGAGAGAGAGAATCTTCCAATCTGCTGTTCACTCCCCAAGTGTCCACATCAGCTGGGGTTAGGTTGAGCTGAAGCCAAGAGCCAGAACTCCATCTGGGTCTCCTGTCTCCCTGGGTAGGAACCCAAGTACTTGGGCCTCTCAGGTACATCAACAGAAAGTTGGATTGAAAGAGTAGTTGGGGGGTGGGTGTGGGTAGGGACTCGTGCTGTGGCATATCAAGTAAAGCCACTGCCTGCAGTGCCAGCATCCCATATGGGCACTGGTTTGAGTCCCAGCTGCTCCACTTTCGATCCAGCTCTCTGCTAAGGCCTGGGAAAGCAGTGGAAGATGGCCCAAGTCCTTGGGCCTCTGCACCTGCATAGGAGACCCAGAAGAAGCACCTGGCTCCTGGTGGCACAGCTCAGATGGCTGTTGCAGCCATCTGGGGAGTGAACCAGCAGATGGAAGACTGCTCTCTCTCTCTGCCTCTGCCTCTCTGTAACTCTGCCTTTCAAATAAATAAATAAATAAATCTTAAAAAAAAAAAGTAGCTGGCATTCGCACTAGGCACCCTGACACGGGGTGTAGTTGGCCCAAACCTAGGCTTAACCCGCTGTGCCACAGTGCCTGGCCCATGCTCAGCCCATGCTTCTTGCTCTTTTTAGTGGACACTGCTAGATGTAACTCATACATATTTACACAATGATAAAAATTAATGAGGAATTCAGACTGACCTTGCCCATTCAAATCTCAGATTATAAAATTTATATCTACTTTCACTGCTTTGGCACATGTATCTCCTTTCTTTAACTAATAACCCTGAGTTCTAATGATATAAAGATATTTACTTGCTATTTTGTATACATATATATTATATAATATGTACTATACATCTATTTAACAGTACCAGTATTATTACTGACAATACAATTATTAATGCTGTCATTTACTTGCCTTTTATTTATTTATTTTGTCCTTAGGACATCTCATACCAAGGATATAAGTGTCAAGCTTATGAGTTTTAAAGTCAGTTTCAGGGCCAGTGTCTCAGGTTCAGCGGCCCTTGTGATGTGAGCGTCTCCAATCAGAGCAGCAGTTTGAGTCCCAGCTGCTCTGAATTCCATCCAGCCCCTGGCTAAGATGCATATGTACCAAGCAGCAGAAGACGTCCCAAGTATATGTGGAAGACCCTGATGAGTTCCAAGACCCTGGCTTCCCCTGGCTGTTGCAGCCATCTGGGGAATGAACTCACTAATGGAAGATCTTTCTCTGTGTCTCTTCCTCTTTCTCTCTGTAACTCCCTTTGCCTTTCACATGAATCTTTTATTGTTTTGTTTTTTTTTTTTTAAAGATTTTATTTGTTTATTTGAAAGGCAAAATTACCAAGAGGGAGAGGCAGAGCCAGAGAGAAGTCTTTGATCTGCTGGCTCACTCCCCAAATGGCTGCAATGGCCAGGGCTGGGCCAGATCAGAGCTAGGAGCCAGGGGTTTCATCAGGGTCTCCCAAGTGGGTGCAGGGGCCCAAGCGTTTGGGCCATCTTCTGCTGCTTTCCCAGGCCATTAGTAGGGAGCTGGATCAGAAGTGGAGCAGTCAGAACTTGAACGGGCACCCATATGGGATGCCGGAGCTGCAAGTAGCAGCTTTACCTGCGACACCACAACACCGGCCTCTCAAATAAATCTTAAAAACAAAACAAAATTAAAAACCCGAATAATAAAGTCAGTATCTTATTTTTCTCTGTGGAGATGACAGTGAATCTATATATGGATTTCTTTCTTCCCCTAAATGCTTATTTTTAAAAGAAATTTATAATATAAAACATTTACATGATTCCAAAACCATAAAGCAGTCTGTAGCCTTATGCCTTTATTAACAGAGAAGTTTAATTTTCATGGCTGCTTCCTTCCCTCGGTTCCTTTCCCTCGGCGTGCGGCTTCCACAGCCGGCTCCTGCTTGTCTGATGGTGCCACGCACTGGCCATCCTGACGCACATGGTGTCTGCTTTCAGGAAACAGTGCAGCTCCGGTGCTTGCTACAACACACGTCCTTTCCTCACATCGCGGTGAGAGCCCGGATCCGCTGAGCACAGGGCCGCACAGAGAACAGGGAAGGCTGTACAGTCATTGTCTACCGATTGGCAGCTTGCTGCCCTGGGGCCTTTATAGCAGGGCATCCTTTAGAAGACACTTATCAGTGGTTGACATTGAAAATCCGAATGCAGGGGCGGCGCTGTGGCGTAGCAGGTAAAGCTGCCACCGTAGCAGGTAAAACCGCATCCCATAAGGGCGCCGGTTCTAGTCCCGGCTGCTCCACTTCCAATCCAGCTCTCTGCTATGGCCTGGGAAAGCAGAAGATGGCCCACGTCCTTGGGCCCCCTGCACCCGCATGGGAGACCCGGGTGGAGGGGGTGGAGGCTCCTGATCCGCGCAGCTCCAACCATTGCGGCCACTTGGGGGGGCGAACCAGCAGATGGAAGACCTCTCGTTTTTTCTCTCTGCCTCTCCTTCTCTCTCTGTTCGTAACTCTGACTTTCAAATAAATAAACCTTAAAGAGAGAGAGAGAGAGAGAGAGAGAGAGATCTTGAGTGCCCCCAATAGGTCAGAGAAGGGAGAGCCAAAGGAAGGAGGCCTAGGGGAGGGTGACCACAGGGCTACCCTGGAAATAGGAAGCTAAGCTAACCCAGGAGGTGTCGCCCGCGCTCACTGTTCCCAGCAGTTTAAGTATAGCTAGTTCCTTCATCACTCCCAACAGTCCTACGGGGCATCTAGACCCCCAATCACCACCAGTAAAGATTTTTAAAAAAGATTTGTTTATTTGCAAGTCAGAGTTACACAGAGAGAAGGGGAGGCTGAGAAGGGAGAGGTCCTCCATCCATGGGTTCACACCCTAATTGGCCACAATGGTCAGGGCTGCGCCGATCCGAAGTCAGAAGTGGAGCAGCCGGGACTCGAACCGGCGCCCATATGTGGGGTTACTCAACTCTTGC
Organism: Lepus europaeus; assembly: GCF_033115175.1. NCBI lineage: Eukaryota > Metazoa > Chordata > Mammalia > Lagomorpha > Leporidae > Lepus > Lepus europaeus. The sequence continues at coordinate 9,977,795 of NC_084842.1, forward strand.
CCAAGGGCAAGGATTGGATATCGCGCACACAGCGGTTTACCCAGACTGCGTGCACTTGGAGGTGGAACAAAGTACTGCAAGTCCCCCTGGCCCCTAAGTGGCCACCTCCTGACTGGTGCCGGCAGAGAACGAGCTCCCGGGGCCACCTGCAGACCACACCAGAACATCCATCTTCACGACTGCTAAGCTTCCAACATCACCCATAGCGTAAAGATCCTCAGAGTTCACGTCAGACGGGTCATGTGCCGGCGTCGTAACAAGGTTTCGAGGGTGGCACATCTCACGCAACCGCGTGAACAACCCAATCATCACGCTTATGAACTACGAAAAGGATCGAAAGCGAGTAATTGTTAAAAAGCCCCAAGCATGCGCCACTCATTTTACACAGAGAGTGACTCACGGAATGGCGACAGAAAGCGCATTGACACAGAAAACTCAGTATACCTTTAAACTCACATTGGTATTCGTGATCATTCTCGTTTCTACTCTAAAAATAAAACCAGAAGCAAAAATTAGCACGCCTTATTTTCTATGCAAATATATTCACTTACAGCCCCACCTATTGCAGGTCGATCCCGAACCCGGATCTTCATTTGCTTTACGACCGCACGTCGGGAAGTGACGTAGTGTTGCGGCAGTTTGCGGCACAGCTAGCCTGTGCTTTGCGGCAACAGTGTTAGCCCGGTCCGGATCTTGCCAGGCCCAGGCCTTGGGCGGGAAAGGCGGCAGGGACCGGAGGTGGCGTTCCTGTTAGGGCTCGGCAGTTGATTACTTGGTTTCTTTAGTTTTTGTCCCTCCCCCCCCCCGCGCCCCCTTTTGAGTGACCAGGAAGACCAGCGCAGCCTCCACTTCCGGCTATAAGTGCGCCTCCTAGTACCAGAGGCGCCTCCGCTCCTCTCCGGCTCCCTTCCCCTTCTCTTTTTTTCGTATCCCCGTCAGACTCGTCGCTTCCCCAGGACGTCTGGTCGTCTTCTCGGATTTTGTCTTAGTCTTTTGCGGCCTGCAGCGCGCTCCCTCCCTGCGGAGCGGGTCGGGCTGCGGTGGGCGGAATGGAGCCGCCATCCGGGCCGGCCTCGCCCGAGGACGGCTCCCCCGCCGCCCTCGCACAGGCTTTCTCCAGGATCTTGCCCCGTCTCACCGGCCAGGAGGCACGGCGGGCCGACAACAGCGAGGGGGCCCTGGCGGAGCTCAGCGCGCTCCTGGAAGCCCCGGCGTGTGAGCGCTTGTTGGAGGGCGGTGGCGGGGCGCTGCACGGGGTGCTGGCGCAGGTGGCGCAAGCCCTGGAGAAGTGTGCAGCCCCACGCAAGGACGAGGCGGGCCCAGGGGTGGCCGAGAGAGCGGCGCGGGTCGGGCTGGTGTTCCTGAAGCTCTTGGGGAAAGCGGAGGCCGCCAGGCGCTCGCCGGGGTCCCCCGCGGGCAGGGCCGGCCTGCGGCACTTGGCGGCACCCATCTACGTGTTTGCCGTCACGCACAGCGCGGAGCGACCGTGGAGCAGCCCGAGGTCCCGCCACGTGGCCGGGGAGGTGCTGGCCTCGCTGCTTGGCGCGACCGAGTGCGGCTCCGTGGCGGGGTTCCTGCGCGGAGAGCGTGAAGACGACAAGGGCAGGTTCGCCGGGATCCTGGGCCTTCTCAAAGCCGACCTGAACAAGTGAGTACGGCCGGCCGCAACCCCAGCCTCGCGTCCGGGCATGCTAGGATTTAAGGGAACCCCCAAGGCTCAGAGTGGGTCAGGGCGGCGCTCGCTGTTGGCAGATCCGAGATGGGGACCGGGCTTCAGGTGGAGTTTTCTTGCGCTTTCTCCAGCCCTCGTGAGAGCTGCCTTGGAAAATGGGGAATTCTTTCCTGTTCGTTTATTTCTGAAGGTAGGCGGGGGTGCAGGTGGGAAGTTGAACTTGTGATTTTAATTTAAATTTTAAGGGTCTTGACATTATCATCACCAGTTGTTACACAGCGATGGGTGCTACATAGGGAAGCGATGTTTGAGATGTCTTTCTGTGAGTTTCCTCTTGTTTGGAGAACTGGAGTGAGGAGGGAAAATGTTCAGAACTGTCATTTTACCAGGAACTTGGAGTGGGAATGCTTGGTTTTGAGTCGGGTGTTTCTTTTCAATGCTCCGAGAAAAACCAGTCTCAGTTACAAGGATACTATGCCTACTGCATAGTTGTTCTTTTGAGGCTTAACCTGTGTGTACACTCAGTTTATAAGCTATAGATTAGTGCTCAAATATTGATTCATTTGCTCCTTTAAAACGAAGATAATACTGAGAGATTTCCTTTACTTTTTTTTTTTTTAAGATTTATTTATTTGAGAGGAAGAGTTACAGACAGGGAAAGGGAGTGACAGAGAGTGAGAGAGAGAGAGAGAGAGAGAGAGAGGTCTTCCATCTTCTGGTTTACTCCCCAAATGGCTGCGATGGCTGGGGCTGTGCCAGGCCAGAGCCAGGAGCCAGGAGTTTCATCCGGATCTCCCGCGTAGGTGCAGGGGCCCTAAAGACTTGGGTTATCCTCTGCTGCTTTCTGGGGTGCATGAGCAGGGAGCTGGACTGGAAGTGGAGCAGCCAGAACTCAAACCTATGCCCATCTGGGATGCAGAACTAGTTAATTCACAATGCCGGCCTCATTTGCTTCTGTTTATGCTTAACACATCGTCACTGCAGCCACCACCACAGGTCCTTTATGAAGCTTCATTGGATAAGCGTTAGCCTCAGAGCCCTGAAATGATTGTTCAGTGTACTTAGTGTAAGTCATTTTAATTCAAATATTAAATTGTATGCTAAAAAATCCAGAGTTATCTTAAGAGGGATGTATTTTTTTCAAAGACAAGAAAGTAATCTATTTATTTGAACTGGTTAGATTTCTTTGTTACTTAACATGTCATGTCATTTAATGTGGTTTCATATGTCCATGTAGGGAATCCTGGAAGAATAATCCAGCCACCAAACATGTTTTCTTCTGGACTCTGCAGCAGGTCACCCGACCCTGGCTGAACCAACATTTGGAAAGGGTGCTTCCCCCGTCACTGCTAATCTCCGATGATTATCAAACTGAGAACAAAATCCTGGGTGTCCACTGCCTGCATCACATTGTGCTCAACGTGGTAAGAAACCCCTGCCCACTGTCATCTGTGCTGATGGGACAGACATGGCTGGTCCCCATTCATGATATCACTGCTTTATTTTTCCTTATGCTTCTTTCTTTTATGAACTGGCATTCTGATGACACTGTTAAGTCATTAAGATAACTTATTTATATATTTTCTCTTTCTATTTTCCTTCTGCCAACCTGTTAGAAATTGTATCTCATAGGTACTATAAAGATTTATTTGGGTAGGGATGAGGGAGGGAGGGAGGGAGGAAGGGAGGAAGGAAAGGTATGGTGGAAAGTATCAGTATGCTCTTAAAACTATATATATGAAATATATGAAATTTGTTTTTATAAATAAAAATTTTTTTGAAAGATTTATTCATCTATTTATTTGAAAGGAAGAGTGACAGAGGGAGAAACAGAGACAGAGATTTTCTATCCACTGGTTCTCTGCAAATGGCTGGATTGGAAAAAGTAGACCCATGGGTTGAAATGACACTCTGATATGGGGTGCTGGCATGGAAGATAGCAGCTTTAGCCACCACACCACATCACAATACTGGGGCCCTCTTATAGGTTGTATACTAATAGCATAATTATAGGAGAAACAGGAAGGCATGAATAATTATCAAACTGAACAATCAAACCTTCAATGATTAACATTTGACTTTAGAAAGGTAAAAAATCAAAACTTGATTATATTCCAGTATTCTAATGTGCAAGCTATCACTAAAGGAAATTGTGGGTGTTTTTTTTTTTTTTTTTAAAGATTTGTTTGTTTATTTGAAAGAGTTACGGAGAGAAAGAGACAAAGAGAAATCTTCCATTGCTGGCTTACTCTCCATGTGGCTGCAATGGCCAGGACTGGGCTAGGCTGAAGCCAGTAGCCACAAACTTCATCTGGGTCTCCCATGTGGGTGGCAGGAGCCCAAGCACTTGAGCCATCCTCCATTGCTTTTCACAGGCCATGAGCAGGGAGCTGGATTAGAAGTGAATCAGCCAGGGCATGCACTGGTGCCCATATGAGATGCCAGTGTTGCTGGTGGTGGCTTTACCCACTATGTCACAACAGTGGCCTGGAGGAAAGTTTGTTTTTTAGACTTTGTATTATGAACTGTTAAAATCTACCTGTAGGGGTGGATATTTGGCCCAGCAGTTAAGATGGTTAGGATGCCTGGGCTCAACTCCCAGCTAATGTGGACCTTGGGCAGCAGCAGTGATGGCTCAAGTGTTTGGATTCCTGCCACCCATGTGGGAGACCTGGATTGAATTCCTGGCTGTTGGCTTTGGCCCCTCAGCCATCGTGGCCATTTGGGGAGCGAATGGGCAGATAAGAGCTTGCTCTGTCTTTCCCTCTTTTAAGTAAGTAATTTTTAAAAATGTATGTACACACACAAACAAGTAGAGAGCGTGTAATGACTCCATGTACCTGTGTAATCCAGTTTCAGAAGTTCTGAACGTTTGCCAGTCTTGAGACACTTTTAATTGGAAATTTATCTCATTGCAGCCAGCTGCCGATCTGTTCCAGTATAACAGAGCCCAGGTGCTATACCATGCCCTTTTCAACCACCTGTACACGCCGGAGCACAGCCTCATCCAGGTGACTGTAAGATCTGCTCCTAGCTGTGTTTGGGTTCCCTGAGCGTGAGCACAGGGTGGCATTGTGTGAACAGGAGAGTGAGAGACCAGGAAAGTGAAAGTGAGGACTGATGGCTGTGCTAGCTACAACTATCTCAGCAGTCAGCAGGCGGGCACATTCTTGGGTTTTGGCTCCAAGAGGGTCAGTGACACTTCTGCATCACGTGGGGGTAGCTTTATGTCAGAAAAAGTTCCATTTTTATTAAGTTAAATGTGTTTCTTTCTGTGCTGCCTTACGTTAACACACACTTGAAACTCTTTGTATGTTGATATTTTAGTGTCATTTATTGCTTCATCCAAAAGACAATGAGTACCTCCTGAGTGCCAGTGGCCATGTGGTTCTGAGGATAAGTCAGTGTGGGTCTGTGGGTTTCAGAAACCCTCTGGAGAGATGTTTTTGAAATATGTGATCAGATGTACATATATGTCTGTATGTAGAGGTGCAGCACTGAGTGAGGCTGCAGTGAAGAGGTTTGTACCGAGTGCAGCAAGTGTCCAGCAGTAACTGCTAAGCAGGCTGGGGGTGGTGTGGGGTCTCATGAGCCTTTGGCAAAGGGGTGTTTCTTGCTTATGAAGGATGGATAGGAATTTTTATTTCTTTTTTCTTTAAGATTTATTTATTTTATTTGAAAGGCTGAGTTACAGAGAGATTGATCTTGCATCTGCTGGTTCATTCTCAAAATGGCTGCAAAGGCCAGGGCTGGGCAAGGCCAAAAAGCCAGGAGATAGGAGCTTCTTCCAGGTCTTCCACATGGGTACAGAGGCCCAACCACTTGGGCCATCTGTTGCTGCTTTCCCAGGCACATTAGCAGGGAGCTGGATCGGAAGTAGAGCAGCTGAGACTTGAACTGGCGTCCACATGGGATGCCAGCACTGCAGATGGCAGTTTAACCTGCTATGCCACAGCACCAGCCCAGAACAGGAATTTCATAGGAAAGTGAAGACTATTCTGAAGTCAGAACCATCAAGTTATATAAAATTAGAGGTATAAACCTGTTTCTTTTTTATGTATTAATTTTTTTGAAAGGGAGACAAACAGGAAGAGGTTGTCCATTAGCTGACTTACTCCCCAAATGTCCACAATAGCTAGGGCTATGCCAGGCTAAAGCCAGAAACCAGGAATTCAAACTAAGTCTCTCGTGGGTGGCAGGAACCCAAGTATTCAAGCCATCACCTGTTGCCTCCCAGGGTATACATTAACAGAAAGCTGGAATTAGCAGAGCCAGGACTTGAAGCCATTCAGTCCAATATGGACACAGGCATCCCGCATGGCATCTTAACCACTACACTGTTTTTACACCTTCCCTACTTCTCCCCTTATTCTGCCCTGCTACCTCTCTTTTCCTTTTTAATGGAGTACTGAGAATGCAGGGGCTAACAGTTAAAAAGGTTAGGTTCTGAAGACCGTAGAGGAAAGAGATTTTAAGAAACCCAGAACACGAAGAGAAAAACGAGAGCTCCCAGGAGAGCTAGAATGAAGTACCCACACACTGAAACTTCAGATAGGGTGGTCAAACTTGATGCAGATTTGTACCATCTAGACCCTGTTCAGAAGCAAGCACAGGTAAACATCATATATCACTAAGACTTAGACTTAATGTCTTAGTGACAGTAGACTGATTCCTCAAGTCTGGATTAAGGTCCCAGCTTTGCCATTCTTCTCATTCTACAAATGAGTAGAGTAGTCCTGAGGAGAAAGTATTCAGTTGGGACTATCAGATGGAGATCAAGAATACAGAGTGTTTGAAAATACCAAGTGATCTGCACTTAACTTGGTAGTGTCTTTTACAGTTCTATGGCATGGACCCCGAGGACAGAAGATTATCAAAGTCTTTAGAAAAATAAGGAGTGTTAAGAATGCAGATAGGTGAACGATACACTGTTTTCCGGTTCCCTCTTCCCAGGCTGTGCTCCTGTGTCTGCTGGATTTATTCCCTGTCCTTGAGAAAGGCCTGCACTGGAAGGGAGATGCAGCACGACCCACCACACACTGTGATGAGGTCCTGCAGCTGATCCTGACCCACATGGAGCCAGAGCACCGCATTCTCTTACGCAGGACCTATGCTAGAAACCTGCCAGCGTTTGTCCAGAGGTGAGTCTCCGAGCTGCTGCTCTGGCCGTACTCCCCTGCTTCACTGCTGGTATCTTATTTTCTCTTTCGGTTTCAGGTTGGGGATCCTAACTGTCCGGCACATGAAAAGGCTGGAGCGAGTCATTATTGGTTATCTGGAGGTTTATGATGGACCAGAGGAAGAGGCTAGATTGAAGATATTAGAAACCCTAAAACTTCTCATGCAGTACACGTGGCCCAGGTATAGTAATCAAGCAGACCATGGAGCAAAACTCAGCCAATTTTCTCTTTAGAATTTGTCTAGATACACATTCAGTACAAATATGGTATATATTTGAATACCTCCCATTTTTACACAGCTGTAGACTTTGAACAGAGAAAATGGCATTAGAAATATTTACTTATTTCAAATACTCATTTGAATGTTTCTGATACCAATGATTTTTTTTATTATTATTGATTGATTGATTGGAGAGGCAGAGTTATGAACAGAGTGTGTGAAAGACAGAGGTCTTCCATCCGCTGTTTCACTTCCCAAATGTAATGGTAGCAATGGCTGGAGCTGGGCCAATCTGAAGCCAGGAGTCAGGAGGTTCTTCTGGGTCTAGCATGTGGGCACAGAGGCTCAACCACTTGGGCCATCTTCCATTGTTTTCCCAGGCCATTAGCAGAGAGCTGGCTCAGAAGAGGAGCAGTGGGACTCAAATAGGCACCTATATGGGATGCCAGCGCTGCAGGCAGAGGCTTAACTGACTACCACAGTGCCGGCCCCCAGTTCTTTCCTTTTAAACTCCAATATCCGATGGATGGCTTAGATTGGTGTTCTGAAGAACATCCACCCAGGTACTCTATTATGAATGATATCTAAGTTGGGGAGACTTACAAGTTGTATAGCTTTCTAGATTTATAAGGTATATTAGGATATAAGACCTCAGAGAAGTGCTACAATAAAGACAAGCTTTTGTTCATCTAAATGCTCCTTGATGTAATTGAGAATGCAGTACTTCATAGCACATCATCTAACATCTGCAGAGCGGTGCTCAGGAGAATGTTAATGTAGGCTATGCTTGCCCAGAAGGAATTCCAGCTGTGGCTTGAGGTAGTTGTCAGGGTTATACTGGAGCGCAGACTGTTGAGTCAGAAAAGGATTTCTTTCTTGAATTAATTGTGAATTTAATTCAGCTAGAGTCCCTTCCCCCAGCAATGTTTAATATCTTCTGGTTCCTATTTTTTCACTTTTATATTTGTACAAGGAACCCAGAGTGACATTTGCTCCTGGGTCTTTCCCTTAGTCATATTTGTAACTAGAATGCATTTGTTTGCTTACCATATTTCTCCTTACTGAACTGTAACCTCCAGGAGAATGCAAGACTATATCTGTTAGTCTCCCAAGGTATACTCAGTACCTGGTGTTAGGTACACAAATACTTGAAGAATGAATGGACCAGAATAGAATGGATGAATGAAACGAATTAATATTTGTGTCAGGGGCTGGCGCTGTGGCATAGTGGGTAAAGCCACCGCCTGTAGTGCAGGCATCCCATATGGGCATCAGTTCGAGCTGCTCCAGTTGGAGCGCCCAGCTGCTCCAATCCAATCCAATCCAGCTCTCTGCTATGGCCTGGGAGAGCAGAAGATGAGCCATGTCCTTGGGCCCCTGCACCTGCATGGGAGACCTGGAACAAGCTCCTGGCTTTGGATCAGCACAGCTCCAGCTGCTGCAAGCATCTGGGAAGTGAACCAGTGGATGGAAGAGTTCTCTGCTTCTCCCTCTCTGTAACTCCACCTTTCAAATCAATAAATAAATATTTAAAAAAAAATTCTGTCAGGCCTATAAATAACAGAGACCAAGGCTGCAAGTCGAAGGAAGAGGTGAATAAATGTTGAGAGGTTAGTCTTTTTGTCTTTGTGTGAGGGAGCAGAGCACATGAAAAGAGCAGATTGTAAATTGAATAACAGATGGAATGCTGAAAGGCATAGCAACCACAGGAAAATGCCAAATATTTTTAGATGAAGTAATGAAAACTTTTCCCTCCAACATTTTTGCCAAGAAATACAGCTTACTGTGTTTTAACATAAGTTAAATGATTTTCCAGCTTTAAGTTTTTTATTGCAGTAAAAACTGTGTTAAAATTTGCTATTTTCAAGTGTACAAGTCATGATGTTACACAACCATCATCACTATCCATTTCCAGAACTCTTCTTTCAAGGGAATGAAAACCTTTAGAAAAGTTAGTAATTGGAAATAAGCTGGGCTTAACTGATGGCAAAGTAGGATCTGAAATGAATCATTTTCCCATCCCAGAAGCCAAGCTTATCTCCCTTGCATTATTTATTCTGAAAGAGTTACTGAGGGATGGCTGGCGCCGTCGCTCACTAGGCTAATCCTCTGCCTGCGGCGCCAGCACTCCAGGTTCTAGTCCTGGTTGCTCCTCTTCCAGTCCAGCTCTCTGCTGTGGCCCAGGAAGGCAGTGGAGGATGGCCCAAGTCCTTGGGCCCTGCTCCCGCATGGGAGACCAGGAGGAAGCACCTGGCTCCTGGCTTCGGATCGGCGCAGCATACTGGCCGTAGCGGCCATTTGGGGGGTGAACCAATGGAAGGAAGACCTTTCTCTCTGTGTAACTGGCTTTCAAAAAAAAAAAAAAAAAAAAGTTACCAAAGGAGACATTCCTTTTGCTGGTTCACTCCCTAGATGGTCTAACAGCCTGCACTGGGCCAGGCCAAAGCCAGGAGCCAGAAACTTCACTTGTCTCCTACATGGGTAGAAGGGGCCCAAGCACTTGGGCCACCTGCTGCTGCTTTTCCCAGGCCATTAACAGGAAGCTGGATTGGAAGTGAAGTAGCTGGGACATGAAATGATGGCCACATGGGATGCCAACACCATACTCTGGCTTTATCCACTAAGCCACAACACTAACCCTTCCATCGCATTATTTCTGATTTCCTTTAGTAAGGAAGAATTTGGATTTCCTTTTCAGTTGATGAGGTAGCTGTTTCCTTACAGGAGAACTGAGCTTCTGGAAGGAAGGGTATTGCTGGGGAGGCCAGTATACAGCCAGCGAGCTGTGGAAATGACATTAAGAAATCTGGAGTCTGCTCTCATTCGGTTTCTAGCTCTATGTTTTTTTTTCTTGATTCCAGAATTCCATGCAGACTTGTGGTCTTTCTGAAGGCTCTCTTGAAACTCATATGCGATGTAGCAAGGGACCCAACCCTTACACCTGAACCTGTTAAGAATGCCTTGCTGCAGGAGGCCACAGACTGCCTGATTACCCTGGACCACTGCTCTCAAGGACAGGTGAAGGTAAGACAGAGGCTGCAGCTTGGTTTCAGTTGGGCCCCATTAGGTAATTCCTGTGATGTATTGTGGTTTATTGTTCATGAGCCTGACCAAGTCAGGAAATGAACACAAGAGGGTTTTAGGTCTCTACCTTTGTGCCCTCTAGCCTCAGTAGACTTTGATAAAATACTTTATTTTTTATAGTTATTCAGAACCATTTAGACAAAGAGGATCAGGAGATGTCACTGCAGTTAAGATAAGAGATAATGGGCAAAAGCATCATGATAAAGAGGTGGTAAAAAATACATTCTGTTCTAGTCTTCTGAATTTAAAATGGAGAAATAACCTATAAGCCACCAAGGAGTAATAACAAATGCCTGCAACAGCCAGGGCTTGATGTAAGTCTCCCACGTTGGTGGCAGGGAGCTGGACTAGGGTAGAGCCAGGCCTTGAAGCCAAGGGGTGGGCTATGAGAACTAATTCAAAGACTGAAGGCATCATGACTACAGATATTTGGAGCTAGTGCAGGGTTTGCTGTTTTATCAGATTTCATCCTAGTTCTTTAAGTCTTGGACAGTTAAGCTTTAAAGTAACACCTACACTTTCCTTCTTGAGTGTTAAGAACCAAGAACTCCAGGTAAAAGGGGTTGGAGTGGGAGAACAAGTCAAAACCTGTTTGGTTTCATGTTTTAGGATCTCCTGGCCAAGATTCTCCAAAGCTGTGAAGACAGCAAGGTGGTAAGCTGCCTCAGAAAAGTGCAGCAGGCTCCCGAAGGTGCTCACTACCATGGGACTTAAGATGTTTCTCAAGAGGAAAGGATTTCCTTCCTATCTCATATGGCACAAATGGAGCCTCTTATACTGAACATTGTAAGTCAGAGGCTCTTCTTCCTTTTTTGTTTCCTTGTACCCCCAGAGGACTAGGGAAAAGAGAACAAGAGGAAATGGAAGTCCTGCTGTGGCAGGAAGAACGACACTAAGGAATTCAGCATTGAACATCTCGAGCTATTTACACTCACAGTCTCAGCCCAGCTTCAAGAACTGATCTTTTAAGCTTTGTGGGCTTGAACTGTTATTCAACACATATGCTATAAAAATACTCTGTTCCCAAATTAAGGCATTCTTCCACTGACTACAGATGTCTTGCCCACTTAAGCGGCATAAATATTAAAAACACAAATATTGTGTTATGTACAATATGAAGAACAAAAACTGGAAGTGTGTTTAAGATAAAAGCTCAGCAGTTCAGTCCTGTTTCCTAACTGCCTAGGGGACTTCAGGTGGTTGTGGTTTTGGCCTTGGCCGTAGGCTCTGTTTCCTGCTCGTACTCTATCTCCACATAGGCTCGTTTTCTCCGCAGAGGTCCTTTCAAGGGTGTTTTGCCTTTGTGTTTTGCATTAAAGGACTTTTCTTCCTCTTCACTGGAGGATTTACCATCCTGGTCTTCATCGCTGCTGGCATCCAATTTATCCATATCCTGTAGAGGGAGAGAAAGGGTCAAAAAGAAAGGAAATGCTAGCTTTCTTCAAACTCCCCTAGTTATTCCCTCAAGGTAGAACAAACTAGAAATTAGTTCTGTATGCTCAGAAACCCTCTATATAGAACTCACCTCAAAGTCACTTATGTCACTCTCGTCTACCTCCTCATCTTCCACAAATTCTCTTTTTCCCACATCCTAAAATAAAGCATGACTGTTAGGTTCAAAATACAGCACTGTAGACATCTGGTATGCCACCAAGGTTTAGTTACTCCCAGGTTTAATACTTCTGAATTTAAAAGACTTCACATCTTTATTTTAGTTGGTTAAAATCTATACACAAGCAGTGACTTGAACCTTGTAGGAGAAATTTTAGAATGCCACTCAGTAAGATTAAAACTGTTTTTAGTTTGTTGGTTTCACCTACAGAACAAGGCAGCCACTGCCAAATAAAAATATGCGTATCAGAAAAAAGATGATCAAATTAGTTTTGGTTAAGGGTCTCTCAATGACATAAAATATATCCCGTTTTATTAGTTACTGTTTGACAAAACCAAACCAAAAACTTACGTCGTCATCATCATCTTCATCATCTTTTTCCTCATCTGAAGAGTCACTCTCTGCCTCCTGTTGTTCTAGGGCTTTGTCGAAGGCATGAATGGGGAAGTTGTAGATGTCGCCATACTGGAGAATATGAACACAAATGACCTTTCATCACATCTGGACATCAACACTTGAAGTTCCACTGTGCTACGAGCACATTATTTTTTTCCTCAGTGATTTAAGTGAGAATATTTAGCTTACTGAGCTGTAGTTCTACATTATTTATAAACTCAGAGCTGGCAGTGTCTTAAAGTCTATTTTTGAGATCTGAAACAACCACTAGATAAAATCAAATAGATCACTTCTATGGAGGATGGAATCTGATGATAGTAGTCTATAAAACCCATACATTGAAACAAATGAATTTTTCTGACAAGGCTGAAATAAGGAAAAACTATATTCCGATCATGTTGTCTATGTAAATTTTGAAGCTAATTTTTTAAAAAAGAATAAAAATAATTTTAAAGAACTTTAAAAGACTGGAGTGGTATGTAGGAGGAGCTAAACCCTAAGGCTTTTATACATCTGGAATTGCTGCATTTGGGAACAGGAACAAGAACTGGGAATAATTAATGGCAAAAAGGGAAAGCTTTCTTAGAGTGACTGGATTAGCAAGGGAAACCATGGCATTTTATCCACTTGCATTAATTAATTAAAATGAGGAGGCCAGGCCTGTACTTATTCTGAAGAAAAATATAAGAATGGGGGGGTCATTCTAGAATCTTTAAGTATAAAATACAGTTCTCACATTTCCTAGCATCATAGTACCAACTGAAAAAGTAAAATGTGTACCCCAAAGCTACTAGCTCTCTCACCGTATCTTGTTTCAGTCTTTCCAGTAATTCTTTTTCAATGGCATTGTCCAACTGAGCAGCTATTAATGCCTTTTCCTGTAACAGACAAAAAACAAACCCATTTATTTCATTAGTGGTTAGTCCATAAAAAGAACCCCTCCCCCCCCCCTTTTTTTTAAGGATGATATAGAGATGGGCATTTGGTGGAGCAGTTAAGATACTGCTTAGATGCCTGCATTTCATACTGGAGTACCTGGGTTTCAGTCCTGGCTTTTCCTCTTGGGCAGAGTCAAGAGGGAGAGACAAAGGGATTTTCCATGCTGGGTCACTCCTGAAAATGGCCATGACAGCCAGGGCTGGTCCAGGCATAAGCCAGGAGTCAGGAACTCTATAGGGTCTCCTAAATGTGTGGCAGGGACCCAGGTACTTGAGCCTGCTTTCTCAGGTACATTAGCAGGGAGCTGGCTCAGAAGCAGAATAGCCAAGACTCTTACTGGCACTCTGATGTGGAATTGCCTGTGAGTATATCCCAAGTGGTAGCTTAACCCACAATGCCACAACCCCCACCCCAGAAACCACCTTGGGGGGTAGCAGATGATGACTCAAGAACCTAGGTCCCTGGTACCTATATGGGAAGCATTTAAGTATCTCCGAAAATTAACAACCCTGAAATAAAACTTTATAAAAGCTGAGGAAAGGGAGCAGAGAGCTTCATCCAGTTATATTTTCTAAAACCATGTGAGACTCCACGTGGTTGATAGAAATACAGATGAATATCTGTGCCTCCAATGATCTCATAACATCTGATCCATGATATGAACCTGTAGCAACTCGCCACTAAAACAGGAAAATCTAACTTCACCCTCCTTCTCTAGTCTCAGATTTTGTTTTAATTTGACAGTCAGAGAGGGTTTTAAACGCTAACATATGGAAGCTGTGTTCAAATGATCAACCTACACAGTGTGGTGAATCACAATCTGGGTAGACTGGCGACACCTGGATCAGTTATGAGGCCACAGGGACCTACGTTATTCTCTGAAGTGTGCAATCACATCCAGAGTGATCCACAGAGGTGTAAGACGAAAATGCTCAAAACGTGTGTGTGTGTTTATATTTCGTACATTAAGTAACATTCCCATGCATACACTCACTGGTGCCTTGACTCCATAAAACATATAATGTCACATATATTGAGCAAGATATATTGAAAAGTGGTGGTCTCGCTCCTTTATTTATACTATTCCAGCATATAACTCTTCATGTGTGGTTGCTTAAGTGGACTTCCTGATGACACATTTGGCAAGTACAGACTAGTTATAAAGGTATGCTGTGATCTAATGGTTTTTAAAGAGTAAATACACTTACTTAATATATATTCTTCAAGACAAAGGCAACATTTTATTATTTAGCTGCCTCCTGCAATGTCAGTATCCCATATGGGCACAGGTTGAGTCCTGGCTGCTCTACTTTGTATCCAGCTCCCTGCTAATGTGCCTAGAAGGCAGCAGAAGATGGCCCAAGTACTTGGGAGACCAGGATAAAGCTCCTGGCATCTGGCTTTGGTATGGCCCAGCCCTACCTGTTGCAGCCATTTGGGGAGTGAACCAGCAGATGGAAAATTTCTCTATCTTTCCCCCTCTCTAACTCTGCTTTGCAAACAAATAAATCTTAAAAAACAAAGTTCTGAATATCTTAAAAAGCAAAGTAGATTATATCCATGTGTGGCATTGCTGAAGGCATGTCCTCTGTAAAAACTGCAACCACACACTTTAAAAATTTGGAAACACTTTTCCAACTGAAAAATTGTAAAAATCTTATACACCTGTGTTTTTCAGAGGGCTTCAACCTCATTGGTAAAAATAGAAAAATTAATTTCTTCTGAAACGGTTGTAAGAACACTATTTGACAATCAGAATATGTAAACTAACTGTACTTGAACTAAAGCCTGTGCTAACACGTGGAGGAGAATGAAAAGCTAATAGCACATATTTAATGCAATCTAACCTGACTTCTCTCTGAGATGTCTTTGTTAGGAGAGCCTTTAAAGACAAATGTATACCCAGCTAAGAATGAGAACTGTGTTTTGCTACACCACAAACTACTATTTATAATATATATAACATGAAAGTGTACAAAGTATAATATTGAGGGGGTGCGTGTTCAAAAATATTGATGAGGTAAATAAATCAAAGAAGTTTGAAAGTCAATAGTAAAGATAGATTTGAGATACAAAACCCTGTATATAATGAGAACAAAGCATCAAAGATTATTAAAGCTATCTCTTAGCACAATATGACAAACTACCTGGTAAATAAACACCTATTGGTGAAAGGGAGGCAAGCAAAGCAAATACCGAGAGTGGCTAAAAATTCGAACTTATCAGGAACAGCTGATTCTGGGTTTTGAAGCATAAGAAAATTCAGGTTGAGTGAGGGGTAAGTGAGGCAGACTGCTCTGGGACAGAGGTTGGAGATCGCTGACTACAGTATATTTTCAATGGATAATATTATTACCAACATTATATATTTATTACTTTACTAACAAACTATCTAGTTTACTACAAAGAAGCAAACAGTCCTAGATCAAAACAGAGTTTCCAGTTCTTTACCAGAACTTTTA
Source organism: Lepus europaeus (assembly GCF_033115175.1). Taxonomy (NCBI): domain Eukaryota; kingdom Metazoa; phylum Chordata; class Mammalia; order Lagomorpha; family Leporidae; genus Lepus; species Lepus europaeus. The sequence goes on from NC_084842.1 coordinate 9,993,360, forward strand.
ATATTCCCAAACTCAAATTAGCAGCTATGACTGTAACAGATATGAGGCTACTTAAAAGCATTAAAGAAAAACATACTTGTGTGAACATTATATTTTACTTCAGAAATACTACTGTATTTGATTAGAATGCTCAAACTCTGCTGAGGGTAATATGTGTGAGAGGCAGAATTTGAATTCTGTAACATCTGACCTCAAGAATTTCATTTAAGGAGATACAGACTTCAACTTACGATATTTTTTCTGCCCTTGATTACGTATATCTCCAAAGCACCCAGGTTATAACCTGACTTCAAAGTCATAATCTTAAGATAAAATCAGATGCTTTTGGGCAATTAACACTGTTATCCATTAGCGAACACTGTCCGGACCTGACCGTCTACACAGATGATGGTGACCAAATCTTAGAACCCTACCTGCATAGCCCTCCCCAGTGAAAATACAGAAGCAATGAATAACGGAGTAAGTTACCTCTCTTCTTTTCTCCCTACGTTCCACCTTCTTACTCAAAGGAACAAGTTTCCTCCTACAGGAAATAAAACACATTATCAGAAAATGCAAGCTCAGGTGTTATATGTTCCATTTAAAAGGAATGTGCTCCTTTTAAAAGGTAATGAAAAAAGAGCGGTATCAGTTCTGTAGGATTCAGCTATATATATAACAAATGTACTTGGAAATTTCTAGAAATTTAATCTTACAAATCAGACTTTTTTTTTTTTTTTTTTTTGACAGGCAGAGTTAGACAGTGAGAGAGAGAGACAGAGAGAAAGGTCTTTCTTCCGTTGGTTCACCCCCCAAATGGCCGCCACGGCCAGCACGCTGCGCCAATCCGAAGCCAGGAGCCAGGTGCTTCTGGTCTCCCATGCGAGTGCAGGGCCCAAGCACTTGGGCCATCCTCCACTGCCTTCTCAGGCTACAGCAGAGAGCTGGACTGGAAGAGGAGCAGCCAGGACAGAATCCAGTGCCCCAACCGGGACTAGGACCTGGAGTGCTGGCGGTGAAGGATTAGCCTAGTGAGCCGCGGCGCCAGCCTGGGCTGCTCTACTTCTGATCCCATCTCTGCTATGGCCTGGGAAAGCAGTAGAAGATGGCCCAAGTCCTTGGGACCCTGCATCGCATGGGAGACCAGGAAGAAGCTTCTGGCTCCTGGCTTCAGATCAGTGCAGCTCTGGCCGTTGTGGCCAACTGGGCAGTGAACCTGTGGATGGAATGAGACTCTCTTCCCCCCACCCCCACCAACTCTTTCAAATAAATAAATCTTTAAAAAAAAAGAAGCATTAGGGACTAACACTCCTTAAAAATGGAATCTATTAATTCAGCTAGTTTCATATCACTTGTTAAAATAAGTTTCAATAAATCCGGATTAAAGTTTTTACATCCCTATTTATATTTTTGGGTAATTTTCGATCTGTAATGTTAAGATTCTCTGAGCTGAGGAAATTTTCTGAAGCAGATTTTTAGGCAGGGAGGAAGACAACCAAATTGTACTCTACTATTTATAAAAGCCTACAAGGAGCCATTGTTATGGTGCAGCAGCTGAACTCACTGCTTGCAATACTGAAAAAGTGCTGGTGTGCAGGGTCAAACCCTGCCTATTCTGCTTCCCATCCGGCTCCCTGCTCATGCACCTGGGAAAGCAGCAGCTGATGGCCGAAGTTTTTGGGCTCCTGCTACTCTGTGGAGACTCAGAAGGAGTTCCAGGCTCCTGGCTCTGCCCTGGACCAGCCCTGGCCACTGCTGCTATTTGGGGAGTGAACCAGTGGATAGAGGACCTCTCTCTGACTCTCCTTGTCTGTCCCTCTGCTCGTCAAATAAATTACACAAAGTTGAATTTCTTAGAAAACATTATTAGAGGTTATGAAGCTATGAAAGACAAGACGTAAAAATAACAATCCAAATACTTACTGTCGTTTTAGTGTAAGTTTTCTAATTCGAATTAGGTACTGGGTTATCTTGGTGAATCTCTGCTTACATTTGTGTCGAATGAAACGGGGCCAGTAGATGAGATTTTCGTCTATTTGCTCCAGTGCTTTCTCATAGTTCTTACTGAGCCGAACCTACCAAACAGAAAAAGGAAGTTTAGGCCAGCGCCGTGGCTCAATAGGCTAATCCTCCGCCTGCGGTGACAGCACACCGGGTTCTAGTCCCGGTTGGGGCGTCTAATTCTGTCCTGGTTGCCCCACTTCCAGGCCAGCCCTCTGCTATGGCCCGGGAGTGCAGTGGAGGATGGCCCAAGTGCTTGGGCCCTACACCTGCATGGGAGACCAGGAGAAGCACCTGGCTCCTGGCTTCGGATCAGTGCGGTGCGCCGGCCGCAGTGGCCATTGGAGGGTGAACCAACGGCAAAAGGAAGACCTTTCTCTCTGTCTCTCTCTCACTGTCCACTCTGCCTGTCAAAAAAAAAAAAAAAAAAAAAAGAAAAAAAGAAAGAAAGAAAAGAAAAAGGAAGTTTAAGGGGCAAGGGTAAATGACTTACTAGGTCTTCACTGTTAGGGACAGTTCTCAGCCCTAAGGAGGGTGGCTTCGAAAGTTTAACCTGGAGATAGCCAAGGAAGCGGGAAAAGCACGTGGCACTTCTGATCTTGAAATCAACAGTCACTGTAGTTCTGCCTTAAGTCTTACCCGTTCCCACATACGCCTTGGAAAAGCTGCTCGTTCTATCACCTTCATATACAAGTAGCACTGTCCTGAAGAGTAAAGTGAAACATCGTTACTATGTTTACCAAGAGACTAAGAAACATCTTTTTAAAAGCTGCTGAGTAGTTCTCACGGGAGCTAAACCTAGGGAGTTACCTTTCTCTTCTTTGATGGTGGCATACTGACTGTTTGCCAGGGGGCAGGATGACCGGTTGCACAGTCCAGTCAGGCTGTATTCATTTCTGCAAAAGCCCTGAGTCTTGGTTCTAGAACGGGAGGAACAAAACAAAGATTACAAGGTGGTCACCAAGGAGGGAATGCAAGAAATTGTAGTGTGTGTTCCCAAATCTACTCACCTTATTTTGAAGGAACAAAATTGCCTGTTTCCTAGTGTATCCCAGATAACCTGTGAGACAAAGTGAAAGCCCATTTCAGTTGCTCTGATGGAACAGTTGCTACATTTATTCAAAAAGACAAGGCACCTGCCTTAAGAGGAATTAAGGACAGGGCCAGCACTGTGGTGCAACGGGCTGAAGCTCTGGCCTGCAGTCCTGACATCCCAAACGGGCGCCAGTTCAAGCCCCAGCTGCTCCACTTCTGATCCAGCTCCCTGCTGATGTGCCTGGGAAAGCAGTAGAAGATCGTCCAACATCCCTGAGTCCCTGCACCCATGTGGGAGACTGGAGGAAGCTCCAGGCTCCCGGCTTCGGATCCACCCAGCTCTGGCCGTTGCAGCTATTTGGGGAGTGAACCAGCATATGGAAGACTTTCTCTCTGTAACTCTCTCAAATAAATAAAATTTAAAAAGAGGAATTAAAGAATAAGGAAGAAATGCTTATGTCTATGTGTATATCTTTAACAAAAATGATATTATATATACCTAGCAATTTCCCTTTTTCACTTAGAATGTTCATTAACCATTGTTAAAGGCAGCACAGTACTAATGTTTGGATATACATACCACAACTTTGTTTCTTTGAGGGCAAGGAAAATTATCTATTTTTTCTCCACTAATGTACTCTTTATTCAATCAGCATTAATTATATATGTAACTTTTCTTTAAGATGTGTTTATTTTATTTGAAAGGCAGAACTGGGGGGTTGAGGGGAGCTATCTTCCATTTGCTGGTTCACTCCCAAATGGCTGCAATGGGCAGAGCTGGGCCCGTCCAAAGCCAGGAGCCAGGAACTTCTTGGTGCAGGGGCCCAAGCATTTGGGCCATCTTCCACTGCTTTCCCAGGCACATTAGCAGGGAGCTGGACTGGAAGTGGAGCAGCCGGGACTCAAGCCCATATCCATATGGCCCCATACTTAGCTTATTAAGACACTGACATCTCCTGACACACAGTAGATACTCAAGTATTTGTTGAATGAAGGGATAGTAAGATTAAGAGACCTTTCATGTGCTGGTTCACTCCCTAGATGTCTGCAGCATCGAGGAGCCCAGAGCTCCATCTGGGTCTCCTCTGGGAGGCAGAGGCCCAAGCACTTGCGCCATCACCCATCAGTGGGAAGCTGGCTGAGGCATCCCAAGTGGGGTGCTTACTTTGCTGCACCACAATGCCCGCTCCTGTAGAACAGTCCTAGAAGTTTTATCTAACTAGGGGACCAGGTACATAAACAAAGCATCACAGAATAACAGTCAAAGAGCCACGGAGAGGCGCGTGAGAGTGCTGCCTGGATGGTTGTTCCCATCTCAGCTCCAACTCTGTTCCCAGACTCTCCCTGAAGTGGCCTCTGAACCACACGCCACGTCTCCCTTCCCTCACGGCACTGCAGCCGGCAAGCACCCACTTCCTCGCTTTCCACTCTCCGATTCCCCCGCAAGAGTACTTGGTCCTGCTCCTTAACACCGAAGTCCCAGTGACCCCTACAAAGCCTGACACACTGTAAGCAAAGAACTTAATATCGGAAGCCTGCAAAATGACGACTCGGGCGCACAGAAGAGCAGATGTGAATGAAAACCCGCCACAGGAAAGGCGGAACGAAAGGCGAACGTGCACTCGCAGGAGAGTGTCCGTAACTCGGAAGTCTAACTTTCGCCATACTCCCCTGGCGCTCAGCCCGCCGCCCCCAAAGCCCCGAGGAGCCCTACGGCAGCTGGCAAGGCACGGAGTCCTTCACGGCCGGGCACCACGCACTGGAAACGCCGGCCCCGTGGATTCAGGTGGCTCCGTGCTGGCCCCTGAAACCCTGGAGACCAGGGGTGGACAAGCACGAGGACCCCAATTATCAAATCTGGGGTTCAGGAAGCGCACGGACCACCCGAGTATCTCCTTAAATGGGTAAAAAAATAACAACCCACGCAAACCCCGGCGGTGGCAGAGCAACGGGATAAGACTCACATCATCCGACTGCATGGCGGCGGCCGCTCAGCGTGCGGCGCCTGGCCGGATCCGGGAAGCACGCACACGCCTTCCGGGGAATCACTTCCGGAAAGCCCGACCTCTGCCATCGCGAGAAACTCCGAGACTCCGGGCGGTGCGCAGCGGCCCCTGGCGGTCTAAGTTGCGCGTGCGCCTCGCCGTGCTGGGGCGGGGCGGGCAGGTGCACTCTGACGTCGCTCGGCCCGGCGCCGTCCCCGCAGTGTTGGTCGGGGGAGAGCCCGGGCGAGGCGCCGCACCGGCCGGGCTGGGCGCGAGTGTGCGGGCCTCAGTTGGGTTTCGAGTCCGTCTTTTCTAGCCTGGGACCCTTACTCTCTGCCTTCCAGAGACTCGTGTTTGCTGCGGCGCTGGGGCCTGATTTTTGGCGTTTACTGGTCAGATAACATTTCTTTAAAAATCTCAAGGGTCAACAACGCCTTACTACTTTTTATTTCGCTAGCGGAGAAAGAAAACCTGTACTGCAGGTTATGTGGTTTTACAAAAAGAAAGGCCATGTGAATACCAAAGGAGGACAAAGGCACAGGCTCCTGATAAGGACAAACTTTTAACTTGAATGCCTATCATGTTAAGAAATGATCCAAGACATCATAAATAACTTTTTTTTTGCCACATGCAGGCGAAAACCATGATTGAGAACCGCTGATGTAGCACAGAGCTGAATTTAGATTATAAAAGGCCACTGCTATGCATTAAATCCAGGCAAATTACCATTTATCACCAGCTGCCCCGTTTGGAAAAGTGGAGCTATGTGAGGACCAGAGGCACGTTAAATACATAGTTGTTAAAACTGGCTTCGAGGGCCAGCACCGTGGCTCACTTGGCTGATCATCGGCCTGTGGCACCGGAATCCCATGTGGGCGCCGGGTTCTAGTCCCGGGTGCTCCTCTTCCAGTCCAACTCTCTGCTGTGGCCCGGGAGGGCAGTGGAGGATGGCCCAAGTGCTTGGGCCCTGCACCTGCGTGGGAGACCAGGAGAAAGCACCTGGCTCCTGGCTTCAGATCGGCGTAGCTACGGCTGTAGCGGCCATTTAGGGGGTGAACCAACGGGAGGAAGACCTTTCTCTCTCTCTCTCTCTCTCTCTCTCACTGTCTAACTCTATCTGTCAAATAAATTAATTTTTAAAAAGTTAAAAAATTGGCTTGGAAAAGGTAGTTGTGATTGTTCTGACCACACCACTGTCTTAGTTTCCTATTAACGAGCAGACCAGAATAGAGAACCAGAAACCATGGTGTGTGACACAGTGGAATTGCAGATTAGTGGAGAGTGGATGAATGATGCCTAAGTTGGGTCATTGGTGTGGAAAACCCCAAGGAAATCCATACTAAAGCAGATCCTCATTAAACATCTAAAACTTCTAAAAAATCTTGAAAATGGGCTGGCACTTTGGCTTAGTGGGTTGAGTACCCGCCTGCGATGCCCTCATCCTATATGGTTGCTGGTCAGAGTCCTGGCTGCTCCACTTTTGATCCAGCTCCCTGCTAATGTGCCTGGTAAAGCAGTGGAAGATGGCCTAAGTGCTTGGGCCCCTGAACCCATGTGAGAGACCTGAATGAAGCTCCTGGCTCCTGGCTTATGTCTGGCCCAACCCTGGCCACTGGGGTCATTTGGGGAGTGAATGCCTACACTGTAGGAGGACGCTTAATCTTCTACACCACAGAGCAAGCTCCTATGTAACATTCTTGAAAGACAAAATTGTAGAAATGGAGAATGGACTAATGATTGTGTCTAAGGAAGGGATGGAGCCAAGAGGGAAACAGGTGTGGCTGTAGATGAAGCTCATGTATCATAATAGCACAAATGTCAATACCCTTCTTGGGTCATTGTACTAGACTTCTGCAAGATGTTACCCTGAGGGAAGCTAGGTAAATGGCACTCAGGATCTCTATTCTTTTTCTTCTTCTTCTTTTTTTAAAGATTATTTATTTGAAAGGCAGAGGCAGAGAGAGAGAGAGAGAGGTTGGTTTTCCATCCGCTGGTTCACTCCCCAATTGGCTGCAATGGCCAGAGCTGTGCCAATCCAAAGCCAGGAGACAGGAGCCTCTTTCAGGTCTCTCACGTAGGTGCAGGGGCCCAAGGACTTGGGCCATCCTCCACTGCTTTCCCAGACCACAGCAGAGAGCTGAATTGAAAGAGGAGCAGCTGGGATTAGAACCGGTGCACAAATGGGATGCCGACGCCGCGGGCAGAGGATTAACCTACTGTGCCACAGCACTGGCCCCTCTCTTAAGTGTATTTTCTTTTCCTGTAATGCACCTTTGCTGTTATACTTATTTTCTGTGTGAGCGTCATTCAATTTCATGTCCTAGGTTCAAAAGAACCTGTACCTGGGATGGGGCTATCAAAGAAGGAGGTACCTTTCTCTGAAGGGAGGAGAGAACTTCCACTTTGTGGCCTTGTCTAAATAAGATAGGAGTTGGCGAACTCAAGAGGCTTCCATAGCCTTGGCAGCTCATGACAAGAGCCTCAGGTGATTACTGATGTCATAAATAAGAGTGTCAATTGTCAAGTCAACAACAGGAGTCACTGTGCACTTGCTCCCCATGTAGGACCTCTGTCCTTAATGTCTTGTACTATGAGATAACAGTAAAACTAGTCTTCAAATACTGCTTTATACTTCGTGTGTCTGTGTGGGTGCAAACTGTTGAAATTTTTACTTAGTATAGTGTTGATCTTCTGTATATAAAGGTAATTGAAAATGAATCTTAATGAAGAATGGGATGGGAGAGGGAGTAGGAGATGGGATGGTTGGCGGGTGGGAGGGTGGTTATGGGGGGAAGAACCACTATAATCCAAAAGTTGTACTTTTAAAATTTATATTTATTAAATAAAAGTTCCTATTTAAAAAAAAAAAAAAAGAACTGACTGGTGCCACGGCTCAATAAGCTAATCCACCGCCTGCGGCGCAGGCACCCCAGGTTCTAGTCCTGGTCGGGGTGCTGGATTCTGTCCCAGTTGCCCCTCTTCCAGTCTAACTCTCTGCTGTGGCCCGGGAGGGCAGTGGAGGATGGCCCAAGTGCTTGGGCCCTGCACCCGCATGGGAGACCAGGAGGAGGCACTTGACTCCTGGCTTCAGATGGGTGCAGTGCGCCGGCCGTGGCGGCCATTTGGGGGGTGAACCAACAGAAAAAGGAAGACCTTTTTCTCTGTCTCTCTCACTAACTCTGCCTGTCAAAAAAATAAAATAAAATAAATAAAATAAAAAGAACCTGTACCTGGTCCTCACCTGTCTACTCTCGACTCCCAGAGCACTCTGACAGTATGACTAGTACTGCTGCTAGTACAAGGATGTAAACCAGCAGTAACTCTCATCACCCATTGGACGGTGTGCAGTGACTCACTTTACAAGGTCATTTAGGAAAATCACATAAAACACGTCTTCTTATCCTACAGCCTGTAGTCCTACTTCCAGATACATACCCTAGAGAAATGTTCACATCTACCTACAAAAAGACATGCATAGGAATGTTTAAAGAAGCACAACAAACACAAGAATCTAAAAGTCCTCAACAGAAAAATGAATGTCAATTGTATCACTGGCATACGGTGGAAAATACTGGAGCAGTGAAAATGAATGCCAGATGCATAGTGCCAACACAGATAAATCCTAAAATCCTGATCATCAGGGAGAGCAATAAATTACAAGTGGAAACTGTATTTGTTTATCACTGTGTGTAACAAATTACCCCGCAAATGTAGCAGTTTCAAATCCCACATATATTTATTCCCTTACAGTTTTTATTAAGATTTATTTATTCATTTATGTTTATTTGAGAGGAAGAGTTACAGAGAGAGGGAGAGACAGAGAGAAAGGTACTTCCATCTGCTGGTTCACTCCCCAAATAGCCGCAACGGCTGGACCTGGGCCCATCCAAAGCCAGGAAACAGGAGCTTCTTCCAGATCTCCCATGCTGCTGCAGGGGCTCAAGGACTTGGGCCATCTTCTACTGCTTTTCCCTGCCACAGCAGAGAGCTGGATCAGAAGTGCAGCAGCTGGGTTTCGAACCGGTGGCCACACAGGATGCCAGCTATGCAGGCAGCAGCTTAAGCTGCTGCACCACAGCGCAGACCCCTCCCTTAGTGTTTATGGGTCAGGATTCCAGGCCCAGAGCAGGTGGTCTGCCACGCTGGGCTCAGGGTCCTTTAGGACTGTATAGGCAAGAGGGAGCATGCTCATTTGTAGGCTTGACTGGGGAAACATCTGCTTCCAAGTTCATTCAGAACTGGCAGCTATTATTTCCTGTGTGATGGGGGCCCAGCATTTTGTAGGCTGTGGCCTGGAGGCTGCCCTCAGGCCCTGGACGCTGTCTGTAGCTCCCTGCCACATGGCTTCCTCAACATGGCTACTTACATCAGCAAGCCAGCCATGAGAATCCCTCACTTCAACTTGCTAACACAGAATCTCATCAGTGTAATAATGGGAGTGACTGTCCATCACCTTTGCCATATTCTGTTGGCCGGATCAACTCACAGGTCCACTCTCAAGGGGAGGGGACAATATAGGGCAAGAACACCGGGGAGTGGGTGTTCAACCTAGGGCTACCTGCTTCTGATCTCTCTGCAGCAACTAAAATAGACAACATGAGGGCACGTCAAAAAGGTCATGAAAAATCGGACTGAAAAATAAGTCTAGGGATCAGGCATTGAATCTAGTGATTAAACATCCCACGTTGCACATTGGAACGCCTGGATTCTAGTCACAGCTCCAGCTCCAGCTCCTGACTCCATCTTCCTGCTAAGGCAGGGAGGCAAGGGTGATGGCTCAAGGAGGGGGGTCCTTGTCACCAACGTGGAAGACCTGGAATGAATTTCCTGCTCCTAGTTCAGTCTCAACCCAGTCTTGGTTGTTCTGGGCATCTGGGGAGTGAACCAGGGGTGACTCTGTTGTGTTTCTCTCTTTCTTCCCCTCTTCCCCCAAATAAATTTTAAAAAAGAAAAAGAATATTTTGGTATAAAATATATTTTAAAATCTATGTATAGATGTTTCATTTTTTTTCTTTCTTTCTTTTCTTTTTTTTTTTTTTTTGACAGGCAGAGTTAGACAGTGAGAGAGACAGAGACAGAGAGAAAGGTCTTCCTTTTTCTGTTGGTTCACCCCCCAAGTGGCCGCCACGGCTGGCGTGTTGTGGCCAGCACACTGTGCTGATCTGAAGCCAGGAGCCAGGCGCCTCCCCATGGTCTCCCATGCGGGTGCAGGGCCCAAGCACTTGGGCCATCCTCCACTGCACTCCCGGGCCACAGCAGAGAGCTGGCCTGGAAGAGGAGCAACTGGGACAGAATCCAGCGCCCCGACCTGGATTAGAACCTAGGGTGCCGGCGCCACAGGCAGAGGATTAGCCTATTGAGCTGCGGTGCTGGCCAGATGTTTTATAATATACATTTCCCATGTTTTTGAAGGCCTCTCATATTTGATATAAGGTTTAGTTTTTATAAAGATTTATTTATTTATATGATAGGCAGATTTACAGAGAAAGAAATCTATCTGATGGTTCACTTCCCAGTTGCATGCAATGGCTGGGGCTGGGCCAGGCGAAAGCCAGGAGCCAGGAGCTTCAACTGGATCTCCCAAGTAGGTGCAGGGGCCCAAGCACTTGGGCCATCCTCCACTGTTTTCCAGGCCCATTAGCAGGCAGCTGGATCAGAAGCGGAGCAGGGGCCAACGCTGTGGTGCACCAAGTAAAGCTGCTGCCTTTGGCACCAACATCCTGTCTGGGCACTGGTTTGAGTCCCAGCTGCTCCACTTTGATCCAGCTCCCTGTTAATATGCCTAGGAGATGCTTGGGCCCCTACACCCATGCGGGAGACCCAGAAGAAGCTCCGGGCTTCAGATCAGCCCAGCTCTGGCCGTTGTGGCCATTTGGGGAGTGGACCAGTGGATGGACAATCTCTCTCTCTCTCTCTGCCTTTTCGTCTCTCTCTCTCTAACTCTGCCTTTCAAATAAACAAATCTTTAAAAAAATGCACAACACCAGCCCCTCATTTTGTTTTAAAATGTATTTATTTATTTGAAAACAGAGTTACAGAGAGATGGAGAGACAGAAAGAGATCTTCCATCCACTGGTTTATTCCCCAAATGGCCATAATGACCAGGGCTAGGCCAGGACAAAGCTAGGACAGGGCCTCAACACTTGGAGTAGCAGGGCCCCAAGCACTTGGGTCATCGTCTGCTTCCTTCCCAGGTGCATCAGCAGGGAACTGGATCAGAAGTAGAGCAGCGGGACTCAAACTGGTGGCCATATAGGATGCGAGCATTGCATGCAGTGGCTTAATTAGCTTTGCCACAATGCTGGCCACCCGTGTGCTCATATTGAACGAGAAGTTAATCAAAGTGCTCGGCACTGAAGCCCTGCAGGGCCAGAACTTGGGTGAGGCAGACTCAGGACAGCAGCTCACACTCTGGGTGTTGCAGGAGCAGTCAGCACTCAGGAGAGGATTAGCGCTTCCTCAAAGTCTGAGTCCTAAGTGCCTCATTTGCCTTACCAAAGTCCCAGCCCTCCGGATATCTTGAATTACCTCCCTAGGTATATCTCCTCCTAGACTAAAGCAAAATAGTTCTATTTAGGCCACTTAGGTCTTCCCCACAGTGTTGTAGTCCATTTGTACTGCTTTAACAAAATATGTTAGACGTCTTAGTTTACTTTCTGTTACTGTACCACCTTGCCTGAGTACCTGAGATCAAATAATTCATAAAGAAAAAAATTATTTGCAACAGTTCGGGGATGGGGAAGTAAAGAGCAAGTCTGATGAGGGCCTCTTTGCTGCGTGGTAACACAGCAGGGCAGGCATGCCAGAAAGATCTTGCTTTTATAATAAAGCCACCCCTTCAATAACCCATTAACTATTAATAGATGAATCCATTCCTGAGGGCACAGCTCACATGAACCAATCACCTCCCCAAATCCCCATTGCAAATATCACCAACCTATGAAACTGGAGATGAAGTTTGCGACACCTTACACTTGAGGGACACCTTCAGACTGTAGCAATGGGTAATCTGTACACAGCAGAAGTGTATAGTTCACAGTTCTGCAGGCTGGGAAGTCGGAGATGAAGGTGCCAGCAGATTTGGTGTCTGATGTGGGTCAGTGCCTCACTGAGAGTGACTTTTACAAGGGTATTTCAAAAGGTTCATGGAGATTGGAATTAAAAGATAAGTTTGCTTTGATGCAAACAAACAATGAAATCCATGAAGACAGGGGCCAGTGTTGTAGTATAGAGGGCTACAGCAGTGGCATCCCAGATCAGAGCACCAGTTCAAATCCCAGCTCTCAGTTCCTCATGCAGCTCCCTCTTGATGTGTCTGGGAAGGCAGCCCAAGTATTTGGGCCTCTGATACATGCATGGAAGACCCAGGTGGGGCTCTGGACTCCTGGCTTTGGCCTGACCAGTCCTGGCCATTGCAGCCATTTGTGGAGTGAACCAGTGGATGGAAGATCTCTCTCTGTTTTTCTCACCCTTTCAATAAACAAATAAATCTTAAAAAAAAAAGAAATTGAGGCAGACGAGGAATCTTCTTCAAAAAGGTTGCAGAAAATGCATACTTTAAATAAACTGCATGAATTTCAAAATTTTTTGCACCAAAATTGACTTATCTGTTTTTTAAAAAATACTTAGATATTTTCACTTAAAAGGCAGGCAGGTGTGCACGTACACACACACACAAATATACAGAAAGGTCTTCCATCTTCTGACTCTCACCTCAAATGCCTGTAACAGCGGGGCTGGCCAGGTTGGAGTCAGGAGCCCAGAACAGGCACTCCATCCAGGTCTCCCACGTGGGTGGCAAGGACCCAAGTACACCTGCTGCCTCCCAGGGTGTGCATCAGCAGGAAACTGGGATTGGGAACCAAAGCAGGACTCAAACCTCAGCACTCTGATCTGGGATGTAGGCTTCCTAAGCAGCGTCTTACCACACTGCACTAAACGCTCAAACCCCAACTTATCTTTTCATTGCCTGTTTCCACAAACTTTTTGAAATATCCTCATATGTGTCCCCATATGGCAGAAAGTCTGGACTTTTTCTAAGGGCTCTAACCCCATCCATGAGGGCTCCATGCTCCTGACCTAATCAACTTCCAGCTGCCACACTTTCCAACACCAGTATTGACATGGGAATTTGGGGATGACGGGAAAATTCAAACCATCACAAACAATACGGTTAAACTAAAAGATCCTGTTTGGTCTACTGTTTGGATAGGCTAGGCCACTGAAACACAACTAATTAGTAAGTTAATTAATTAATTAGTTAATCCCAAAACTCCTGGTAAAATGGGCACAAATAGTCCATCCCCAACCTGACATTTTACTGCTCGGTTCCCCGTGGGGGCCGGCTCCAACTTCCACGAGCACCTCTCTGGGGACATATCCAACTGACAAGATCCTACACAGCAAACAAGGGATGTTCCAGCCACTCAAAACCCACCTCACGGAGTGGAGCCCCTCCTAACAGCACAAACAGGCTGTTGCCCACTCACTGCCGGGCGGGCTGAATCCCTGCTCAGACACCCACCCCGCCTTTCCCCTTACCTCGCTGTCCTGTCTTCAGTAAAATTCTTTCCTGCTGTAGCTGGCTGCCTCTTCGCTTTCTTCTTCAAACCCTACAATTCTAAAACTTACATCTACTAAACCTTGTGAGCAGACTGATTAAACAACCCAGCCTTGGCTCAGCTTTAAGGCGCTCTGAGTTCCTGAACCCGTGAATTTGTGCGCCAGGCCGAGTTGTTTGAGAAGCACCAAGCCTCCCCTGGGGTGGGGGTGGAGGGGTGGGAGTGGGGGTGAGGGGAGAGCCCAGGCCGGCACCAGGGAGGCCAGCATCCCATCTCCCAGGGCAGGTTTGAGTCCTGGTTGTTAGCGCGCCTGGCAAAGCAACAGAGGATGGTTCAAGTGCCCGCGCCTCTGCACCCACATGGTGGACCTGGAGGAAGCTCCTGCCAGGCTCCTGGCTTTGGCTTGGCCCAGCCCTGGCTGTTGGGGCCGTTTGGAGAATGAATTCCCTCGCTCGCTCTCTCTCTTCCTCTCCGACACTCTGCCTTTCAAATACATATAAATAAATATTTAAAAAAAAAAGTTTCCTGTGACTTTCTTAGGAGAGGGTCTCTTGCGGGGCCGGGCTCACCAGTGCAGGGCGCGCCAGTGCCCCTGGACCGCGAGTCCCGCTAGTTTCTAACAGCGGGGCGAAAGCCTGGATCCCGGAAAACTCGGCCAGAGCGCTGCCCGGGTTATCCCCGCCTCCGCCATTCCAACCTCTCCTTTCCCGGGCTTCCGCTGAGCTCGCGCGGGGGCGCAAACTGAAAGTGAGAAGCCGGGGCGGCCGCCGCCGGGGACAGGTGAGTGGGGTGTCCTGGGGCTTTTCCGGCTTGAGTGACAGCCGGGTCTGGGCTGAGACCCCCCTCAGGAGACTTCTGCGGAGTCGCAGCCGAGGGACTGTGTGCCGCGGGAGGAAGACGGAGTTGTGTGCGCAAGAAGAACCCCCTCTGGGGGACGTGGCGACCGTGCGCGGCGGCGCCGGGAGCCGTGCCTGAGACCTCGGGCGGCGAGGCCGCTGAGCCGGCGCCGGCGGGAGGCTGCGGACGGGCGAGAGCGTGCGGGGGTCCCGGCCCTGGCCGGCCCGAGCCCGCGGCGCCGGGGCCAGGCTCGCACCCGTGCCTTCCCCCTGCGCTGCGGTCTGCGTCCTCTTCCCGGAGAATCACTTGTTGCTGGGAACCTGTGCTGGAGCCGTAGCGGTTCCGACCTGCCCGGGTGTAGAGGATGGAGAGCAGGCCCGGGGAGAACCCCACCCCTACCCCGCCCCGCCCCGGGCCTCAGCCCAAAGCCTTTTCCTAGGTGTTTGTGTGCCTGAGGTGGGCGCCCTCAGGGGAGAACTCAGGGTGTGTGTGTGTGTGTGTGTGTGTGTGTGTGTGTGAGAGAGAGAGAGAGAGAGAGAGAGAGAGAGAGAGAGAGAGAAATGACATTACTGTGGTCTCGGGATTTTCTGGGGGACCTATTAGTGACGCTTTGTAGAACAAATGCCATGCAAGATAAGTGCCTAAACTCCTCAGCTGTGACAGGCTGCTCCCTGCGCCGCCTCTCTCCCTGAAATACTTGGGTAGAGATTGTTAAGTTCATTTGTGGAATGGATGCAACTCTGGCTGGGCACAATTTATTTTTTTTAAAGTTTTTATTAAAGAGAGCAGACCTCATGCGTTTCAATTGCAAGGAGACAACCTTGCCCGGCTTCCTGCTAGATGGCAGTGTGCAACAGTGAATTAAATGCACAACCTCGGCTGTGAGGGTGTGATTGCTGCTTGTCTGTTGTTCAATAAGAAAATAAGAAGTTTAGTTTTATCCTACAAGCATTTTTTAAAAATTCAGGTGTGTTAAATTTAGGCAATTAAGGAAAGGGATATAGCTCGGACAAACAATAGTGTTATTCATGTATGTGTAGTGTTGCAAACACTTGATTTGTATTTATTTATTAAATGTTTGTTTTCATCAATTTGAAAAGCAGAGTGACACACACACAGAGAGAGATACCTTCCATCCACTGGTTCACTCCCCAGACAGCCAGGGCTGGGGCAGGCCGGAATAGGAACCAGGATCTCCATTCAGATTCCCATGTGGGTGGCAGCTGAACAAGCACTTGAGCATCATCTGCTTCCTCCCTGGATGCGCTGGCGGGGAGCTGGGTTGGAAGCAGAGTGGTCAGCACTGGGACTGCTGCGGGCTGTGGGTGTCCCAAATGGCAGTTTACCTCGCTGCACCGCAGCACCCACCACCGACCCATATTTAAAAGTGCTTGTATTTGGAATGGAAAGAGTTGACTTCAGGAAGAAATTCAGTATCTGATTCAACTACCAGCATTCTACAATAAAAATTAATATTTCTGAACATGCGTTTTTGAAAATTAAAAATTAACTTAGTTATCTTTACAGCACCTTTTTTTTTTTTTCTTGAGAATAAAATTTGTTTTTAAAAGGTGAGGTTGGGCTGGCGCCCAGCTCACTAGGCTAATCCTCCACCTGCGGTGCCGGCACCCCGGGTTCTAGTCTTGGTCGGTGCACCGGATTCTGTCCCGGTTGCCCCTCTTACAGTCCAGCTCTCTGCTATGGCACGGGAGTGCCGTGGAAGATGACCCAAGTCCTTGGGCCCTGCACCCGCATGGGAGACCAGGAGAAGCACCTGGCTCCTGGCTTCGGACCAGCGCAGCACACCGGCCGCAGCACGCTGGCCGCAGCACGCTGGCCGCAGCGGCCATTGGAGGGTGAACCAACAGTAAAGGAAGACCTTTCTCTCTCTCTCTCTCACTGTCCACTCTGCCTGTTAAAGAAAAAAAAAAAAGGTGAGGTTGAATTTTGTAAATAGTAGAAACAAAGATCATGTAATCCTAAACTTGTTAAATACAAATATTTTTGTTTGATATTTCCAGAACTCTTTTTTTTAAAAGATTTGTTTATTTATTTGAAAGGCCAAGTTATATATATATATATATATATATATATATATATATATATATAAAGAGAGAGAGAGAGAGAGACAGAGAGAGACAGAGAGGGAGATCTTCCCTTGGTTGGTTCACTCCCCTAATGGCTACAAGGGCCATAGCTGGGCCAGGTCAAATCCAGGAGATTTTCCCATGTCTCCCATGTAGGTGTGGGGGCCCAAGCACTTGGGATATCCACTGCTGCTTTCCCAGGTACATTGACAAGGAGCTGGATTGGAAATGGAGCAGCTGGGATGTGAACCTGTGCTCATATGGGATGCTGGAACCAAGGGAGCAGCTTTACCGATTATGCCACAGTGTTGGCCTCCTTCCAGAACTCTTCAATTGTCTAGATTACTGTCTTTTACCTAAATAATATTTCATCTATGGATTAGGTTTTGTTTTGCTCCTGGACACTATTCATGGAATCAGAGCTTGTTATTGGAATGAAACCTCAGATGCAGCCTGTGTCTTTAGGCACAGGAATTATTAGCCACATCTTGTCAGTATGCTTTCACCAGTTCCTCCTTCAGGATTATGTAATTGATAGAAGCAGAGGGGGGAGTTTATCTTTTTATGCTTGCTAACCTTTTAAGATTTATGTATTGCCTTGAAAGGCAGAGACACACTCACAGAGAGAGAGAGAGAGAGAGAGATCTTCCGTACACTGTTCACTCCCCAAATGTCTGTAACAGCTGGGAGTGGGCCAGGCCAATGCCAGGAGTTCAGAAATCCATCCAGGTATCCGCTGTATCTGGTAGGGGCCAAGTACTTGGACCACCTTTTGCTTTCCCAGGCTCATTAACAGGGAGCTGGATCGGGAAGTAGAGCAGCTAGGACTTGAACCAGCGCTCATATGGAATGCCAGCATCTCGGGGAGCAGCTTAACCCACCATGTCACAATGCTAGCAGATGAGGGATTCTTAAAATCAGATCTGACAGCTAGGGGGAAAAAAGCCCACGAAGTAATATATAATCTCTTGGAGACAGCATAGTTGCTGAGAAGACTTCACTGAAAAAACAAACTTGAAAAAAAAAATCCCTGCTTTTGAGGAGTTCCTAGTGTAACACATGGACTCGACTGCCTTTCTAAATCGAGTCTGGTGATTGATGGGGCATACAAAGTGTAGTCTGGATGGGTGTTGTGAAGAAGGTAAAGCTACTGCTTGGAATGCCCACGGCCCATATCTGAGTGCTAGTTCAAGACCCAGCTACTCCGCTTCTGATCCACCTCCCTGCCAAATGCATCTGAGGAGCAGCAGATAATAGGCCAAGTACTTGGGTTCCTGCCAGACTTGGGGGCCCAGAATGCAAGTTCTTGGCTCCTGGCTTCAGCCTGGCCACGCCCTGGTAGTTGCAGTTGAAGGAAGGAAGATCTCTCTATGTCTCTCCTGCTCTCTCTCTCTGCCACTCTGCCTTTCAGATACATAAGTAAACACATAAATAAAAGTGTAACCAGAGCACCCTCACATTTCTATTGTAGCACTGAGGGAGATGCCATTCTTAAATTCCAAACACATTGTGCAGTGTTAATGATATAATCCTACTGCTGTTGGGACTCTGTGTGAGCATTCCCGTACCCTTTGTAAAGCTGGGGCTGGGCCTGGCGGAAGCAGGAACTGGGAACTCAGTCCGGGTCTTTCACATGGCTGTCAGGGACCCGACAACTTGGGTCATCGCTGCTGCCTCCTGGAGTGCTCATTAACAGAAAGTCAGGAGAGGACCAGGAACTTGAACCTAGGCACTGTGATACAGGTGCAGGCATCCAGAGCAGCATCTTCACTGCTGGGCCACTGCCTGCCCCTGGTATGGTTTTTTTTTTTTTTGACAGGCAGAGTGGACAGTGAGAGAGAGAGAGAGAGACAGAGAGAAAGGTCTTCCTTTTTCCATTGGTTCACCCTCCAATGGCCGCTGCGGCCAGTGCATCGCGCTGATCTGAAGCCAAGAGCCAGGTGCTTCTCCCGGTCTCCCATGTGGGTGCAGGGCCCAAGGACTTGGGCCATCCTCCACTGCCTTCCCAGGCCACAGCAGAGAGCTGGCCTGGAAGAGGAGCAACCGGGATAGAATCTGGCACCCCAGCCGGGACTAGAACCCGGGGTGCCGGTGCCGCAAGGTGGAGGATTAGCCTGTTAAGCCACGGCGCCGGCCGCCCCTGGTATGTTTTTATGTAGTTTCTATGTCAATAAATACCCATTTCTGTGTGATTGTATTATTAACACTTCGTAACAGTGCTGCAAAGTGTGTCTTTGAAGAGTGGCGTCACTCTCACTTCTGCAACAGAAATGTTGCAGAAATGGCTACATCATCTGTCCCCCCATTCATCACCAGTCCTGACTTCCGTGGCTGCCAGTCTCCCTTTGTCTCTTCTGGTGTGCTTGCCTGAAACATGCTTGGCTGAAGAAGATGACCTTCCCCACTAGAATTCTGCAACCCGAGGCATGCCCAGCAAAGAGGACCTTCACAAAGAGTGAAGAATACACAAATGCAATTAAATGTTGCTATGCAAAATTGGGGAAAAGTAGAAGCTGTTGCACCATCACGTCACATTCATTTGGTGCTCAAGGGACTGTCACATGCGCTCAGGACGTCATCCTCTGCAAGTTAACAAAATAGGGCAGTGTTTTACTGTTCAACAGTTGTTGTCAATGCACCCAATAGAGAAGCTTTGAAGTTCCTGAAACCCCTCAGGTTCCTGCACTGTCTCCGTTGCTTTGATAGAGACAAGCACAGGGAACTATGGACCTTCTATACACTGACTTGGTTTGGGAGGGATAAAGCTTCCCAAAGTATTGGAGAATGGCTAAGCCTGTTGAACAGGTAGAAGTATTCTAGGTCGGTTCAAGAGCACAGACCAGGGAGCTATGTCCCAGAAGCTGCAGTAGCAAGGGCCGTGTGTGGAGGCAGGCGTTTGGGTGCAGTGGTTATGATCTGGCTTCGGATGCCCACATCCTGTATTGGAGTGCTTGGTTTGAGTCCTGGCTCTTCCATTTCTGAGCCTGCTTCCTGCTAATGTGCACGGTGGGAGATCTGGATTGAGTTGTGGGCTCCTGGCTTTAGCCTGGCCCTGCCCTGGCTGTTATGGGCATTTGGGGAATGAACTAGCAGATGGAAGATTTCTCTCTCTGTGTCTCTGCCTTTCAAATAAAGTGAAAAATAAATAAAATTAGTAATAATACAAAAGGACTGTGTGTGGAGACCAGGAATGGAAGTTAGAAAAGTAGGGCAGGAGCCGGCACTGTGGCGCAGCGGGTTAACACCCTGGCCAGCATCCCATATGGGCGCCAGTTCGAGACCCGGCTGCTCTACTTCCGATTCAGCTCTCTGCTGTGGCCTGGGAAAGCAGTAGAAGATGGTCCAAGTGCTTGGGCCCCTGCACCTATGTGGGAGACCCGGAAGAAGCTCCTGGCTCGTGGCTTCGGATCAGCGCAGCTCCGGCCGTTGTGGCCAATTGGGGAATGAACCATTGGATGGAAGACCTCTGTCTGTCTGTCTGTCTGTCTCTCTCTCTCTGCCTTTCCTCTCTCTGTGTAACTCTGACTTTCAAATAAATAAGTAAATAAATCTTAAAAAAAAGAAAAGTAAGGCAGAGCCTACATTGTCTTGTTTTCTAAGCTAACAGCTTCCTCCTCATCTCAGATCTTTGGGAATGCATTGAGGATTTGACTGAGAGGAGCGATACCCAATCAGCATCCTAGGAGCATCTTTTGGTAGCTTGCAGATGGCAGAGGGTCAGGCTGTGAAGAACGCCAGCATTTGGGTTTTTGGAGTCACCAGGAAGGAAGCAATGAGGAGGGCTGTCACTGAAAGTTCCTGAAGACATCCTCCCGTCAGCCATCTCATCATCCATTTCTGTGGACAACCGCCATTGTGGGGTGTTCCCCATTGATGGGGAGACACATGCTGTCGGGATCTGAAAGCTCCTGGCTTGGAGTGCATCACTCAGAGTTGGTTTCTCATTTCCTGGTCAGATGTGGGACTGGAATCATCTCTTGGTTGCATTTATGAGACTCTTAACCTATACCTTAAACTGTCCCTGCATGACCAAAATTTGAAGCTGGCAGCCTCTGACTGCTGACTCCCTTTAACATTCTCAGTCTTTCTTCTGTTTATC
Source organism: Lepus europaeus (assembly GCF_033115175.1). Classification (NCBI taxonomy): domain Eukaryota; kingdom Metazoa; phylum Chordata; class Mammalia; order Lagomorpha; family Leporidae; genus Lepus; species Lepus europaeus. The sequence continues at coordinate 10,013,944 of NC_084842.1, forward strand.
TTAATGCAAAATAAATTGGAAAAAAAGCTGCTGCTTTTGATGGGATGCCACTTGCAGGAGTATGAGGGAGTCACCCTCAGCTCCAGACCCCTGTCTGGGCAGCAGATGGCCAGCCCTGGACAGTACACAGGAGGCATGCAATGCATTGCAGAAGCTCAGCTCCTCAAGTCAAGAGGGCAGCTTAGTGAGAGACCATTTCAGATGTTACCCACCAGGGTCCTCCTAGGAAACACTTTGTTCTGTCCCAGAAGGGAGTGTTCTGGGCACCCTCTGGTGGGACTCTGAGATTCACCCTGCGATGTTTGAGTCAGGTAGAATTGGAGCTTGTTGGTCTCACGGTGCTCTCTGCAAGCCCATCTGTACTACCAGTGTGGGTACTGTTCACATGCTGACAGGTTCCTAAGGCATTAATACCATATATTCACTTGCCTGTTACTGTTGCAATGTCCCCTGCTGCCTGGTTGGTCACTACCTGCTACAAATCAAAATACTCTCCACCCTGGCTGGGCTGTGTTCTGTAGTGGTGGATACTTAACCACAGCTTGATCCTTGAGACTCTACCATCCTTTTAGTTTTGGGAGTATTATATAAGTGGTGATGCAAGGAAATCTGTATCCTTAAATTCTCCTGCCGTAGGTATACAGCCACATGGAGATCCTAAAAATGACTTGGTGGCTATGAAAATACTCAAAATTTTGTTTTCAGATTCTCTCTCCATCTTTTGTTTCCTTTTATTTCTGGTTCTTTTTATATGCTTAAAAATTGTTGAGAGTTCTTTTTATACTCTTCACTGCTTCCCCATCTCCTTCCTTCCCACTGATCTTAAGAGTCAGGTGATCTGATTGCTATACCCACTTCTGTGTTTAAAACAGAGAATCCTGGGCAAATCGCTTCAACTTGCTATTGGAAATAATAAGTAACACTGACCTTGCTAGTTTACAAAAGTGGTTAGAACTAAGATTGAGTAGAGCAATATCTAAATGTGTTTTGGAAACAATGTAGATTTATGCCCATTTAACGTGGTAATATTATTTCACTACCTAGTTTGAGTTGCATTAACTATAGCCATAATGAATTGCTTTTGCACATAAAGTAGAAATGTGATAATCTTTCTGTTGTGCAAGGCAAGGAAATAGTAATGATTAATGTTTATTATTTATTATGAAGAAAGGCTTGGAAAAATTCAGTCACTTGTCAAAATTGATATATGAGTGACAGAAACAGGATTGGAACTCAGATTACCAGCTCCACACTTTACATGCTAATAGCTGCTGGCCTCTTTTGAGTTTGAAGGAAAAGTGCTTTCTAGGTTCTGAGAGATTTTTGTTACTTTTTTCTCTGGTATACCAGCAGACAGACAACTGTTCTACAAAGGTTTTATTTTCTGATAACCTGGGAGTGTTAGCTTTATCTGGAGGGGATTCTACTATTACCATTAAACACGTTTATAAAAGAATACCTGAACTTCAGTGTCTGACTTGTTTTCGGCTGTAGCACTTAGCCTAGTGACAGACCTGGGCAGGTTACCTTGAAACTGTTTTTCCTCCTTTAAAATGCAGCTCGTCATTGCTCCTTCATGGCCTGAGGGAAGGATGGAGGAGTGGTGCGCGCTGAGCACTTAGAAAGGCCTTGCTTGAAATAGGTTACTCAGCAAATGCTGGTGGGCTCCTTTTCCTTGGCAAAGTGAACATTTCTCCTTTTTATTTTTTTTTTTAAAGATTTATTTACTTGAAAGGAAAAGTGAGAGACAGAGAGAGAGAGAGGGAGAAAGGGAGAAAAATCTTTCTGTTAGAAGATTGCCCAGATGACTGCAATGCCTGAAACTGGGTCAGGCTGAAACCAGGAGCCTGAATTTCCAGCTGAGTCTCCCATGGGGGTGACAGGGGCCCAAGCACTTGGGCCATCTTCCTCTGCTTTTCCAGGTACATTAGCAGGGAGCTGGATTGGAAGTGCAGCAGCCAGAACTCTAACCAGTGCTCTTTCGAGATGCTGGAGTTGCAGGCAGCTGCTTAATTCACTGCCCCACAATGCCAGCTTCCCCTCTATCTTTTTTTTTTTTTTTTTAAGATTTATTTGAAAGGCCGAGTTACAGAGAAGCAGTGGCAGAGACAGAGACAGAGAGAGAGAGAGAGAGAGAGAGAGAGAGTCTTCCATCCGTCGGTGTCTTCCATCCGTCGGTACACTCCCCAAATGGCCACAACAGATGGAGCTGTGCCGATCCAAAGCCAGAAGCCAGGAGCTCTTCTGGGTCTCCCACACAGGTGCAGGGGCCCAAGGACTTGGGCCATCTTCTACTGCTTTCCCAGGCCATAGTAGAGAGCTGGATCTGAAGTGGAGCAGCTGGGACAAACTGGTGTCCATATGGAATGCCTTACCTGCCATACAACAGCACTGGCCCCTGTCTATCTTCAGGTATCTTGGAGATCTGCAGTTCTGACTTAGAAGTGGATCTTATGGGCTCTGTGAAGCACCCCTTCCCTTCGCTTCCCTGGAATGTTGATCCTTGCTCCACTCTGAACTCTGCAGAGCCACCTGCCCAGGACACTGGACTTCCTAGGATCTTGGAGAGAAAGAAATTCCATGGGACCATGTGGTTCCTTTTAGAAGCTTTTTGTAAAGATCCATTTTCAAATAGGTGAAAATCTTATTTTCTATTGTTCTATTGCACTTGCCACAAAAGACTTAACAAATAAGTCAGTAATCAGAATTCTTTGGCTGTGGCTAAAGTTGGTTTTCTTAGGGGACACTGGGGTCTGTTGATCATTATCCATTAAAACTAAAAAAAAAAAAAAAAATTTGAGAGTGCACCTGTTTAGTAGTTCACTCTCCAAATGCAACATAAGCTGGCCAAAACTGGGAGCCAGGAACTCAGTCCAGGTATTCCATGTGAGGGGAAGAACCTCGACTACTTCAGCCATCTCTGCTGCCTCTCAGGGTTTACATGAGCAGGACATTGGAATCGGGAGCAGAGGCAGGACTCGAACCTAGGGCCTTCAGTATGGGATGCGGACGTCTCAGTCACTAGGCCAAATGATTACCTTTGCCCGTTTTTGATCAGAGCCTGGATCTTTTATTTGTTTTCCTAATTCTTGCAGGAGTGGATAGGTAGTCCGGATCATTGCTGACTTATGTCTCTACTCCTTTGAAAAGCAGTTAGCAGGAAGGTACTTCATGTAAATGACTTCTGGAATTCACTTCTCTGATGGCAGTGAGAAATAAGTGGGAATGGAATTACAGATTTGGCATTCTCCATGGGTGGGCTGTGTGGCCTTGAGCAAGTTACTTCACCTCTCTGGTCTTGATTTCCTGGTCTATGAGTGGGGAGATATTAGGACTCTATGATCTCAGAAGTTCTTTTTCAGCTTAAAACTCGGACATTTCTAGGGCCAGTGCTATGGTGTAGTGAATTAAACCACCATCTACAGTGCCTTCATCCCATGTGAGTGCCTGTTCATATCCTGGGTATTCTACTTCCAATTCAGCTGCTTGCTAATGTTTCTGGGCCCCTGCACCCATGTGAGAGACCTGGAAGAAACTCCTAGCTCTTGGCTTTGGTCTGGCCCAGCCCTGGCTGTCTGGAGAGTGGGCCACTGGATGGAAGCTCTCTCTCTGTCTCTCCTTCTCTCTCTCTGTCACTCTGCCTTTCAAATAAATAAAACAAATTTTTTTAAAAAAAGCTTTAGTATTTCTACATAATAACCCTGCAAGATTACATTTCTTGTATGTTCTGCATGATGGCTAAAAGATCATCTGTTCATTTGTTACAGATTTTTGGTTGCCTTATTGTTTGAAGACTCTCCAGCTGCTCTGATGGTAGCTTAAGAAGACCGCACTCTGTGGCCGCCCCATGCCCAGCCAGGCCCACTCAGAACCTTGGATCTCTCTCCTTCATGGATACCAGGTCCCAGCAGGAATGGCAGGGCTGGAAATTGGCACCCAGATGGTTCCTCTGCGGGAAGTTGTCTTGGGCAATGGGCTGATGCGAGAACACCTGGTGCCCAGCCCGGCCCCCTGTCAGTCACCCAGGGCAGGGCAGCATGGTGCGGGTTCAGAGGAGGAAGCTGCTGGCATCTTGCCTGTGTGTTGCTGCGACCGTCTTTCTGCTCGTCACACTCCAGGTACGAAGAGTTTGGGTTGCAGGGCGTACGATTCTGGCTTTTGCCACCTCTCTCCCGTTCCCCAACTCCATTCTCTCAGAGCTCCAAGTACTTTTGGCTTAATCTTTCAAGATAAGGGGTTTTCTATGTCTTAAGTAAGGGAAATCACTTAAAAAAGATGAAGTTGAGGTTTAGTGATTGAGTGGGCCGGGTAGAAACCGAGTCATTGAGCTAGGCGGTCAGCGTAGGGTCCTGGTGTCAGCGTAGGGTCAGCCTGCAGGGTCTTGGTGTCAGGGAGATAGAAAAGTAAAGCTTGGTCTGCCAGGGCCAGCAGATTAAGCCACAGCGTGCAGTGCCAGCATCCCGTATCCCAAGTGCTGGCTCTGGTCTCCACTGCGGCATTTGCAATCCTGCTCTCTGCCAATGCTACTGGGAAGGCAGCGGAAGGTGCCCCAGGTGTTTGGGCCCACGCCACCCACTTGGGAGATCCGGATGCATTTCCTGGCTCCTGGCTTCAACCTGAATCAGTCCTGACCATTGTGGCCATTTGGGGAGTGAACTGGTGGAGGGAAGACTGCTATCTCTCTCTCTCTCTCTCTCTCTCTTTTTCTCTGTCTCTCTCTGTGTCACTCTGCCTCAAAAATAAATAAATAAACCTTATTAAAAAAAAAAGCTCAAGCCGGCTCCGCGGCTCACTAGGCTAATCCTCCGCCTTGCGGCGCCAGCACACCGGGTTCTAGTCCCGGTCGGGGCACCGATCCTGTCCCGGTTGCCCCTCTTCCAGGCCAGCTCTCTGCTGTGGCCAGGGAGTGCAGTGGAGGATGGCCCAAGTGCTTGGGCCCTGCACCCCATGGGAGACCAGGAGAAGCACCTGGCTCCTGCCATCGGATCGGCGCGGTGCGCCGGCCGCAGCGCGCCTACCACGGCGGCCATTGGAGGGTGAACCAATGGCAAAAGGAAGACCTTTCTCTCTGTCTCTCTCTCACTGTCCACTCTGCCTGTCAAAAAAAAAAAAAAAAAGAAAGAAAAGAAAAGACTAAGCCTGGCCCCTCAATCTCTGTGGCTTCCTGTCTTGCCATGTGGCTGTTCTCTCCCTCTTGCACACTTCCCACTTGGATGCATTTACCACGTTGTGATGTAGCCACCAAAGGCCAAAAGCATTGATGTCGCTGGACATTGTACTTTGGGCCTCTTAAAACTGTGAGCTAGGGCCAGCGCCGTGGCTCAACAGGCTAATCCTCCACCTTGCGGCGCCGGCATACCGGGTTCTAGTCCCGGTCGGGGCACCGGTCCTGTCCCGGATGCCCCTCTTCCAGGCCAGCTCTCTGCTGTGGCCAGGGAGTGCAGTGGAGGATGGCCCAAGTGCTTGGGCCCTGCACCCCATGGGAGACCAGGAGAAGCACCTGGCTCCTGGCTTTGGATCAGCATGGTGCGCTGGCCACAGCGGCCATTGGAGGGTGAACCAACGGCAAAGGAAGACCTTTCTCTCTGTCTCTCTCTCTCTCACTGTCCACTCTTCCTGCCAAAAAAAAAAAAAAAAAAAAAAGAAGCAAATCCTGGACATCATATAATTTTACCTGGATATACGTTAGTATGATTCTCTAATAGATAGGAACTTACACAAATTTACTATAACAACGTTACTACTATACCACAATAAAATGAACAGCAATTATTCAGAACCTTCTATATCCTAGGCCTTGTGAAATTTTTCCTGATTGTCTCAAGAAAGTCTTTGTAGTGGGTGCAGTTGTATCTGGAATGATTAAATTCTACACATTTGTATTCCTTGTATGTCTCAGGTTGTGTGTGTGTGTATGTGTGTGTGTTGTGGTTGTTTTCTGTAAACATTTCTTTTGCCCTACCTTTTACTCCTGGTCACGGGTTTGTTGAAGAAACTGGGCATTTAAAATCCTTTTGAGACTCCTAGGTTGTGGCTTTGGCTGAGTTTTACCTTGATGGTTCTGTGTAGTATGTCCCTCTGTCTGCCATACTTACCACAACCTAGCAGCGGTATCTGAGGTTAAATGCTTTTTAAAAAGCTGTTTGAAGAAAAAGTCTTCCTTACAACGATCCCTTGTTATTTGTGAGTGATCTTAGGCCTCACTCAGAAGTGTAGAACAGAGTTCACGTTTGAAGTTACATCCCCTGGCTTTCTAAAAGCCTTTCTTTCAAGTTGCTAGTTGGACGATAGAAGGGGACACTTGGTTGAAAAGATAGTTTGGGGTTAGAAGTCAGCTTCATTCCGTGAAGCCACTGGGGAAGAATCACATCATTGTGTTGTAGAAGAAGTGAGAGCACAGTTGGCAAAGGGGACACCTCAGTTTTCAGTGACTGTTTTTCTGTCCTAATGCTGCCTTGGGTGTCACAGGCAAACTGTACTTTTTTTTTTTTTAAAGCTAATGCAATTCCTTATTCCTATTGGAGTACCACTTGGTTTTTACTTAGCAATTTCTTCCTTTTCCCTTTTTTTAAAAGAAGTATTTATTTATTTGGGAGGTAGAACGATGAGTTAAGGGAGAATGGGATAATAATGATAGTAATAATAATAATGATAATGATAATACTAATACTAATACTAATACTAATACTAATACTAATCCTCTGGTTTATTCCCCAGATGGGCTGCAGTGGCCCCAGCTAAGTCAGTCTAAAGCTAGGTGCCAGGTCTCTCATGTGGAGGGCAGGGTCCCAAGCACTTTCCCCAGCACATTAGCAGGGAGCTGGATTGGAAACACAGTAGCCAGGACTTGAACTGGCACTCTGATATGGGATCCCAGATATTACAAGAGGCAGCTTAACTCAGTGAACCACAGTGCTGGCCCCTCATATCAAAATTTTTTTATAGAATTATTTTATTTATTTGAAAGGCAGAGCTATAGAGAGAGGGAGAGACACAGAAAAAGAGATCTTCCATCTGCTGATTCACACATCAAGTGGCGGCGGCTGGGCCAGGTCAAAACTAGGAGCCTAGAACTCCATCCAGGTCTCCCACATGAGTGGCAGGGGCCCAAGCAATTGGGCCATCCTCTGCTGCTTTCCCTGATGCATTCGTAAGGAGCTGGATTGGAAACAGAGCAGCCGTGACTTGAACAGTTGCTCAGATATGGGATGCCGGTGTCACAGGTGGCAGCTCAACTCTCTGTACCACAGCGCCAGCCCCATCATCAGATCCTAAAGTGTGGTGAAAAGGTAGCCCTTTTGAGAACTTTGCACTTCACCTGCCCTGCCCTTCAGGTGATTGTTGCTGATGGCCTGGCTGTCCAATGCCCCAGAATTAGACTATCCTGTAACTAATAAAATAAACATGGTTGTAAATGGAAGGGAGTGGAAGCCCACTGCTCTGGGTCCGCTATGCCGGTCACACAGACTTGGGGGAGTTTTGTCTTGGCTGTTACTTTGCAGTCTCAATGAGATAGTAGGTGTAATTAGACATACAGCATCCACGTTGTGACTCCTTTAGTCAGAAAAAGAAGCCAGCTGCTACTTTAGAACTGATTTTCCCTAGAGTAGAGTCTCTGGTCGTTGTCAGGGAATAACTCCAACACAGGTTTCATTAAGAAACACAGCTATTTCTGGAAACTGTGTATGCTCATGAGATGGAGGAGAAATGTACCCGTTGTTTGGTAGAATTATTAAACATGCTTGTTGGTAGATATCTTGGAGGCAGTGTCCACGCCCTAATCCCAAGAACCTATGGAATACGTTACTGTTCACAGCAAAGGGGATTTGCAGGTGGGATTCCCGTGAGTCCCCTGGAGGTGGGAGATGTTATGGTTTGAATGTGGTTCCCAAAGTTCATGGGTTGGAAACTGAACCCGCAGCGCAACTGTATTGAGAGGCGGGAACATTAAGAGGTGGTGGGGTCTGGAGAGCTGTGCTCCCAGGGGTGGGTTGGTGTCATTCATCAAAGTAGTGGGTTCTGGACAAAAGGATGCGTTCTGCTCACTCTGTCCCTCTTTTTCTGTCATGCTCTCCTGCCCTTCTGCCGTGGGATGTTGTAGCAGAAAGGCCTTTGCCAGATGTGGGCCTCTTGGCCTTGAACTTCCCAGCCTCTAGAACGGAAGAAATACGAGTAAATCTGTTTTCAATGAATCACTCTGTGTAGAGTGTTTTGTTACAACTTGCCAACATGGATGGAGACAGGACATCATCCCGAGTTATTTCTCTGGGCCCAGGGTAATCACCAGAGTCCTTACAAGTAGAGCCCAGGGTTGGCGTTCTGGTGCAGCAGGTAAAACTGCCGCTTGAAATGCCGGCGTTTCATATCCGAGCCCCGGTTCCAGTCCTGGCCGCCCCACTTCCAGTTCAGCTCCCTGCTAGTGTACCTGGGAAGAGCAGAGGAATGTAGTTCAAGTGCTTAGGTCCCTGCCAGCCACATGGGAGGCCCAGAAGGAGTTCCTGGTTCTTGGCTTTGGTCTGGCCCAGCCCCAGTTATTGCCATCATCTGAGGAGTAAACCAGTGGATGGAAGATCTCTCTCTGCCTCTGTCACTCTATCTTTCAAATAAACAAAATAAATCTTAAAAAAATAAATAAAAAAGGAGAAAGCCTTTCCTGCCTCTGGTCAGAGAGATGCAATGTTGCTGAGTTTGAAGATGGAAGGGAAGGTCCAGGAGCCTGGAATTACGGTGGCCTCTTAAAAAAAAAAAAAAAAAAAAAAAAAAAAGAAAATGGATTCTCCCCTGGAGTCTCCGGGAGGGAACTCAGCCCTGCTGATCCTCTAATTCTCTCCCACTGAGGCCATTTCAGACTTCCACCTCCGGAACTCGCAGTGATGAATGTGTGTTGTTTTAAATCACCGAGTTCATGGTAATTTGTTACAGCAGCAAGAGGAAACTAATAATGAGACGCTCAGTCCCCAAGATGAATGGGAGATGCGCAAAAGGAAATGAAACCGTCTGACTCTGATAATCGTCTTCCTCTCTGTTAGGTGGTGGTGGAGCTGGGGAAATTTGAAAGGAAGAAGTTTAAAAATCCCAAGTTGCAAGTCGGACATATGGAAATGGAGGAAGAGCCCGAACATCTCCATCCGTTCCTCAAGAAAGAAGAACTGACCTTGACAAATAAAGTGGAGGAGGATGGCTTCCCGGTCATGCTCTGGTGGACCCCACTGACTGGGGAGGCAGGGCGGCTGGGCCAGTGTGGGGCGGACGCCTGCTTCTTCACCGTCAACCGGACCTACGCGGATCACCCCATGACCAAGGCGTTCCTCTTCTACGGTAAGCAGGGCGTCTGCTTTCCCTCCTCCCCCAAAGCCGAGTTGCTGCTGCCTCCCAGGAAAGAGGTGGTGGGCGCCCCTTGAAGACCTGTGTCTGCTCAGTGGAAGGCTTGAGCATTTAGCACATGCAGCAAACCAACAAGCCTGACCCACATAGAGGGGGATGGCTAGGCCCCTCTGTATGTGCAGGGAGAATGAGGCGCTGCTTCTCACCTTTCCACAGTTAGGTGCTGTGCACAGTGAATTTGACATTCAGGGAATGGAGTGTTGCATACACCGCTCAGATAACTTGGAACTTCACTTGGTCTGATAGCCAGGTGCTTTGGATTACCATGGCAGATGTCGAATTGGACATAAGCCAAGATTGACGCTCTTTATGTCTTGGATGTCAGGTTAATCAGAAATAAAAATAAACAGGGTATTCAGCTTCAGTTTTTCAAGAGCAAGTTTACTCATCCCCTCTTGAAGCCGTTTGTGTCTTGTGCAGGGATTGCAAGGCAAATGAAGCCAGGCAGGTGGAGTTGGCAGTGTGCCAGTGGCAGTTAGAAAGATGGGGGGGGGAGTGCTGTGGCACAGCAGGTTAAAACCCTGGCCTGAAGCACTGGCCTCCCATCTGGGCACTGGTTCAAGTCCTGGCTGCTCCCCTTCCAATCCAGCTCTCGCTATTGCCTGGGAAAGCAGTAAAAGAGGGTCCTAGACCTTGGGCCCCTGCAGTCGTGTGGGAGACCTGAAAGAAGCTCCTGGCTCCTGGCTCCGCATCGGCTCAACTCTGGCTGTTGCAGCCATCTGGGGAGTGAACCAGCGGGTGGAAGACCTTTCTCTCTGTCTCTACCTCTCTCTGTAGTTCTGTCTTTCAACTAAATAAAATAAATCCTAAAACAAAAATGAAAGACAGGGCTACTGGGAGCTGAGTGATGGGGGCGAGTGGCACACATTAGTCAACTGACCAAATACAGGCAAGATCGGTGTAGGACTGCGTGCTTTAGAGTGGGTATGGACGTGCATGTTTGTGTGTAAGTCTAGTGCTGGCTTTGGAGGCGGAACTGAGGCTGTGATATAGAGCTGAGTCATGCTCAGGGTTCTGCCTCACAACAGCTCACATGAAGCAGGGAATGAATGCAGCAGGAATGAGGTGGCCTATATGTCCCACGAGCTGGCCAGGGCTGCAGAGCAGTGGGCAGGTGCTGGTAAGCACTCAAGGATGTTTTAGCTACTTAAAAATCTAGACAAGCTCCAGGTACTTAAAACTCCAGCTCCTGGCCAAGTTGCCAAAGGCCTGCTAGTCCACTTGCTTTGCACCTCTGCTCTGGAAAGGAACCAGCATAGCTCTGAGGGTGAGTCTTCTTTGTCCAGAGAGGAGAGCAACAGCCTGAGTAGTGCCCACTGCTGATTTTGACATCACTTGGTCACAGATCCCCCTGAAGGTGTAACATAGTGCAGCTGATGGTATTGTATTCAAGCACCCTACTAAATCCTCAACAATCTGAATTTTTTTTAAGATTTATTTTTTATTTATTTGAAATGCAGAATTACAGAGAGTGGGGAGAGAGAGAGACAGAGAGATCTTCCATCTCCTGGTTCACTCCCCAAGCGGCTGCAAAGGCCAGGGCTTTGTTAGGCTGAAGCCAGGAGCTTCATCTGGGTCTCCCATGTGGGTGGCAGGGGCCTAAAAACTTGGGATATCTTCTGCTGCTTTCCTAGGCACGTTATCAGGGAGGTGGATCAGAAATGGAGCTTGAACTGGCACCCATATGGGATGTTGATGTTGCAGGTGGTAGCTCAACCTGATATGCCAGAATGCTGGTCCTTTTTTTTTTAATGCTGTATAACTCAATAAATTCTAAAAAGTATTTAAATGATAGCACTGTGATACGACCACTTTGGATGTTGGCTTGACAATATCTAATAATTGAATGCATGGAAAATAATCCCAATACTAGGTGTATAACCTCATGAAATCTCACACATTTACTTGGATTGCTTATATTATTATTATTATTATTATTATCACTTACCATAAATAAGGCTTTTAAAATAACCCAAATGCCCAGCACTGAGAAAATGGTTGAATGAAGTACAATATAAAATGCAATGGAATACTACACAATGGTGAAAATGGACAAACTAGAGCAGTAAGCCTGCGACTTTGATAAATCTCAAAAGCCACAGTGGCGATAGAAAGTTACCATATCACATAAGTGTACAACTTTCAGATGTGCAAAGGTAGTACTGTGTGTTGTTTACGGTCATGCCAGGAATCTCTAGTAGGAATTTGTTCGAGAATATCTGCTGCTACTCCAGGGAAACCAACAAGGTGGGCGCACACACACACACACATACACGTATACACATAGACATGCACACCCACAGACCTGCCACGCGTCCTCATCCTTTGTGAGTAGTGTGTGCAGTGTGCGGTTCCGCTCCCCTCTCCCTACTCCAGAAGCATACAGAATCTTCTCTTTCTCACCAGTTTGGGAGTTGAGTACTGATTGCTTGGGTGTCTCGTTCCTTTCATTGTGGTGGCAATGCAAACGACTTGCTGCCCACGCAGTATTCGACACAGTGACTTTTCCAGTACTGGCAGAGCTACAGGTTCCTGCACTTAATTTTGTCAATATACTGGAGATTGATTTTTCTCAAGGGATGGACTCATCTCCAGCCAAGTTCTCGGGAGACTGGCGTGTCAGCCACAGTGCTCTGGTGTATTTTCAGACATCAGAGCCTCTCACTCTCCAGGGTGCCAAGCCACCGGCAAATCTCCCTGAGAACGGGATCTATGCCATGTGTATAGCTTGGCATTGGAGGCTCTGTGTAATCTTACTGCCACCTGCCTACCAAGCTTACCCTCTGATTCTGCCAGCTTAGCCTTATGTGCACAAGTCAAAGTGGAATAGTTACCGTTTGAGGCTTCTTAACCTAGCACCATTGTTCACTCCGTTTCTATGTCCCAGAGTATCCTTTTGGTCTTTGCCTTGTCAGAACAATCCGCTGAACACCTTCCATTTGTTTTGGCGAGGAGATGAGCGATATAGTTTCTAATGGCAAAGACATTGCTTGGCTGCAGTACAGGGCCGTGTGAGGTATATACTGCAAGGAAAAAGTCAGCAAGTCTTGTGGGGTCTCAGAGACAGGAGAGGGCACATGTGTGGTTGGAGGGATCGGGAAAGGCTTCCTGAGCCCTCCTTCCTAAAGCAGGAGACACCAGAAGTGGGCCTTGAGGGATCATGGCATTGGGTTGTGGGGCTTGGGAGACGCTGTGGCTTGAAAAAGAGTGAATGGGGACGGGATGTGCAAGACAGCACGCAGCATGGAGACTGGTGGGCGGTGGCATCTCTCTGTGTATCACAGACATGGACTGAAGGGTATGTTGGGACCAAGAGCATGGAGGACCTTGAGTGTTGGCTTATGATTTTACATCGGTAGGGAATGGTGTCGGGGAGTCACTCAAAGTTGAACAGCCTGTGAAAAGTCAACTTGAATATAAGACTTCTGGACCACCCCTGATTGCCCGGTCTTCTTGCCAGGCCCACTGGACATTTTTGTTTCTTTTATGTCACTTACTGAGCATCCGTTGTATGCTAGGCGCCATGCCAGTCATGAGAAGTAGAGAAGATAAAGTAACTGTAGCATCTGGTCTCCTACTGTCTGTTGGACAGCTTTTCCTCACTGCAGCAAAACATCTGAGGCCACTAACTTTATTAAGAGCAAAAGTCTCTTTAGCTCGTGGTTTTGGGAGTTCCAGTCCAAGAGTGAGCAGCTCCACTGGTCTGGTCTCTGATGAGGGTGATGGGTGGTGCTGTGGGAGTGTGTGCAGAGGAAGGACTGTGTGGCAAGCCAGGAAGCGGAGGCATGAGCTGGGCCTAGTCAGACATTTACAACCCAACCCTTTCCGGAGAACTATCTTTTGAGGACACACCCCTAGTGAACTAAGGACCCCCACTGGGCCCCACCTCCTAAACACCATCATTGGGTGAAGTTTCCATCCTCATAGTGCATTAATTATGACTTGTGGGGTTTAACGTCCTGTACAAGTTCAAAGCCTACCCTATTCAATTGTAGACACCGTAGCATCCATATGGCCTTCTTGTTCTCTGTGATAGAGTGACTTCTGTTCATTGTACTTCTTCCCACACCTAATATGCAGTGCAGGGCTTTGTACCTGGTGGAGGTGAGACGCCTGATGCTCGGGGGGCCTAGGGATGTACCAGGGCTGTGCTTAGGCTCTGCTTAGGCAGAGAACCCGACTGGTGCTGTTTCACGTAGACCATATTGGAGTAGACACTCATGAGCATAATTAGACCCATTTATTTGGGATTTGGAATTGCGCAAGGTGCCTGGTTTTTAATAAACTGAATTAGAAATCCTCTTCAGTAATAAGGTCTGTTGAGTAAAACAGAATGGAGACAACATGCTTATGTGTCTGCTGGTTCCAAATTCTAATTAAGTAGGTCACTTAGACTGCAGATGGGACTCTGGTGCAGCAGGATTGAAAAAGAAAGACAAACGATCGAGGTATCAAAAGCTGACCTAATTGAAAGGAGAGTAAACCTGAAGCTTTGGTAAACCTGAACATTTTTTATTTTGCTTATTATCTTTGTAAGCTACTTTTTTTTTCTTTCTAGAGATGATTCATTTATTTAATATAAACACATTTCTGAAGATAACAGTTAAAAGACTCTCAATGGTGAAATAGAGCAAATGGTGTGTTTGTTTGATTTGAGCTATGTGAGAAATGCAAGGATTTTGCTCCAGGAACAATTATCTGAAACACAAATTAACCAACCACAAGTGGGTAAATTACAATTTTTAGACCAAATGTCCATAGAGGAACTGAAGTGAGTCTTACGGACCATTACCTTAATGATTGCAAAACACCCCTCTGAGTCGTTCCTCCTTCCTTCCTTCCTTCCTTCCTTCCTTCCTTCCTTCCTTCCTTCCTTCCTTCCTTCCTTTCTTAAAGATCTATTTATTTACTCAAAAGTAAGAGTTACACACACACACACACACACAGAGAGAGCCAGAGAGAGAGAGAGAGAGAGAGGTCTTCCATCCGATGGTTCGCCTCCCAGATGGCTGCAATGTCCGGAGCTGTGTGGATCTGAAGCCAGGAGCCAGGAGCTTCTTCCGTGTCTCCCACGTGGGTGCAGTGGCCCAAGGACTTGGGCCATCTTCTACTGCTTTTCCAGGCCATAGCAGAGAGCTGGATTGGAAGTGGAGCAGCCAGGACTCCAACCAGCACCCGTATGGGTTGCTGGCGTGGCAGACAGAGGCTTAACCTTCTACACCACAGTGCAAGCCATATTAATTTCCTATGTAGATATTATATATGTCATATAGACTATTTTCTTGAAAACAGGGATATTAATACCACAAAGTGTAGTTTTCATAACAATGATCATGAAGTAGGGAAAGAAGAGTGTCTTGTCATGTACATGGTATGATGCAGTGAAACAATGCTTGTAACTATATACCAAATATGATATTCTCACAGTTTTTATAATCAATGTATGTTAACTTCCACACATAAGAGAACACATGACATTTGTCTTCATGGGTCTGGCTCATTTCACTTAGCAAAATGATCTCCAGTTCCACCTGTTTTGCTGCAGGTGTCCGGATTTCATTCTCTTTCCGGCTGAGTGATACTCCATTGTGTGTACACACCACGGTTTCTTGATCCGGTCATCAGCTGTTGGACACTCTTATGGGGTTAGTAATCCTGTGGTCACTTCAAATCGCAGACACAGTTCAGACTTGGTCACGGGATGTCCAGTCCCGGGCGGAATCCAGGCTCTGAGCAAGCATAGCTGTATCCTTTGGCATCCTTGACTCAGACCTCTTCCACGTGAACAGCTGCCCAGCACAACCCTTCCCCCGTTCCCCATCTCCCTCCCCTCCAGAGCTGCATTGTGGATCAACGAATGATTGAGTCCATGAAGCTGGCCCTGTCCTCACATATTGTTGAGGAGAAAATGAGGACACTGATGATTTTATTTTTTTACTAGATCTTAAGATATTGTATAAATTATCCACCTATCCATGTTGTGCCTGGCACTCACCTTCAGTGAGTGCATTAGACCTGAGAGCTAAAACTCTGTTTTACATAGCTTACATTTTGTCATATGTGTTCATGTATGATGTCATGCATTGCTTAACAACAGGGATTTTTCTGATCAAGGCTACTGGGACTCTGTGTCTGCCTCTTCACACCTGGCATTATTGTAGTCCACAGCTCGGCTTGGCGGTGTGGTCGCCCTCATCCTTGTCAGCATTTTGGAGGCTTTTTCCTCTTTCATTTCCTGCCCTGGAGGTCATAATGGAGATGCAGACTTCTGAAGGGAGCTGAGTTGGGGAAGAAGACAACCGAGCTTCCCAACCCCCAGACTGCAAACTGACTTGATTTTGTTTTCCAATGTGATGCCCCTGACCTCAGCTAGACCCTCTACCTGCAGCCAACAAACTCTTGGGTTTTCCTCTTGAGAGTGAAAAGCTATAGGTCTTTCCCAGGGTAGAGATGAGCAGTTGTTCATCTGCATGGAAGAAAGGGATCTGTTTCTTTCTTTCTTTTTTTTTATTTAAATTTATTTGAGAGGCAGAGTTATAGACAGAGAGAGGGAGAGGTAGAGAGAAAAGTCTTCCATCACAGGTTCACTCCACAAATGGCTGTGAGGGCTGGGAGCTGGGCTGATCCGAAGCCAGGAGCTAGGAGCTTCTTCCAGGTCTCCCACAGGGTGCAGGGGCCCAAGGACTTGGGCCATCTTCTGCTGATTTCCCTGGCCATGACAGAGAGCTGGATTGGAAGTGAAGCAGCAAGGACTCGAACCGGCACCCGTATGGGATGCCAGTGCTGTAGGTAGAGGCTTAGTCTACTCTACCATAGTGCTGGTCCCAGGATCTGGGTTTTTAACTCTCTTCTAAGCTGACTTTTAAACAGTCCTCTGCATTTAGTTTCATCTTCACATTGCCTTTGGACACACCTAATACTGTCACATTCTTGGAGCATCCTGGTGGTGGGGGCGGGGGTGGGTGGAAGGGACTTGTAGATGGATTAGGTCACCCACTGTCCTTCCTGCTCTGGGTTTTAGATCCATCCTTGAGGCTGTGTGTCAGAAGCTCTCATCACTATCTGTCCTGTGGTCACTACATCTAGTCTTCTCCTGTTTCTTTGGTTTTATGCCCTAAGAAATATATCTCTTTACTATCATTTAAGTGAACAATCCATCATCTTTCACTGCAGACCTATGTTTCTTCATGATTTGTCTGACACAGAACCTAGAAGACATGAATTAGGCTCAAATCTTAAGTCTTGGAGAAGGAGGAAGAAACACACTTCACTGTGTGCCGATTTGGATCTGCAGCTTGGAAGCCACGTGCCTGGCACCCGGCTGCAGAACGTCAGTGTGGCCACTGTGGGGACAGCTGTGTTGCAGCCTTTAGGTAATCAGTGGAAGCTGATTGATTGTCATCTCCACTGGGTGTCACCTGACAGCCAAGGATAATAACTCAAGCAAAAGGCTGTCATGGGTAGAAGGGCATCATAAAGTATTGTACCCAACAGGAAGCAGATGCAAACACAGTATTTGTTTTTGTGCCAGGGTACTTAGTGGGAAAGTGATAAAACCAAAACATCAGTCTAATCTCTGATGCTTTTCGTGGGTATTGTGATGACTTCTGTGGATTGTTCATGTAATAGAAAGCGTGGATTATTCCTTCATCTTGTATGCAATTCATTTCCATAGCTAGAAAGTTTCTGCAAGAGATGTTAGGACAGTAGAGAGAATAAAACAACATTCTTTGCCATTTGAATTTCTAAGACTGCAGAGTGTGTGAGAGTACTGATGTTGCTTCATATGAGTGGTTTCCAATCGTAGCTCATCCTGAGCTCACAGAGTGAAAAACTGAGTTCCATGTGCCCCACTGCAGACTCACTCTTTCAGAATCCCAGGTGTGGAAGTCTCATAAAGGGTCAGACACAGGTCAGTTTTCCCTGGGGCAGGCTGGCTTGAGAAACCTTTCACAGAGCTTCTGGAAGGGGCGGGAGGAGCTAGCTGGAGATTTGAAAACAGATTTTCAAGAAAGAAAATAGAACCCTAATGCCCTGGGTTGGCCCAGCAGTAAACAAAATTTATCCTTGTAATAATGCAAGCTGTGGATATAAACTTAATCAAAAATGGAGAGGGAGGAAGACATTGTGTACAGGAAAGGGTGATGTGGAAGAGTTAAATCTGCATCTTCCATAGCAGAAAGACTTAAGAACTTGTGAAACCGAGAAATCAAGGAATAGCATGTTATTTAGATACTTCTGAAGTGTAAATACAGACGGAGCAACTGGAGGTTTACTCTAGCATGTAGAGATAAGGAAGAGGGATGGGGGCGGCCAACACCTTTGCTTTGTGTGTCTAATACAACTATATATAACTGTTCACTATTTTTTAAAAAAAGATTTTTTTTATTTGAAAGGTAGAGTTATAGAGGAGCAGAGAGAGAGAGAGAGAGAGAGGGAGAGAGAGAGAGAGAAATCTTCTGTCTGATGTTCACTCTTCAAATGGCCATACCAGCTGGAGCTGAGCCAAACCAAAACCAGGAGCCAGGAGCTTCTTCCAGCCTTCCCCATGGGTGCAGGGGCCCATGCATTTGGGCCATCTCCCACTGCTTTCCCAGGCACATTAACAGGGAGCTGGATCAGAAGTGGAGCAGCCAGGACTTGAATTGGTGTCCATGTGGGATGCTGGAGCTGCAGGCTGTAGCTTTAGCTGCTGCACCACAGTACCAGCCCCGATTATTCACTTTTAAAGCTCTCTGCAGATATTCATTTGCTATAAATAAAAACTTAATTAAAAAGATGTTTTGTCATAAGATATGGGCAAAAGATAGTAACAAAAATGATTACTAACATAATTCCTCAGCATTTTTTTGCTTTATAAGGTACCCATTGGGGAAAAGTGTTAATTTTGTAAAGACTTTAATGTGTCTTACAGCTAAGGCACTCGTTTCCTTCTATGGAAAGATTATATATTAGTATTACTTGATCTTTAGTCTTTCTAGATAAAAATAAATAGAGTTTTTCTAGATTTAGTTTCCTGTGAGGACGGAGGATCTAATGATTCATTTTAGGGGTTGACCGGTGAGGGCTCTGTGAGCCCTGTTTCTGATGTAGTCTCTCCCTTCCTTTCATTCCCCTCTCTGTGCATGAGTAGCATGTGGTGCTGTGAAGATCAAAAAGAGCAAAAGGGCTGACAATACGACAGCATCTCTCAGGTCAAACGTTTTTTTCTTTATTTTTTAAAAAAAGATTTATTTATTTATTTGGAAGGCAGTGTTACAGAGAGGCAGAGGCAGAGAGAGAATGGGAGAGGTCTTCCATCCGCTGGTTCACTCTGCAAATGGTCTCAATGGCTGGAGCTCGGCCAATCCAAAACCAAGAGCCAGGAGCTTCTTCCGGGCCCCCAACAAGGGTGCAGGGGCCCAAACAACTTGGGCCATCTTCCACTGCTTTCCCAGGCACATCAGCAGAGAGCTGGATCAGAAGTGGAGCAGTTGGGACTTGAACCAGTGTCCATATGGGATGCTGGCACTGCAGGCGGTGGCTTTACCTGCTATGACACAGTGCCGGCCCCTCAGATCAATCTTAAAACTCAGCGCAGAAGTGCCAAGTGCAGAAAGTCAAGTATTGACCTTCTGGATCCCCTTAGGGGGCAGTGGACAGATTTTTGTGACTCAGCTTCAGCAGTTTGGGCCACTGGGGATGCTGGCATCCAGAAACGCCCTGAGACAAACGGGCAGCTCCGTTGTTCAGAGCAGACAAATGCAGCTCTCGTAGGTATGCAAAGAGAAACTGTGCAGCACTGGTTAACGTGCTTCTCTTTGTTCTTTTAAAAAATAATTTTATTTATTTATGGGGGCGGGTGTGGCAGGGAGAGAGGAGTGGAGAGGAGAAAGAATGATATCAAGATCAAAATCCCCCATCTGCTGATTCATTCCCCAAATGCCCACAGTGGTTGGGAGTGGGCCAGGCTGAAGTCCTGAGCTGGGAACTCCATCCAGGCCTGCCAATTACGTGGGCCATCACTGCTGCCTCCCAGGGTCTGCATCAGCAGGAAGCTGGAGTCAGGAGCTGGGACCTGGAGTTGAACCCAGATACCCTGGTGTGGGTTCCAGATGTCTTAACCAAAGGCAGAGAAAAGAACCTCAACCACTGAGTGAGGGCAGCAGATACTTTGTCCCACAGATTTCACATTCACAGTCTGATGCCACCTCATCTGGGTTGTTGGAGGGCACAGGTTCAAGGCTAAGGGTCTTTGGAGAGAAGGGTGCACTAAGGAATCACCTGCCTGTCCAGCACATCTGCCAGCATCCGCCTCGCAAGGTCTTTGTGTTACTGTGCATGTGCTGGGATTTCCCTGAAGTGTAACAGCTTTGTTTATTAGGGGAAAAGACAACCCCTCTGAGGGAAGTCAACTGCTGATGTTGATAATGGCAGTAGAAATGAAAATGAAGATCAAGTGTCTGGGCAGGTGTTTGGTCCAGCTATTAAGACATCTGGGTCCCACGTACGAGTGCCTGGATTTGATGCCAGGCTCCACTCCTAGCTAAGGTCAAGTGTCAATGAGAGACAGTGGTTTTTAGGCAGAAAATAGTAATTTAAATAAACTAGTGGAATCTTGGCCCAACTTGTTGGTTTGGATCTTGGCAAAATGTTCCACATAACTCCATTTTTGGAGGAAATAACGTAAGATTGGTGATTTGGGAGAGTTTGAGAGTGTCTCAGGATGCATCCCTTGCTCACATAAATGTGTATTCTTTTTTCCTTTCTTCTCTTTCTTTCTTTCTGAGACTTATTTACTTTTTTGGCAGGCAGAGTGGCAGAGATGGAGGGAGAGTCAGAGTGGGAGAGAGATCTTTCATCTGCTGATTCACTCCCCAAACAGCCACAGTAGACAGGGCTGGGCCAAGCCAAAGCCAGGAGCCCAGAACTGGGTTTCCCACATTGGCAGCAGGGGTCCAAGCACTTGGGCCATCATTTGCTGTGTTCCCTGGTGCATTAGCAGGAAGCTGGATATGAAGAAGAGCAGCAGGGACTCAAATGGGATTGGGATGCTAGTGTCCCAAGCGACAGCTTAACCTTCTACATCTCAATCCAGCCCCAGGGTCTGTCCTTTGTTCATTTGAACAGCTGATGTGTGAAGGTCTGGGGTTACAGTGGTAAACACGGGGTAGCGATCATCATTGACCCTGGACTGAGTGATGAGGGAGGCCTCTCTGAGGACATAGGGTTTGAAGGTGAGACTGGAAGGGTGAGGAGGAGGCGGTCTTGTTCCAGTGGAATTTGATGCGTGATGTATTCTTATTGTCATGGGAAAATATCAGAAGGTTTTAAGCAGGGGTGATTATGTTTTGATTTTTACTTTGTTTGGTTCTGACTTACACTTTAAGAGGATCCCACCTGTTTCTTCATTGGGGAAGAGATCGGAAGGTGAATGTAGAAGCAAGACATGTTTTTTTATGAAATAAGTGAAAATGCCAGTGGCCTGGATTAGAGTGGGAGGCAGCGGGGAAAGAAAGCAGTGGGTGGATTTGAGTTGCGATTTGAAGATACAATTTATGTCTTGCCGATGGCTTAATGGTGATGGTTTTTGTACATGCAGGTGTCCCAAGAGGAGAATGAAGTGTTGTGTTCATGTAACCACTTGGCCTCTCAGACACTTTGCTCAACCTCAGGTTCTCAGCTTGTCACAGCTGGATGCATAAAAGACGTAAATGCAGTTATTTGTTTCCTTCCTGACAGGTGAAAACAAAAAAGTCGGTAAATTATCGATCACTATTTTGCTTCCATGGGCACATAAATATTTAATCCTTAATTTATTGACTGCTGTGTATTTTGCACTCCTGAGTATGGCCATCTAAGTTTGACATCCAGATCATTGGTAAGTCGATATTTTTGTTCTGCAGGAGGATTGGTGATTAAAACCCAAGTGTGGGGGCTGGCGCTGTGTTATAGTGGGTAAAGGTGCCAGCATCCCATATGGACACCTGGTTCAAGTCCCAGCTGCTCCACTTCCGATCCAACTCTCTGTTATGGCCTGGGAAAGCAGTACAAGATGGCTCAAGTCCTTGGTCTCCTGCACCCACATGGGAGACCCAGATAAAGCTCCTGGCCCTAGGCTCCTGGATTCCACCCGGCCCAGCCCCGGCCATTGTGGCCATTTGGGGAATGAAACAGCAGATTAAATATCTCTGTCTCTCTTTTTGCCTCTGCCTCTCTGTAACTCTGACTTCCAAATAAATAGATAAATCTTAATTAAAAAAAACTTAATAAAAAATAAATCTTAAGAAAAGAAAAAAAACAAGTGTTTACCTGCTTGGCACTCATGTAATTCACTGCCAAAAACTTTCACATCTGAAAATGTGAATGCAAACTCCCCAGGTTCTTTCATTTGCTCATGAAGCCATTGGCATTTGACCAGTCAGTGTAGAGGAAAATATCCAGATCACTTCCATGGGACTTTCCCCCACCAAGAGCAGTTTAAAAGCAGGCAGCCCTTTTCCTTCCTTCTTTGCCATAAGAATGCTGATTCCAGGTGCTCCTCCTGGAGTCACCCGAACACTGACCCACAGGTGGACATGAGTGTTGATGGGAAGGGAAAAAGAGGTAATTAAATAGTTTTTGTGTTCCCTTTGTGTGTGTGTGTGTGTGTGTTTTAAGATTTATTTATTTGAAAGGCAGAGTAACAGAGAGAGGGAGTGACAGGGAAAGAAAAGAGGTCTTTCATCCACTGGTTCACTCCGCAAATGGCTGCATGATTGAGCTTGGGTCAGGTCAAATCCAGGAACCAGGAACTCCAGCCGGGTCTCCCACGTGGGTGGCAGGGACCCAAGTACTTGAGCCATGTTCTGCCTCTTTTCCTGGCACATTAGCAAGGAACTGGATTGGAAGTGGAGTAGCCGGGACTCAAACTGGTGCCCATATGGGATGCTGGTGTCGCAGGAGCAGCTTAGCCAGCTGTGTCACTGCACTTGCCTTATAGATTGCTTTCAAGGAACCCGTGGAGCAGAGTTAAACCCTGGGCCATGGTCAAAGCAGACTGACAAGCAGCCTTGCCTTTCTGTCTCCACCACCCAACATGCTGCCTGCTGTGGTTTCTCTCCCCTTGATGGTTTTGGGGTCTGGGGGTGGCAGGGTGCCTTGGTTAGGGATGGAGGGCAAAAGCAACCAGGAAGAGCAAGATGAGAAGATGAGTGAGAGCATCAGACTCAAGAGGCTCCAGTTAGCAATGTGGACCTGCTGCAGGGCTATTTTTGGAAGGAATGATCAATGAGTGAGTTTAATTCCTTGTTTATGCTACCAGGAAATTTATCAAAACTTAAAAGAGCAGTGCAACTTTCCTTTGAAGGGCTTAGAAACTTGTTTATTCTATTTATCATCCTTTTATACTTTAAAAATGCAAATGGATTAGTTAAAATATTTTAATTTGAGGCAGCTCAAAAGGCTAATCCTCTGCCTGCAGCGCTGGCACCCTGGGTTCTGTCCCGGTTGCTCCTCTTCCAGTCCAGCTCTCTGCTGTGGCCCGGGAGTGCAGTGGAGGATGGCCCAGGTCCTTGGGCCCTGCACCCGCATGGGAGACCAGGAGGAAGCACCTGGCTCCTGGCTTCGGATTGGTGCAGTGCACCGGCCGTAGCAGCCACTTGGAGGGTGAACCAATGGAAAAGGAAGACCTTTCTCTCTGTCTCTCTCTCTCACTGTCTAACTCTGCCTGTCAAAAAATTTTTTAAATTTGTGTTTGTAATAGGTAAGTGTTACTATTTGGGTAACTTTTTAATAGGCCATACTTCTTAATTTATTCTAGTATTATGTTTTTAAATTAGTTAATTGGAGGGAGAAAGAGTGCGGGTGGGAGAGAGAATAAGATCAATCCTATTCACTGGTTCACTCCCCAAAAGTCTGCTTCCACCCCCACCCAGCTAATATGGAAGCCAGAAGCTGGGAATGCAATCCAGGTGTCCCACATGGGTGGCAGGAGCCCAATCACTGGAGGCATCATCACTGCCTCCCAGGGTCTGCATTGGCAGGATGCTGTATTCAGGAACTAGGTCCAGGAATTGAACATAAGTATTTTAATGTGGGATGTGGTCACCTCTTTTTTTCCCCCCAATAAACCTTTTATTTAAGGAATGCACACTGCATGCATTTCATAAGTACAACTTTAGGAATATAGTGATACTTCCCACCATACCTGCCCTCCCACCTACACTCACACCCCTCCTCCTCTTCCCTCTCCCCTCCCCAGTCCCATTCTCCACTAAGATCCATTTTCAATTAACTTTATACACAGAAGACCAACTCTATACTGAGAGTTCAATAATTTGCACAGGAAAAAAAAAAAAACTGTTCCTCAACAATTGAGACAAGGGCTGTTCAAAGTCATTGCATCTCAAAGTTAATTTCACTTTTTTTTTTTAGAAACTTAATTAACTCTAAAGAAGCACCCAAGAATGATACATCTTTTGCGAACACTTAGACGTAACTATAATTTATGAGACAAAAGAATAACCTCCACTTAATACATTAAAAGAAAATAAGTCCTTGAGAATGAGTTTTATCATTAATTAAGGAAGTGCCCAAGAAAACAAGCAATGGAGTTGGACACTTAGGCATAACTAAAACTTATGAGACATAAGGATATCCTCCACTTAATACATTAAAAGAAAGTAAGTCCTTGTTAATGAGGTTTACTGTTAACTCTCATAATACAGCTCTTTGTTCTTTTTCTTTTTTTTTTTTTTTTATTTTTGACAGGCAGAGTGGACAGTGAGAGAGAGAGACAGAGAGAAAGGTCTTCCTTTTGCCGTTGGTTCACCCTCCAATGGCCGCCGCGGTAGGCGCGCTGCGGCCGGCGCACCGCGCTGATCCGATGGCAGGAGCCAGGTGCCCATCCCGGTCTCCCATGGGGTGCAGGGCCCAAGCACTTGGGCCATCCTCCACTGCACTCCCTGGCCACAGCAGAGAGCTGGCCTGGAAGAGGGGCAACCGGGACAGGATCGGTGCCCCGACCGGGACTAGAACCCGGTGTGCCGGCGCCGCAAGGCGGAGGATTAGCCTAGTGAGCCGCGGCGCCGGCCATAATACAGCTCTTTGAGGACAGAGGTCCTTCATGGGGAGTTAGTGCACAGTGACTCTTGTTGTTAGTTTAACAATTAACACTCATGAATGACATCAGTGACCACCTGAGGCTCTTCACATAAGCTGTCTTGGCTTTCCATGCCTGAGATGCTCTCATTGGGCTTTTCAGCCAGAACAGAATGCCTTAAGGGCTGATTCTGAGGTCAGAGCACTACTTAGAGTGATTGTCATTCTATGTGTCTGCTGTGTGGACTGCTTCAAGACATGGACATGGACATCTTAACTGCTAAGCCAAATGGCCACTCCTACTGATTTTTAATTTATTGAGGCATTTGTATAAGCAGCCTGCTAAGAATTTCGGGGTAGCAGGTACTGTGATGTGGACAGAACATTGTTCTATAAGTCAAAGACCCAGGTTTGAGATCTGATTCTGACACTAGGCATGCAACTTTGAACAATTCATGTAGCCAACCTGAAGTGGAAGTTTCCAGATCCAAATTGGAGTAATCTGGAAAGATTTAAAGGGAAAAAACACAGAATTTTGTTTCCTACTCCTTACCAAATCATCATCCTGGGGAATCTGCTCTTTGTGAAGCTTCCCAGGAGATCGTGGTGTGGCTGTTTTATGTTGTGTGTGTGGTGGAGGGCGGGGAGTGCAGCGTCACCTCCTCAATGATGCTCTAGGGAGCTCCTACCTCTAACCTTTTAGCACAATGCAAAATCTCTGAGTTTCATCTTGGTACGTTTGCTGTGCATCTTTGGTTTTATCACCTGTTGTTGCTCACGTTCGCCTGTGATTCATATGGTACTCAGCTTTGGGTGGTGACCACGTCCTTGGGAAAATAAAATCCCCTTTAAGACATTTGCCTTGTGACAGAATTTCCCAAGAAGGCTCTGTGTTGAAATGGGAAAACCGTAATTGGAAATGTGAATTTTGGTAATTCCTTCAAAGGAATTATGCAATGAGGGAATCCTTTTAACCAAATGGGCACTTAGTCATTGGACCAGTACAACATCTGGTGCTGTCTGGGAGGGCCAGAGCCAGTGGCCTTTGTCGAGAGTAAGACTCTTACTGCTTAGCTGATGATGAACTCAAGCAGCGGCCAGGATGGATGGACGGACAGAAGTCCTCACTGCTGCTTCTCCCCAGCTGCACCCACACCTGGAATGCAGTCTCCAGGGATAATGGCACAGGTGGCTATGAAACTGTAAAATGATGGAGGCTGAAGGGGACTATGGGGCCATTTCACATAGCTGTCTTGCTACAGTGCACATGTTACTAGTTGCCTTTATGTTTTTTAAAGCATTAAAATACAGTATACATAAAAAGAAATGGTATATGTATATGTACATGGTATTTATGTGTATAAATGTATATGTATATAGTATTATTGTGTATAAATGTATATGTGTATATGGTATTTATGTGTATTATGTGCATATATGTGTATAAATGTACACATCAATGAGTCTTTTTTAGTCATCTGTTCACACTCATAACCAATATCCAAATGTAAAAGAAAGCATTACTAGTACCCTGAATCCTCACTGTTCCTCCCCCTTCCATTTCCTTTTTTTTCCATGTGAAAGCAGAATGTATTGTCATTTACATGGTATGACTCACTGAAGCACTATTTGTCGCTATATGCCAAAATGGTCTGACATCCACACAATTTTTATCCTTTCTGTATATTAACTACCACAGATAAGAGAAAACGTGTTATTTTTCTTTTTGGGTCTGGCTTATTTAGTGTAACGGACTCTAGTTGGATCCATTTTGTTGCATTCTTTTTTGTGTCCTAGTGGCCTTTAAGGCAATCTCTTTCAGTTCCCCTGTGGTCAGGGACTGTGGAGCACTTAGTTTCCAGGACTGAAGTCTTCGACGTATTTTCTTTGACTGGAGTCTTTGGCGATCCATGTTCTTTTTATTCTCAAGGCACCTGAACACTGTTTTTTTATATGTGTACATGCTGTACAGCAATCCACAAGCTCCCGGTGAAAGGATCCCACGGTTTGATGGGAAGGTGAGCTTTAACATCTCAGGTTGCCTACCTTCAGCTGCTCAGTTCCGTTTTCCAAACCCCCACTTGCTGTACCACCTACAAATGGAGGAGTTGAGGCAACCAGGTGTTGAGGCAGCCAGCTGTTTGCTTATCCTGTGCCTTTGCTCCCCTTGGCCACCGCTCCGTCTCCAGGGATAACATTGATGTTGACTCACAGGACACCATGGGGCTCATAGAAGTGGTTGTTTTCTCAGCTCCAGTCACTGCGTGAAGTGGGGGTTGGTAATGGTGTTGGTGGTGTGTGGGTGGGGAGTTTCTCACACTTCCTAACTCCCCCATTGCTTCATGCCTTTTTGTCATGCGTTATAGAGAATACCTGTCTTCTTTGTTATGTCCTATTATGCTGTATTTTATTTCACATCATTCCTTGGGAGCAAGCAGCTTAAAGATGTTTTACATTAGTCACACTATTATTAAATACTCTGACAGAAAGAGCTGCTTTTTTTTTGATGAACAAAGGCAGGTCTAATTTTATGCATTTCCGTACTTTGCAGAGACAATGAGTGCATTTATTATTTATTTATTTGGCAGGGAGAGAAGTGGGTATGGCAAGCCATAGCTAAACTCTTTTCCACAAATTCCTTGAGAAGCTCTGGGTAATGGAAACACCTGGGGTGGGCACTGGGCTGATTCCTCTCTACTGCTTGTTAGTTCTGTGAGTTGGCACTATATTGCTTTTTTTTTTTTTTAAAGGCTTATTTATTTATTTGAAAGTCAGAGTTACACAGAGTGAGAAGGGGAGGCAGAGAGGTCTTCCATCTGCTGGTTCACTCCCCAGTTGGCTGCAACAGCCGGAGCTGCGCCAATCTGAAGCCAGGAACCAGGAGCTTCTTCCAGGTCTCTCATCCGGGTGCAGGGGCCCAAGGACCTGGGCCATCCTCTACTGCTTTTCCAAGCCATAGCAGAGAGCTGGATCAGAAGTGGAGCAGCCGGGACTCGAACTGGCGCCCACATGGGATGCTGGCCATCTGCTGCTGCTTTCCCAGGTCATTAGCCAGGAGCAGGCTCATAAGAGGAGCCGTCAAGAATCAAACTGGAGCCCACATGAGATGCTGGCACCACAGGAGGTGGCTTAACCCACTGTGCTACAGCGCTGGTCCTGTTAACATGGTTTTTTGAGTGGGACACACTCTCCCTTGTTGGTCCAAGGCATCTTTCTGTTTCCGGGAAGAACCGCACTATCACTCATATTCAGCTTTGACATTCACACTGAGATATTGCTTGTCAGGTAGTAATGGACTTCTAAAGTTAGACATTCTATTGAGAGGATTTTCCAGATTTCTTTACTTGCCCTGCTAAAATAACAAGAACGCAGACTGGAATGCAGCTTGTAGATCTTCTCCTGCCAAGGACATGTTCCTTCTATCTTGGTCACAGTCCTTGATCCTGTATAGTAGAAGGAAGGCGTGGGGGTGGGGTGGGGAGAGACCCAGGCCTTCTGGTCCAGGTGTGGGGGGATGAGAACCAGGGCAGAGAAGAAGCGGAGAAAGGTGGTGGCCAGTGCTTTCTCCTTGCCCTTGCCAACTCCAGATCCTGCTTTGGGGTCAGATTGATTTTTTAAAAGACGTATTTATTTATTTGAAAGAGTTACACAGAGAAGAAGAGGCAAAGAGAGAGAGATCTTCCATCCGCTGGTTCGCTTTCCAATTGGCTGCCACGGCCGGAGCTGCGCCGATCCAGGAACCAGGAGCTTCTTCTGGGTCTCCCACATAGTCTGGCATTTCACCATCCCATCGGCCTAAATGCCCACTTTTTTTTTTAAAGAAGAGATTTATTTATTTATTTATTTGAAAGGCAGAGTTAGAGCGAGAGCAACAGCGAGAGAGAGAGAGAAAGAGAGAGATCGATCTTCCATCTGCTGGTTCACTCCCCAAATGGCCACAATAGTTAGGGCTTGGCCAGGCAGAACTCAGGAGCCCAGAATCCTATCCAGATCTCCAACATGGGTGGCAGGGCCCCAAGCACTTATGCCAACTTCTGCTGCTTTCCCAGGCACCGTCAGCAGAGAACTGGATTGGAAGTGGAGCAGCTGGGACTTGAACCGATGCCCATATGAGATGCCGGCATCGTAGGTGGTGGCTTAATTCACTGCATCACAATGCCTGTCCTAGATGTCCACTTCTTATAAAATTTTCAATTAAAGAACAATATATAAAATGCCTTATCTGTCGTATAAAGGGAAATAAGTTATGTTTGATGAGCACATTGATGTGTGTGTGCGGGTATGTGGAAGAGACAATGAAGTAGCCAAGCACTGAGCCTGTGTGTGGGACGAGCCGGGGTTGTGTCTGTGAGCGCTCTGCATTGTCGACTGACAGCAGAACACCGTGCAGGCAGGGAGCTGGATCACAAGTGGAGCAGCCAGACTCCAGCCGGCACTCTGATGTGGGGCGCAGGTGTCCCGGGCAGCAGCTTAACCCACTGTGCCCCAAGGCCCGCCCACTCCTGCCTGCTGGATCTGTGGCTCCCACTCACCCTGCAGGCCCAGGCTGTGTCACCACCTCCAGGAAGCTCTCTCTGATCTCTCCGACAAGGCCGGTTCCCCTGAGCAGTATAACTACGTCCTCAGAACGTCCTGACACACTGGGGCTCTGTGTTACCGTTACTTGATGCAAGCCTCCACATCCCACGGGGCCGCGAGCCCAGGAGCGCAGGGCGCGCAGTCCCTAGCCCACAGTGCCTGAGTGGCAGGAGTCCTCCATCAGCGCGGTGCCTTCCTGGATCCGCCGAGGTGTGTGCGGCCCGCGCCCTGCCCCGTTCCACTTGCTGACGAGAGAGGGCAGCAGAGAGCTGCCGGAGTCCAGGGCTCTGTCTGCCGGGTCCCGCGGGCAGCGGAGAGTTCCCAGGGACGCAGGGGAGAAGGCCAGGGACCGAAACCAGGGCTGCCTGGGTTACAGGTTCCTACTGGCCCGATGACGTCAATGTTTTCCTCATTTCAAAGTTACAGTAATCCATGGGGTCTGCAAAAAGTTCACGGAAAATGCGTGTTGCCAAAAAGCTAGGCCTGCATTTGAACTTTTTTTTTTTTTTTGCACAAAAATACCTTTTGTTCCATTTTCCATAAGCTGTTTGAAGTACCCTCGTATGTCCCAAATCGTCATCATGGAGCCAAACTGAGTTTTTAAGCCTAACTCTCTTGGGTCAAAAAAATCCCATGGCCTTTACCTTGTTCTCTGGTGACTTCACAATTTGGTGATGACGGTGCCTAACAGAGCCAAAGAGCAATACAGTCATGTCTGGGCATTCCAGAAGCACTGTGGATGCCAGCATCTGTGGATGTCCCTTATGTAAAGTATTTGCTTATACTCACACCTCAGTCACCCCTAATGCAGTGTGAATGCCACGTAAATAGTTATTATACCGTATTGTTTAGGGACAGGAAATAGTCTCTTCCTGTTCAGTACAGATGCATGTTTTAAAAAAGACTTATTATATTTGAAACTCAGAGTTATATGTAGAGAGGGAGAGACAGAGGTCTTCTGTCTGCTGGTTCATCCTCCAAATGACCGTAATGGCTAGGGCTGGGCCAGGTCGAAGCCAGGAGCCAGGAGCTTCTTCTGGGTCTCCCACACGGGTGGCAGGGGCCCAAGCACGGGGGTCATCGGCTGCTGTTTTGCCAGGCCATTAGCAGGGAGCTGGATCAGATGTGGAGCTGCTGGACACACACTGGTGGCCACGTGCGATGTCAGTGTTGGCAGATGGCGGCTTTACCAGCCCACAGATGCATTTTTCCCCTGGTATTTTCTGTCTTCTGTTGGTTGCACCCATGGATGCGGGGCACCTGTATGTGGAGGGCTGATTGTATGTCCTTAGCACTGATGTCCTTTTTGGTGGACTCAAACCAACACCTGTTATCTCTGTTTTATAGACTGGTTGGCTCTTGAGAAACCCAGCGTGCCATAAATGAAATATGCTGCCTTTTAGGCTGGTGGTTTATAGCCCGTGGTTGCCAACAAGGTCTCAGAACGTGAAATACCACAGGTGTGAAGGAACCTTTGTGAGGGTCAGAAACTGTGAGAACTGTCATCCTGGTTTTATACCAAAGGATGCAAACGCACGGAGGTTTTCTTGGTCAGAGTGTCCAGCACACGAATTCCAGGTATAGGGGGCAGGACCACTGCCCACCGTTCTGTGCCAAAATCAGGACCACCTTAAAGTACATGATAGAACTTCTGACTTTAAATATAGTACCTGGCAGAATGGAAAACTCGCGTGAAATCCTCTAAGAACGCACCTCTCAGTGGAGAGCAAATCCTTGCTGTAGGGATTGGCCGCCCAAGCCCATCTCTTGTCATTAGCAGAGCAAGCATGGGGCAGGGGGTCTTGGCCTGGGGTTGGGCAGCAGCAGCTCTGGAAACACAAACCTGTTGGAGTCAAGGGAGCACACACACTGTATTTAACAGCAGAGGAAAAGAAACCTTGGAACTGAACACCTGTCCAAGTTTTGGCGGGCAGATGCGTGATTTTATCAAATATTAAATAATGCTTAGGAAGAAAGTACATTCTTATTGCAAAGAGAAAAATATGGCAAAAAGTGTGTGCGTGTGGGTTTTCTCTCTACTTTGACTTTTTCTTTTTTTTTTTTTTTTCCCTTTTGGGAAGGGGTGGAAGACATGGAGATGAAACATCTGTCATCTGATCTCTGCACTTCGCTCTCCAGGAATGACTTAGATTATGTCGTCTGTGTTGCCTTGTCTATATTTAGGTAATTGGGTGTGAGCAGATACTAATGATAGGACGATCATGATTCTGTACGGCACTCTGGCATTTACAAGAATGCTTGCCATTGCCAACAAATGTCACACGCAGTTCTGGAACTGGTCATTGCTGGACTCAGGGCCCCTTGAGCAGCCACTGTGTGTCAAGATTTTTTCCAGCACCGTGTGTAAATCTGGAGCCACCAACTCTTAAAGGAGCTGAGGGCAAACCAAGGCTTATTTTCCCCAATTGAATAAACAGTTCTTGGAACTCAGAACACATTTCCCTATTCATTGAACCATTTTGAGTTCAGGATGAAATTGTACTGTAAAACCAGGCTGACTTCTGGGTTCTCGAAATGGGGACTAAGCATTGGAGATGATGGAGACTCCAAGTGGAAGGGAGAATGTGACATTGGAAGAACGAACTTCATGTCTGGTTTACACAATTCAAGATGCTTTTCCAGGAGGGGACACTAGAGGGCAGTAGGCACAGCAAAACCTTGACATGGAGCCGGTTACTGAATTCTTCCAATTATGCTTTTTTTGAATTGTTTACATGTTAATTTTTCATTTCATTGCACAAATAAGAGAAAGTCTAACACATTGGAATTATATGCCATTGTAGCAAAAGTACCTTAAGAAGATGAAGAATTTAAATACATTTTAAAATCAAAGTAACATTTAAATTACAAAAAATCAAATGGCTTTTTTTTTTAAATGAAAAAGAAGTCCCTCCTCTCCACACTTCTCGATCCTTGTGTTTTATTCTTGTTTATGTTTTTATGTTAAATACTATCTGCATGTTTTTTTCTTAAAGATTTACTTATTTATTTGAAAGTCAGAGTTGCACAGAGAGGAGAGGCAGAGAGAGAGAGAGAGAGAGAGAGTCTTCCGTCCGCTGACTTACTCCCTAAATGGCCGAAATGGCTGGAGCTGTGCCGATCTGAAGCCAGGAGCCAGGAGATTCTTCTGGTTCTCCCACGTGGGTGCAGGGGCCCAAGGACCTGGGCCGTCTTCCACTGCTTTCCCAGGCCACAGCAGAGAGCTGGATCAGAAGTGTAGCAGCCAGGACTTGAATCAGTGCCCATTTGGGATGCTGGCACTGCAGGCGGTGGCTTTACCCACTACGCCACTGCGCCGGCCCCTGCATGCTTTTATTTCTTGAGCAAAGTGATTATTTGGTTTATTTATTGAAGTAAGAGAGACAGAGACACCCAGAGAGGGATGTGTCCCATCCACTGGTTCACTCCTCAAATGCCCAAGACCACTGGGTCTGAGCCAGGCCCACATCAGGAGCCAGCTGTCCTCTGTGGGTGGCAGCAATGCAACTACCCGAGCCATCACCTGCTGCCTGTCAGGACACGCATTAGCAGGAAGCTGGAATTAGGAGTGGAGCCAGGACTGCAACCCAGGCACTGATGTGGGCTGCAGGCGCATCTTAACCGCTGTGCCAAACACCGGCCCCTGCTTTATCTTTAATGAATTTCCCCAGACATATTTCTGCCCCCCCCCCAATCTAATATAGTCAAACCTTATTGCATTGGAAATAATTGTTTCCAATATAATTGCTATAATTTTAACTTTTTATCATGGCAATTTTCCTATGCAAACGAGAACAGATGGAATGAGGAGTGCCCATATACTCTTCACTCAGCTTTGGGGACTGTCAGTTTTCTCTTGTTTGGGTTTGATGTCCCCTGGATACACTCCACACTCCCCTCTCCCCTCAATACTTCAAATAAATTCAAAACACCGTATCATTTTGCCAGCATTGCTTTATTGTTATTACTATTAAGATATTGCACAAGATGGAGCCAGTGGTTACACTCCCTTTTTTGGTATACTTTATTTATCCAGAGTTAATAGTTGTCTTTTAAAGATTTTATTAGTTTTTATTCATTACTAGTCATTAGTTTTATTTTAATAATGTTCCATTAGCTATATCAAGCACACATACATATATGTGTACACGCATCCATTAGCTATATCAAGTACACATACATATATGTGTACATGCATCCACATGTGTATAGAAATGTATTTTAAATGGATAACATTTAAATAAATGCTCCTTTTCTATCAATTTTATTTTTCTCCCAGGGGACGATTGTTTAGCATCCTCCAACCACTCCCACCATTTTAAATTTTTGGGTTTTTTTTTTTAAAAGACTTATTTGTTTATTTTGAAAGAATTAGAGAGGGGGAGAGGCAGAGAGAGAGAGAGAGAGAGAGAATCTTCCATCCGATGGTTCACTCCCTGAATGGCCACCATGGCCAGGCCTGGGCCAGACCAAAGCCAGGGGCCAAGAGCCAGGAGCTTCTTTTGGGTTTCCCATGTGGATGCAGGAGCCCAAACACTTGGGCCGTCTTCCACTGCTTTCCCAGGTGCATTAGAAGGGAGCTGCATCGACAGTGGAGCGGCTGGGACTAGAACTCACGCCCACATGGGATGGCGGAGTCCCAGGCGGTGGCTTTACCCTCCATGCCACAACACCGGCCCCTAGCCCCTTCTTTTTAAAACAAACGTGCTGCTCTGTGACCCTGCTGAAGGTTCTCGAATATTCTTGTGCAGGAGCTTCAGTGACCCCATGTGATTTCCTTCTTCTTTTCTGCCTTCTTTTTGATGGCTTCTCTCCTTTATGATCAACACCCTCGCGTGACTGTAGCCCATCTTGGAGATGTTTCCTGGGAAAGGTAAGAGGGCGTGGGGGGTCCCGGCTGGCCGGCACCTTCCCTGGGAATGCCACAGGCTTTGCTCCGTCTCCTGGAAGTCTGACCCCATTCTGATTCCGTGCCCTTTGTGAGTCACAGGCCAGTGTAGTAAAGGGACATGCATGAGATTATTGCGAGGGGTTCGTGACTCCACCTCAATGTGTCTGAAGTTAGGGAACCGTGTTTACTGACTGAAGAACACTGGAGTCTGGAATTGGGTGGATCTTAGGTCAGGTGATTACTCTTTCTGTCTCATAGTATTTTGTTTCCCACTCCTTTATAAACAAACAGTCTTCTGGAAACCTCATGCTGGTGGGGCTTGGTGTGGATCTTTGTCTTCCCCGGGGACAAGCAGCTGGTAACACTGTCTGGGAAGAGTCACTCGGCTCTGAAATCTGTCTCGTGCTGTTTTCTCTTTAAGTAATTTTTACTCATTTTCATTGTATTCAAAAGGAGAGATCTTCCATCTCCTGATTTACTTCCCAGATGCCTGCCACAGCTGGGACAAGCTGAAGCCAAGAGCCTGGAACTTCATCTGGGTCTCCCACAGAGTTGGTGGGGACCCAGTTATCTGAGCCATCACCTGCTGCCTCCAGGGTGTGGCACCAGGGAGCTGGATTGGAAGCAGAGGAGACAGGAGTGAGCCCGGCACTCTGGTACAGATGTGGACATCTTCACTGCTCTGCCCAATGCCTGCCCCTCGAATAATTTTTCTGAATCACACCCTTTTCTGTGATCTGCTCTTCTGGTTAAACGCTCTACATTTTTATTTCTATCTCTTCTCCATCACTTTGCCATTTATTCTGCTTTCTGTTGAATTTCTATTTTATTTTCCAACTTTCAATTACAATGAAACCTTTTCTTATACTGTTTTTTTTTTTTTTTGACAGGCAGAATTAGATAGTTAGAGAGAGACAGAGAGAAAGGTCTTCCTTTTTCCATTGGTTCACACCCCAAGTGGCTGCTACAGCCAGTGCATTGCAGCCGATCCGAAGCCAGGAGCCAGGTGCTTCCTCCTGGTCTCCCATGTGGGTGCAGGGCCCAAGGACCTGGGCCATCCTCCACTGCCTTCCCGGGCCACAACAGAGAGCTGGATTGGAAGAGGAGCAACTGGGACAGAATCCGGCGCCCCAACTGGGACTAGAACCCAGGGTGCCAGTGCCACAGGCGGAGGATTAGCCTAGTGAGCCACAGCACCAGCCTCTTATACTGTTTTTAATATAGTCTTTCTTTTACCATTTTTATTTTTGTGGAGGCAATATTGCAACATCTCTTTGATGGAATTAATTATAATACTTAAAAAATAAATTTTCCCTACATTCCCATTTCTTGTTAAAAATTCTCTCTAGATTGTGTTAGATGTTCATTTCTCATTGTCTAATGATCTTTGTTTTTATTTTGGGCTAAAACATTACCAAACTGGGCTGTTGCTGTGGCGTAGTGGGAAAGCTGCTGCCTGAAGTGCTGACATCCTATATGGGTGCCAGTTCAAGTCCTGGTGCTCCACTTCTGGTCCAGCTCTCTGCTATGGCCTAGGAAAGCAGTGCAAGACGGCCCAAGTCCTTGGACCCTTGTACCTGCATGGGAGACCAAGAAGAACTTCCTGGCTCCTGGCTTCGAATCAGCCCAGCTTCGACCATTGCGGCCATTTAGGGAGTGAACCAGTGGATGGAAGACCTCTCTCTCTCTCTCTCTCTGTGTGTGTGTGTCTCTCTCTCTCTGCCTCTCTATAACTCTGCCTTTCAGATAAATAAGTAAATCTTTAAAAAATATTTAAAAAAAACTTTAATAAGCTGATAAGAAACTTCAGGGGAGAGAAGCTTCTATATATGTGGGTTGCTTGGGGACCATTAAGTATCAGCACAGTTAATGTGGGTCATTTCAAGAAAGCTCAGTTTCTGAAAGAAACTGAAGTGTGGGTTCAGTAGGCATGGGCTTTCAGTACAGTTCAGGGGGCTGGTGTCGTGATGCAGCGGGTTAAGCTGCCGCTTGCAACACCAGCATCGCATATCAGAGCACCAGTTCAAGTCCCGAGCCCTCTGCTTCTGATCCAGCTCCCTGCTAATGCGCTTGAGAAAGCAGAGGGTGGTGCAAGTACCTGGGCCCCTGCCGCTCACGTGGGAGACCTGGACGGAGCTCCTGGCTCCTGGCTTTGGCCTGGCCCAGCCCTGGCTGTTGCAGGCATTTGGGGAGTGAACCAGTGGATAGAAGATATTCTCTCTCTTTCTTTCTCTCTAGCTCTGCCTCTTGCATAAGTGAATGAATCTTTTAAAAAACACTGAAAAATGGGTACAGCTCAGTGTTCTTTCATAGTGCTCGTATGTTAACTGTGCCGAGTCTTGTGCTGCCTGTGCGACGTACTTGGGAAAATGTGAATGAAAACTTGGGAATTGTGGAGTGCCTGTTCCGAACTGCCAGTGGCGGATGCCTGGGTAGTTCAGCAAAGAGCTTTTGAACTTCAGAGCTCTCCGATGCTGCTCAGTGAAATTATTGGATGCTTTGGTTAGAGCTGCTCCTAAGATGTGTTCTGCCTTCCTCCCTCTTGCTGTGCCATCTTGTTTTAAATTCAAAAATGAAGATTTTTTTAAAATAATTGGAATCTCTTTTCTTATTAACTAATGGTACTTGGCGATTTTTTATTTTGAGATTGAGCCATTCAATAAAGTTGACATTAGCACATCTTCTTCCGCATCTCTGCTAGGGAACAGATTAATAGAACGTAAGAATATGACTCCATGGTTCATTCTGGACTAGTTCCAGCCGCACCATAGATTGAAACCCCTTCAGCATTTCCCTGTCTCACCCCTTCATCCTGCTTTTGTGTTATTCTATCTTAATTTTCTTACCTTGGATCAGTGAATGTGCTATTTTTCTCATAACGTCATTCACCAATTTTAATCCTCTAATTCCTTTCATGCAAGCTCAATGATATCTCTGTGGTGCCATTATTTTTCCTGAGCACTAGCTCTGAGTTACCGGGGGAGGATTTATTTTCAGGGTTTGGCATCTGAATGGCCTGGACCATAACACCCAGCGGCTCTGACGCTCGTTATTAGACAGAGGGGACCTGCAGATCTGGTAGGAAACCTGAGAGAAATGGCTGTTGGGGTGGCCACCAGGCACAGGCGCCTTGCGAGGGGTCTGGTGTGGGTCTGCCTGGTGCGGCGCTGGGGTCCGCGTGTGCCAGCTCAGCTCCCGGGCTGCAGAGGAGAGCGTGGGCCCTGCTGCTTTACTGGGCCAGGAGCTCCACGTCCTTATTACCGACCATCAGCCGGAGGAGTCAACCCAGTCACTTCCCATTTCCCCATCGGGAAACGATTCTGGGAAGGTGTTTGGCTCTGGGAGCCGTGCGAAGAGCTTGCTTAACTGGCCAACAGGAACCGGCCGATATTTGGCACGTGAATATGTAGTGTATGCATTACGCCTAAAAGCTCAGGAGTCCTATCCCTCGCCAAATATGTATTATGTGGGAGGCTCGCTGACTCTCCACCTCAGAAATTTCCAGTGCAGGCTTGGCTCGAAGAAGCTTCTCCATGGGCTGACACAAGGTTGGGCTGCTGCTTCTCCCACCGTGGCCACCAGCAGGGCAGTGCCCCCTCTCTGTGCTGCCACTCCTGTTGCTGGGCTGCTTGACAGTAGCAGATGGCAGCAGTCCCAGCCTCACGTGCCCACTATGTGCAGTGCACGCCAACCCTCTGCAGTGTTAGAATCACTCAAGAGAGGGGCCAGCATCCTGGAGTAGAGGGTAAAGCCACCGCCTGCAGTGCCGGCATCCCATATGGCCGCTGGTTGAGTCCTGGCTGCTCTTCTTCCAATCCAGCTCTCTGCTGTGGCCTTAGAAAGCAGTGGAAATGGGCCGGGGCCGAGCCTCAATAGGCTAATCCTCCGCCTGCAGCGCCGGCACACCGGGTTCTAGTCCCGGTCAGGGCCCGGATTCTGTCCCGGTTGCCCCTCTTCCAGGCCAGCTCTCTGCTATGGCCCGGGAGTGCAGTGGAGGATGGCCCAAGTCCTTGGGCCCTGCACCTGCATGGGAGACCAGGAAAAGCACCTGGCTCCTGGCTCCGTGGCGGCCATTGGGGGGGGTGAACCAATGGAAAAGGAAGACCTTTCTTTCTGTCTCTCTCTCTCACTGTCCACAAAAAAAAAAAAAAAAAAAAAAAAAAAAAAGAAAGAAAGAAAGAAAGCAGTGGAACGTGGAAATGGCCCAAGAGCTTGGGCCCCTGCACCTGCATGGGATACCTGGAAGAAGCTCCTGTCTCCTGGCTTTGGGTTAGCACAACTCCAGCGGTTGCGGCCATTTGGGGAGTGAACCAGTGGATGGAATACCTCCCTCTGCCTTTAAATAAATAAATCTTAAAAAAAAAAAAAAAGAATCGTGTAAGAGGCAGGAAACTGAAGGGGAATGGTTTCCTTGGATGAGGGCAAGCTAACACTCTAACATTCAAGTACTGTCTCCCTTATAAAAGGGTCATTTGGTGCCTTGAAGGACCTTGGTTTGGGTCCCTCTCTCAGCCCCTTCCGGGTACGTCCCTCCTAAAACTCTTCCCCAGGCAATAATAGCCAACTCTTAGACTGTCCTTTGACGTCAGTAAATAAAGTGTGAAGAGGAGAGTGGATAGCACTCCTGGTCCAAAGGCCTTTACACTTTTCTATGCTGTTGGGCCCCCACGGCTGGGATTGTCTGCACTAGGTGCTGTGTGTGTGAGCTGCCCTCTGCGTTGTTGAAGGTCACCCAAGTCTCCCCTGCTGTTGTGCCTCTGGTCTCACAGTCTTTTGATCAGCTCATAGTTAAAACAGCAACAAAACAACATGAAATGGGGGTGGGGGGCATCAGCTAAGTGCTTCTTTTCTTTTTTCTTTTCTTAAGATTTATTTATTTGAAAGTCAGAGTTACACAGAGAGAGAAGAGGCAGAAAGTCAGAGAGAGAGAGAGAAAGAGAGAGAGAGAGAGATATGTTCCATCTACTTGTTTACTCCCAAAATGGCTGCGATGGCTGGGGCTGGGCCAGGCTGAAGCCAGGAGCCTGGAACTCCATCTGGGTTTTCCACGTGAGTAGCAGGGGCCAAAGGACTTGGACCATCCTCTGCTGCTTTCCCAGGCACATTAGCAGAGAGCTGGATCGGAAATGGAACAGCCAGGACTTGAACTGATACTCATATGGTATGCTGGCATTGCTGGTGGCGGCTTAAGCCACTGTGCCCTGATGCTGGCCCCTGCAATTGGTGATTTGACAACTGTGTCACATAATCATAACTCCAAATAAGATAGCATTTCTCTCACTCCAGGAAGTGTCCTTGTGCCCTCTGTAAGTTCACCTCCCGTTACTCCCGCCACTCCTGGTGACCACTGCTCTGGTTTCTGTCCCTGCAGGCTTGTTCTACCACTTTAGAAACTTGATGTAAATTGAACTTACACTTTTTTGTCCATTTTTCAGATTCTTCTGTTTGCCAATCAAGAGACTAAATTCTGATTTTCAGCCTGTGTTGTCACCTTGTATGACAAGGAGCAGGGCGCGGCTGGGCATAGTTGCATAACTCTTCTGACTTTTATGAGGCTTTTGAAGGACCTGAACGGGTTTTTCTCTGTGATAGGCATGGGGCCAGGGGAGTGAGTATCTGTCCCAGAGATGCCCAGGACTCGGAGTTCCTTGGATAAGGGATTTTCAACAACAAAACCAGACAGATCCTAGACAGACAGGGACAAGTTGGTCATCCTAGCCCCATAGAAAGGATATAGAAAGACATTAGGGCATCAGGCGTGGGAGGGTCTAGCAAATAGGGAG
This sequence comes from Lepus europaeus, assembly GCF_033115175.1. NCBI lineage: Eukaryota > Metazoa > Chordata > Mammalia > Lagomorpha > Leporidae > Lepus > Lepus europaeus. The sequence goes on from NC_084842.1 coordinate 10,053,640, forward strand.
AGGTAAGAAAAACCTGCCCATCTTATGTTTCTTTACCTTGAGGCTGTCAGCTCTAAGGGACCCAGTTCTGGGGGAGCCACTCTGGAAGCCAAAGCCAGCTAGAGAGAGGTTGCTGGGGCCCTGTATCACTTACCTGATTTCAACTGAGTTTTAAAAGTAATGCTTTTCACATTCTTTATGGTTTGGTTTCATATTTTATTAAGGACATATTATGTTTTATTACTTTTCTGCCTTCCAGAATACTGTGTTAAGAGCTCTTAACAATGCCAACACTTAATGTTCTTCAATGTCACCAGGATTATGAAGTACAAATTTGAAAGCACTAAGATTAACAAATGAACGAGTGTTATTATTTCATAGTGCTTGCTTTGACAGAGCCCAGCTTGACGATTTTGATGGCAGTTTAATTTGTAATACCCAACTGATTCTGAAGCTGACGTTCCAGGCATTGTTCTGACAGGGCTGCTCAGAGGGTGTGTGCTGAGCTGCCATTGACTTCTGGAGTCACTCTTGAGCTGCATGTTAGCAGAACACATCACCTGCGAATGTTCAAGTGCGCCATCATCTGCCAGCTCTGCTCTTGTGACGATGGAGTCCCTGACAGTGCACCGTGCCACTTAGGTTCTGAAAGGCGATACTCTGAGCTGCAGGCAGGAGGCCAAGGGCAGCGTTGCCTGAGTGCCCCTCTGAGGATGTGGCAGCTCTGGAGAGCATCTGCGAGCCTGCCTTACTGAGGGCATGAGACTGTTCTGTGCTTCTTTGCAGAGAGATGTCTCTGTTTCTTTTGCTTAATTTTCTGTTTTTTAACAGTTATGCAAATCATAGGTGAGACTATATCATCATTGCAAAATTTAAATAAATGCATTAAGGAAAACAAAGAAAATAGAAAAAAAATGAAATGTGATTGTGATTTTTATTTTCTCACTCTCCAATCCCTGGAGTTTTACCTTTTTCCCCCTTAAAATGAAATGTACCATAGAGAGATACTGTATAGCTTTTAGCATTTAAACATGTTTAAGTAGTTTTTTTCATATTGGGATATATCAGTTTACTTCATTAGTTTTAAAGCTCCATTGGTTCTGTAGGATGGATAAATCCAAATTTATTTAACCATTCCCCTGCTGGTGGTTATTTAGGTTATTTCTATTTTCTGTTAAGTTCCTGTGAACTTGCATGCTGTTGGTTCTGTAGACAACCTAGGAATGGAGTTGCCATGTCAGTGGGTAAATCAAGTTGAAATTTTGCTGTGTACTGTCAAATTGGCATTTGGAAAGACTGCATCAATGCTCCCCCCCAACTCCAGGTTTGAATTTTTTAACTTGTGGAAACTTTGAAACCAAGTAAAAACTTGTAGTTAAATTTTGCAGGCTCAAAATAGCAAATTGGGAATTTGCTCTTCTTATGATAACATTTTTATTTATTTATACACATTCATTTTATTTATTTAAAGATCTTCAGAAAAGCCGAAGACATTGCCTTATTGATTTATTGCCTGTTATAATTTCATGGCTTCATATGACCTTGGAGTTGGAGTGAATCTTATTGTTTCCATATGATCAGCTGCCGAGATCTTTCCACATAACAGACACTAATGGAAATGCAGTCAGAGTGGAATAAAGAAATTACTGAAAGATTACTGAATAATCCAACTGAAAGATTCCCAGAGCAAAGCTCAGGTTAAGAGTCTAATTCTCTTGCATTTTCTTAATATCTCATTTTCTAGTCTTATAATTCTTGAATTGTTGAGTCTGTCCAAAAAATTGCTTTTCACAAGGAGTTAATAACAGGTTACCAAAGTGTTGCTAAGGCTCCATTATGTTTTTTTATGAGGTGGTAGTGTCACTTCCTACTCAAGCATGGAGCATTATCATAATTAATTAAAACTGCTCCAAGATTGGCTCTGTGTACCCACAGGTTTCACATTCAAGGATTCAACCAACCATTGATTGAAAATATCTGCTCCCCCCAACCTACTGCAAAGTACAGACTTTTTTTGTCATCATTTCCTAAGCAATATATAGAGAGAGGGGAAGAAGAGATATCTCTTCCATCATTTGGTTCACTCCCCACATGGCTGTGACAGCCCGGGCTGGGCCAGACTAAGACAGGAGCCAGGACTTCATCCAGGTCTCTTACATAGGTGACAGGGGCCCAAGCACTTGGCCATCTTCTGCTGCATATTAGCAGGGAACCGGATGAGAAGTGGAGCAGCTAGTTTGATTATCCATCTGTTTCACCTATATCTTCCATACTTAATATATCCTCTTATGTTTGCAGAAGCCTGCTGACCTCAGCAGATGGAGACGCAAGTCATGAAATCCTAACCAGGCTACAAATGTGAACTCAATTTTCTGTTTGCTTGTGATGGGACTGATAGAACTGTTAGATGACGCTTGTATAGAAGGCTGCCCTGTGTTTCAATGTCTTGACTTGATTTTAAATTTTGTTTTGTTGTTATTGTTGTTTTCGTTAGAATTTCCTGTGTTTTCATAGTTGAGGTCTGTCCCCCTGACCAATACTTGTTGTTAGCACACAATTTATTCTTTGTCTTATTGTTTACATCATATTGCCAGAATGAGCTAAGGCCTGCTATTTACAAAATGAGATCTAAACATGCTTTCCTGTGTCTTTGGATATCTTTGAGAATGTACCACATTGCAGGCGTTATATGAGGTTCTATGGGCAAAGATGAACAAGAAGTTTTAAAAAAATTGTGGGCACTATGCTGCATATGCAGGCAATGCATTCTGCACATGCTGCACGTGTGTCCCACTGCCAGGCCCCACGCATATCCTGCATGTGCTGCACACGTGATTCCCATGTGCTGCAGCTTTGAGAGCAAACTGAGCATGAAGCAAGGAGCCTTGTCACCTGTTAAGCATCCCTGGTCATGATGAGAGTGTCTGTCGGGATTTTCATTTCTCGTTTTGGGACCTGTTCTGTTCTTTTTTTGAGCCATACTGTCTGTAGGTACTGTGTTTTTATACAAATTTCTTATTATTTTAGGAATCAGAAATATAGAATAAACTAATCTCAGTGCAAATTCTTTTTCTCAAGACATGTTAGTAGTGACTCCAGCTAGTGAGTTGAGAACAGCATGTTCTCATTTAATATCCCTCCTCCCTCTCCCTCTCCCTCTCCCTCTCCCTCTCCCTCTCCCTCTCTCCCCCCTCCATCTCTCCCACACACATAAGCACCCTACAAACATGTACACGTGGGAAATCCCCTAATGTTAAGTTTTCCTTTTCTTGGGGAGTATGGGTGATGCTTCTCCTTTTCCTTCTCTTCATTTGCCATCTAACCTCTTCCATCTTTTCTGTTTTTTTTTTTTAATTCAGTAGATTTTCTTGTATCAAGCAGGTACTTTTAGAAAAATTTGAATGGAAGAAAAATGAGTGGAAAACGCTTATGTCCTTTGGTCTGTGCTTTTATAAACATCTCACTCTTTTCTGAGTACCATGAGAGAATTGAGTTTTACTTGTTTACAGTGTTGGACCTGGGCCCATAGAATACGGTTTGTGCATCGTAGTTCTAGGGATTTGTAATGTGAACCTTAATTCTTTGACTAAGTCTGTTGTAGTTTTGATGATAAGACACCAACATTCAAAATCAAACTAGGAATATGCACCCTTGGTTGACTTTGGAGGACATGCCTTATTCCGCACTGTTTCCCTGTTGAGTGGAGAGGGGCTCTAGGATGATTAAATGGAGTGGAATGGTGCAGGTTTTGAGAGTAAGTGTATTTCTCTAACTCACAGCTTGCAGCCGTGATCACATTGTCCCAAAGGCTAAGTGGAGTGAAGTGATGTGCCAGTTCCCATGTCTACCCTGGTGGATAGACTTGCTTTGAAAAAAGTGTGTACTTGGTGTCTCAGAGGATGGACCTTTGAGTTAGTTTGCGTGGAGACTTACTGCTGTATTTGGTATGGACCTCTGTAAAACATCTTAGCAGCAGCAGCTCTAAGACACATGCACAGAGTGTGCTGAAACTGTAGCTGCTGTTGAACAGGTTAGCAATGTCATGAGCCTTAGGATACAATGCAATTAATTTATGAAAACAGCTATTTATTTTTTAAAAAAAGATTTATTTATTTATTTGAAAGAGTTACACAGAGAGAGGAGAGGCACAGAGAGAGAGGTGTTCCATTTGCTGGTTCACTCCCCAATTGGCTGTAACAGCCAGAGCTGCGCTGATCTGAAGCCAGGAGCCAGGAGCTTCTTCCTGGTCTCCCACACGAGTGCAGGGGCCCAAGGACTTGGGCCATCACCTACTGCTTTCCCAGGCTATGGCAGGGAGCTGGATCGGAAGTGGAGCATCCAGGACTCGAACTGACGTCCACCTGGGATGCCGGCACTGCAGGTGGCGGCTTTACCTGCTATGCCGCAGCAGTGGCCATGAAAATAGCTGTTTCTTTTTTTTCTTTTCTTTTTGACAGGCAGAGTGGACAGTGAGACAGAGAGAGACAGAGAGAAAGGTCTTCCTTTTCCGTTGGTTCACCCCCACAATGGCCGCTGCAGCCGGTGCACCGCGCTGATCCGAAGCCAGGAGCCAGGTGCTTCTTCCTGGTCTCCCATGCGGGTGCAGGGCCCAAGTACTTGGGCCATCCTCCACTGCCTTCCTGGGCCACAGCAGAGAGCTGGCCTGGAAGAGGAGCAACCAGGACAGAATCAGGCGCCCTGTCCGGGACTAGAACCCCATGTGCCAGCGCTGCTGGCGGAGGATTAGCCTATTGAGCCGCGGCGCTGGCCAATAGCTGTTTCTTGACCCATTTCTCACAAATTGGCCTTTGTCCCATACTGTGGAGAAATTGGAAGAATACTGAAGTGACTCCATACACCCATGTGATCGTTGTGAAGAACAGGATATTCTGTTTGCATCGAAGTGAGTATCTCCATGGTGATTAGTTACATAGATCACGCCTGGTTCATAACAGTGTGGATGCTATGTTGTTATCTGAGTGAAAGAATTTTCTGTAAATGCTAAACAGATATTTTTTTCTCTTCGAATTGTTTCTTTTTTTTTTTTCTTTTTTTACTTTTTGACAGGCAGAGTGGACAGTGAGAGAGAGAGACAGAGAGAAAGGTCTTCCTTTTGCCGTTGGTTCACCCTCCAATGGCCCCTGCGGCTGGTGCGCTGCGGCTGGCGCACTGCACTGATCCGAAGCCAGGAGCCAGTTGCTTATCCTGGTCTCCCATGTGGTGCAGGACCCAACCACTTGGGCCATCCTCCACTGCACTCCCTGGCCACAGCAGAGAGCTGGCCTGGAAGAGGGGCAACCGGGACAGAATCCGGCGCCCCGACCGGGACTAGAACCCGGTGTGCCAGTGCCGCAGGCGGAGGATTAGCCTAGTGAGCCGCGGCGCCGGCCGAGATTATCACTTTCAAGATGTTTGTCTGATTCTTCTGGTTGTTATCAGATCTGTAAGTAATATGTCGAAGTTGTTTCCTGAGTTTTCTGTAATAGGCGTTATCTGTTGACTCTGTATTGGAAGATGAGGATTTGCTCTTTCCCTCTCCCGCGTTTGACACATGCACACCCTCCCCACATGCCACCACACACTTGGAGTTTCATTATCACGTTGGATAGGTCAGTATTCACTGTGCACATCATTATGTCTATGCAAATGACATTCATAGTTGAACCAGAGAGTGCACTGATTACTTTTCTTGTTTGCCCTGAGATAATAATTGGATCCTATCTTTTTAATTGCCGAGATTTCTATGTCCTGATCAGTAATTCAGCCCCGGACTCTTGACCAGTCAGAAGTAATTTCTCTTTCCTTTCTCCTGCATCACCCTTTGAGTTTGTGTTAATTCTAGTTTGAGTGTCAGCTAATGGTTTAACATTGGCGTTCAGAATCCCAAGGTCCCTTGGGGCTTATTTGGTTCATCTTCGAAGCCTGTGGGTTCCCTGCATAATGCCTTCTAGATGGCAGGACTCAGCGGAGAGCCCTGCTTTTTGAGAATGACTATGCATTTTTGAGTTGGTGGTTTCCTGACTCCAGCTAGGTTGACTTAGTGGAATAACAGAACGTGCTACCTAGGAACAACTTAACATGGCTTTTACCCAGTTCTTCACATGCATTGAGAGGGAGTCACAGATCCTCCATGGGGTTGATGTTATCATGCAAGTTTCACGTCTCAGTTTCAGCAGAACATCATGGCCAAGGGCTTGCTGCTGTCTCAGTGCCTGACTCACCCGGTGGAGGGCAGGGCCATGGTTGCCCTGGACATGATCACGGCTGCTCTGTTTTCTTCATGCTCTTTCCCAAACGTTTCCTTTTCACAACACCTGATTCTCACCTTCTCACTTCTAATTATCAGGGAGAAACTGGAATTTATTTGTGTTTGGATTCCAGAAGCACTTTCGTTTACCTTCAGCTTACTGTAGACAGCTGTAACATGGAGGTGGCGCTTCCAGTCAATATTGCAAACACTGGAAGTGATTTGAGCTTTGTGAGACCAATGATCCAATCCAAGGAAGGCAAGGAGGAAACACTTAGGTCGCTGTGAGTTTAGTTACAGCAGAGGTGACTAACAATAGGTGAACTCCTGCTCTCTCCTCCCATCGTCGTATTCTGCCAGCTATTTCTTCTGCTTTTAACATCTTTTAGCCACACGAATTTCATTTCAGATGGGCAAAAGCCTGTGTAGTCAAACATTTTAGGAAAAAGTAAGTCTGTGTCTCTTTTTTACATGTGGCATCAAGAAACACAGTGGCGGGCATTAGTCATTGTGATAAAACTGAGGACGTGGCCACACATAGTTTGACTGGGGACCTTCCCCTCCACCTGATTTCTCTCTGTAGTTGCTGGGGTCTCAGAAATTGGTAAATTTAATTCATGCTCAGAGAAGGAATTTACAGCACCGTGCTGGGTGGAGAATGTGTTCTCCCTTTCTAGTAATTTGATGATTCCTTTCTTAAGGGAATCTCATTTTCCAGTGTTGAATTTTCCCTCCTTAAATCAGAGGCTGGCATGTTCTGCTTCCACATTCTCACTGAGCAGGAGAAAAATGAACAGGAAGGTGATTTCTGGTGGGACCACAGAAGCCTGGGGTGGTAGGTGGTCACCTGTGCTGCTGCTGGCTCTATTGCACCAGCAGCCTTAAGCAGAGGTTCTTCCCAGCTCTCACCTTCCGGGCTCCATACTGGCAGCACTTCGTTGTGAGCCGGTTGTCCAGGGAGCCTGAGCAAGGGCATTTGCAGGGTCTCGGCCCCATGCAGAACAGCGCATAGCACGGCAGGGTTAGAAGGGGGCAGAGCTGACAGCGCTTGCAGCCTCCTGTGAGAGAACGGAGCTGAAGTCACTCTGTGCTCTTTATGAGCCCAGCTTTAGCCGAAAGTACTGTAATCTCGGGCAAAAGACCATTGCAGCACTTAGCTTGGAGTTTGGAATCCCAAAGGAAGGTGTGTTGCGGCTTACTGGTGTATCTGGAAGAAATTAGTCTCCACCAGAAAGAAAGTCTCTTTGCTTTAAATTCTTAACAATGAATTTTCGTAAAGCATTGATGCTTTGATTCATTTTGGTGGAGTTTGTTTTTCTAAAGAGCAAAATCTTTCTTGTACATAATATTTTGTTTCTCATAGGAATTTGGAATGGTCTATTTCAGATCATTCCAGGAAAGACATAGCAGCATCAGATCCCGTTGTGCGGGTCCAGCACGGGAAAGCTGAGGCATTGCACAGATCTTGGAGACAGTGGCTCTTAAGTGGCAGCCCCTTTATCCTCATATGGTCTGGAGTCAGGTGAATGGAGAGTAAGAAGAGGTGAATGACTAGAACTCCAGCAGGTTTATACCTGCTCCATTGAAGCGACTATGTCCTCTACCAAGAATTTTGGTCACCCCCGATGCTGTGCACCTGAGATCCACAGTCATGTGTCACTTAAAGACTGGGGACGCTGTCTGAGAAATGCATCACGTGGTTTCATTGTTGGGGGCAAACTTACACAAGCTCAGATGGCTATGATGTCACCAGGCGAGATCACCTTATGGGGTCACTGTTGTGTATATTGTCTGTCTTTGACTGAAATGTCATGACGTGGCCACATGGCTGTATTTGAAAAAGGGAAAACCGAAAGGAAGGAAGAGGTCCACTCAGAGGTGGAGCACCCAGCTTATCCGAGGGGTTCACATCAACTCTGGTGCTGAGGTCAGTGGAGAAGAATAAGACAGGGAAAGGATTGGGTTTGGGAGGAGGATGACTGGTTTAGTCTGGGCATGGTCAGTGTTTTGTGCTTGGCTGTGCCATGTCCAGGTAGACGTTTCCTCAGGAGGGTGGAGCTCCAGGGAATGGTCTGGAGTATACCTTTAGGATCTCTCAGTAACTAGGTTTAGTTAAAACCTGAGTGGGAATAGAAGTATAGTCATGTGGGCGTGGTCAATGATTTACCTTACAATCCATTGGTCACTGGAGAATGCCCCAAAGGGAAGTAGTCAGCCCTGCTGTCCCTCACCCCACCTAGCCACATCCAATATAGTTGCTCAGGAATTTTAAATCTGAACCTGTGCCCTGGCTTTAAGTTGTCAACAGCTGCACACAAAGCCCCTGTTTGGTTCAGAATGTGAGTTCCAGCTGCAAAGTAATGATGGCTTGGCAACTTACACTTGGACACAGGAACCTATAGACTTGGCCAGGAGGGGTCTGTTGCGGCCTTGCTCCAGCCATGCTCTTCACACAGTAAGAGGGTGCGTGGACTGATGTCCCAGGTCCACTTCTGTCCACAGAGCCCACACCTCCTCCTAGATGAAGACACCCAAGCACGTGGACCTTGGAATTCCCTGTCCCAAAGGCCTGGAGGTCACCTCCAGAAGCTGCATTGTCCCTTTCTCTGGTTTCTTCTCCCAAGGGTAGCATCAGCCACTAGTATATACCCAACAGCCAAAGTGTGGGCTGTAAAAAAAATTTAGCAACAGATATGTATTAAAAATAGCAAGACATTTTATTTGTGCTACTGCAAAATGGGAAAGAGACTGCAATACAAAATTGAGCTCCACTCTGAATACAGCAGAGATAGCTGAGTGAGGGGGTGAGTACAGGGATTATTGCTGAGCAGTCATCAAGGGTAGGGCGATTCTTGCTAAAGGCAGGTGAAGGACTCAGATATCAAGGTTGGGGCTGAGGACCTTGGTCAGTTACCAGGGATGGAGAGGGTTCCTGCTAAACTGGGATATTAGGATTCTTGGTGAGACCGGGCCCAGCAGGCCAAGGTCAAGGCCTTGTGGAAAAAGGGGGCTTCTGGGAGTCTGACTGAAGTCTGGTCAACAGGAAGTCTTCTTAGGAAGGAACATGGACTTGCAGGTGGGGTGACCTGCACAGTGTGGGACAGGGCCAGAGTGAAGAGAGAAGGGAGTCAGACACCACCGTGTTCTGGCCGGGAACTGAGAATCTGAGAGTTCTGGGTTTGTCCCTGGCCTTTCAGCCGCAGGCTCCTTGGAGGAACCTGAAAAGTAGTTGTCTGTGGCGACTGCTTCAGCTAAGAAGAAATCTCAGATGCAATCAAAAGAGGAAGAGGAAATGGGTATTTTTGCTGGGGAGGTCCTGAGTGAACAGGAGGGACGGTTTGAGGGATTTGGCGAGGGAGAGGCTTCTTCCATTTCTCCTCTTCACCCCATGACATTCCTGGAAGAGAACGTGATCTTTGGCAGGAAATGCTGTGGATTTCTGATATGTGTTATGCACCATTATGGACTCTTGCTTCCCACACACCTCCACATTTTTATCATGAAGGTATACATGCCAAGGTGGAAGATAGAACATTTATCAGCACGGGAGATGGATTTAGAACTCTTACATATTCAGGGATGTGGTCTGTGGGACTCTGCTCTTGCCTTGGGCCCTGCACGTGTGGGGAAGGGGAGTACAAGGTAACAGACTGACCCGTGGTGTGGGCACAGTAAGGGAGCTTGAGACATTTCCATGCCCAAGGGTGTAGTGGCCATCCTGACTGCACATCGTAATTGGGAGAGGGCTGCGTGACAGAGTTGGTGAGGCGGCAAGGTAAGGAGATGCTTGAAGACAGATGATGGGAGAAGAGAGAGGACTATGGGTCCAGAAGTTGGCTCGAGAGCTTTGTACTCGAGTGTCCTTCTGACTTGACCAAAGTCCCTCTGACTTGGCTGGAGCCAAGGTATCTGCCCCATGGCTAGTTACTCTCTTTGGAATTTAGTCCACGGTAATGGGGGGCCTTTCCCAGTCTTCAGCACCATCCTTCCACGTTTTCAGTTAGCTCTTAGGACCTTGGAGAAGATAAATGACCTGATGGAGATGTCTGGCTAAGTTGAGAAAATTTATGTGAAAAGGCTTTTTAAAAGTAGCAGTGAAATCTGCCAACACTAGATGGTAATACTTGAGGCAACCCATTGGCCTGAGTTGCTCTCTCCCTAAAGTTTTAATTCTCTGTTGGGGAGGATCAGTGGGAACACATTTCACAGGATGGAGAGCAGAGAAGAGCATCTTGTGGGAGCACTTCTCCTGCACGTGACGGCCTGCATTTTCCCATGCATACTGGGGTCTCCACATCATCACTGTGCTAACGCTGGCGATTGTGTTTTTGTGGTTGCACTGGAGAATGCCAGAACTGGGTTTTCATTCAGCAGAACCCACACCGTAGCAGACCCAGTGATTCCTCTGTTCCTTTACTATTTGCCGATCTGAAATTCCGGTCCCCACCTAGGGTTTTCAGCTCTAGAAAAGTGGTTCTAACTCAGTTAAGTGGGGTGAACGATACCTTCTGTCCTCCGTCTGCCTCAGTTTGTGTGGGAGCCGTGGAAGAAGAGGAGCACAAGGCCCTGCAGAAGGGGAGAAGGGCACCCAGACACCGCTCCCCTGCTTTGCTGCTGCAGATTCAGCCTGCGTCGTCAGCAGTCTGGCATCATTTGGCAGCATTTATTCTATTCCATTTGTTTTCAGAGTCTCAGTTCCCTGTACTGTGTGCTTTGCTGCTTAAGATCTGTTTGTCAACTGTTGTTTAAAGGATCAAATAAACTTGTCAGTATTCAGTAAACACAGGGAAGTGCAAGTGTGACTCTGAAGTTGTTAAATGTAAGAGGCAGGGGGAAATGACTGCATCAAACTACTGCATGCAAATGGTTGTGTTGTTAGATTTACCATGGACTGATTGATTTCTGTTTTCTTTAAAGACCTCAGTTCCGATTCTTGCTAGAGTAGGCATTGCCCTGCAGTTGAGGGGAGCAAAATAAGCTGGTTGTTTGTTGAGACACATCAAATCCTTTTAGCAGTTGCTCTACCTTGACACCTATATCCCACGCCATGGTGTTCCCAGTGAGGTCATTTAGGTCTGTCCTGGTTCTCATTTCAGTTCTTTAGTGTATACCATGCTGAAGAGCTCTGGGCTTAGAAGAAGAGCACAAAGGACAAAATGACATCTTTAAAATCTTCCCTGGAGAATTTTAAAGTTTCTAACAGAAAACCTTCGTGTGTGTGTGTGTGTGTGTGTTGCAGGGAAGTTATTAGGAAATGCTTTTCTATAAAGCATATGTGGGAAATAGTTCTAGAAAGTTAGGTTTCTTTAACATTCTGTCCATTACACAGGCCCCACACCAACAAACTAAACCAGACTTCACACTCTCATGGTTTTTTTTTTTAAAGATTTATTTTATTTATTTGAAAGGCAGAGTTAGAGAGAGAGAGAGAGAGAGAGAGAGAGAGAGAAATGGAGAGATCTTCCATCCGCTGGCTCACTCCCCAAATGGCTGCAAAACCTGGGGCTGGGCTGGACTAGGCTGAAGTCAGAAGCATGGAATTCCACCTGCATCTTCCGCATGGGTGGTAGAGGCCCAAGTGCTTGTTCTCCCAGGCACATTGGCAGGGAGCTGGATCAGAAGTGGAATAGCTGGGACTTGAATTGGTGACCATGCCTGATGTTGGCATCACAGGTAGTGTCTTAACCTGCTGCACCACGATGCTGTGCCCTCACATTCTCGTTTTTAAAAGTGTATATGCCTCCTCTTTTTTTCTAAACCCTTATCTAGTTATTTGAAGAGAGAGAGAGAGAGAGAGAGAGAGAGAGAGAGAGAGAGAGAGAGAGAATCTATTATCTATAGTTTCACTTCCCAAATACCTATAATTGCCAAGGTTGAGCCAGACCGAAGCCAGGAGCTTGGAATTCAGTCTAGGTGTCTCACATGTGTGACAGAGGCCCAAGTACTTAAACCATCACCTGTGGCCTCTCAGGATGCACATTAGCCGGAAGCTGGAATCAAAGTAGAGCCAAGACTTGAACCTGGGCACGCTGACAGGGGATGTGAGTGTTCCAAGAGGGATCTTTTTGTTTTTTAAAGATTTATTTATTAATCTATTTGAAAAGTACAGTTAGAGAGAGAGAGAGAGAGAGAGAGAGAGAGAGATCTTCCCTCCAGGGGTTTATTCCCCAGATGGCTGCAATGGCTGGGGCTGGGCCATGTCAAAGCCAGGAGCCAGGAACTTCATCTGGGTCTCCCATATGGATTGCAGGTTCCCAAAAACTTGGGGGTATGTTCTGCTGCTTTACCAGGCACATTAGCAGGGACCTGGATTGGAAGTGGAACAGGCAGGACTTGAACCAGTGCCTGTATGGGATGCCTGGCGTGGCAGGCTACAACCTAACCCTCTGTGCCATGTCAGTCCCTCAGGTACTACTGCATCAAGTGCCTGCTGCAGGTGTGTGCTTTATAATACATGAATATAAATATTTCTTGTTTAGATTCTGCAGACTTTTTTACTGCATAGATTGCATGTGTGAGGGACCTGGTCCTCCTCCCTTTTCTTCCTACATCAGATTCCTAGTTGCAGTATGTCTGAGGCTAGAATGACCCTGTAACTACTGTGTTACAGTTATTAAGAGTGACAGGCTCATTCTAACTGGTGCAGTTTTTTTTTTTAAAGATTTATTTATTTGAGAGACAGAGTTACAGAGAGAGAGAGAGAGAGAGAGAAAAAGAATGGAGAGAGATCTTCCATTAGCTGGTTCACTCTCCAAATGGCCACAATGATGGGAGGTGGGTTGATCTGATCTGAAGTCAGGAGCCAGGAGCTTCGTCTGGGTCTCCTACTTGAGTACAGGGGCCCAAGCACTTGGGCCATCTTCCACTGCTTTCCAGGACTTGAGCCGGCGCCCATATGGGATGCCAGTGTCTCAGGTGGAGGCTTAACCTACTATGCCACAGTGCTAGCCCTGATGCAGGTTTTAAGGCCATTTCTCACCACCTGAACAGACCTACCTAGTGACCACAAAGAGTCTAGACACAGCCATTGGTTGTTCCTCCTACACTTTACCGATGGAGATGAGCAGAAGTACAACACAGGCCCTGTCCACTCTCTGAGGCCCTGAAGCAGGCTTGTGTCTTTCTGCTTCATGGCTCTGCACTTTTGTCTTTGCTGTGGTGCAGAGCCACGAGCCAGAGTAAGAGTCGCCAGTGTGCATTCCAGCAATGATGTTTGAGTCACCTGCTCAAAACTCCTGTGCCTAATCCCCCAGTTAATCTTGGGCCTACCTCTGTTTAGTTGTGTCCTCTCCAGCCTCTGTCATCCTGCAGCTCTGGTCCTTGCCTGTGATCCTGTGGATTGGCCCTTGGTCCTTCCTCTCTCAGGTAAAGGGCCTGGGTTCTCTGCTATGCCTCAGCTGGAAGCTTTATGTTCCAGCTCATGAGTTCCAGTCCCCATCTTTGGCCACCAGACCAGCCTGGACCCTTTCTGAGCAGCAGCTACTTCAGTGTGATAAATTGCCTTTCTTCTCAGATTCTATCTGATGTCCTTACGTTTCTCTGTAAGGATTATTTTATTATTATTTTTTTTTCTTTTTTTTTTTTTTTTTTTTGACAGGCAGAGTGGACAGTGAGAGAGAGAGATAGAGAGAAAGGTCTTCCTTTGCCGTTGGTTCACCCTCCAATGGCTGCCGCGGTTGGCGTGCTGCGGCCGGCGCACCACGCTGATCCGATGGCAGGAGCCAGGTGCTTTTCCTGGTCTCCCATGGGGTGCAGGGCCCAAGCACTTGGGCCATCCTCCACTGCACTCCCTGGCCACAGCAGAGAGCTGGCCTGGAAGAGGGGCAACCAGGACAGGATCGGTGCCCTGACCAGGACTAGAACCCGGTGTGCCGGCGCCTCAAGGCGGAGGATTAGCCTATTGAGCCGCGGCGCCGGCCTCTCTATAAGGATTATTAATTATTAACCTTTGCCAGCCACCCAGCTCTATGTGCCATTCAGTGCCAGGTGTGTACGGATTCTTTATTGATGCTCAAGGTCAAAGACAGCAAATGCCCAGCCAAGGAGTACAGCGTATACCCATTTTTTAGTGTGTACATTGCTGATGATTGGGAGTAAAAGCCTGTTATCAAGACAGAGGAACTCTCTTCTGCAATTTCTCTTTGCTTCCTACACATCCTCTGACATGATCACATCTGATCTTTAATTGTTTAAAAGCCTTGCTTGATGAATTCATTTCTCATTGATGTGTTGTTGGCACCAAAGAGTTTATATTTATTTGAGAGAATGTGCATTGGCAAGATTAATTTTCATGAGCTATACCAGAGAATGTGTTTTACTCTGCTGTAAGTATTTATCTTTTTCCAGTAGGTGGTAGAAAATGCATTTTTTCTTCCCATTTTCTTACATTTAAAAAATTTATTTGAAAGGCATGCATGCACACGCACACACAATGTCTCTCAAATGTTTTTCACTTCTCAAATGCCCACATTACCACGTCTGGACCAGTGGAAGCCAGGATCTTAGAACTCCATCTGGGTCTCCATGGAGGTAGCAGGGACCCATCAGCTGCTGCTCCCAGGGTGTGCATTACCGGAAAGCTGGAATGGAGAGCAGAGCTGGGACTTGAACCCAAGTACTCTGATGGGACGTAGGTGTCTCAAGCAGCAGTTTAACCTGCTGCGCCAAATGCCTGCCCCAGTTCTCACAAACTCAATCAGGGTTCGCAAAATCATCATCGTCAGGAGCACTTCAGCAACTCTGTTTCACCTATGGTGGTGTTTTCTTAATTCTTCCTTCTCAGTTACAGAAATAAATTCTTCCTGGCCGGCTCCCCGCCCACATCCATCACTTCTGTCTGCACATTATCATGTTTCAAAGGTTTTCCAGTTAATCCCGAGGAAGCTAGAATCACTCAGGATTATAATCCTGTTAAGCCTCCTTTATTTCTTGATGTGCTTGTTAATTCATGTCCACCCTGCCGTGGTCTGTGATACGGTGCTATTACCAGCTCTTTCCTCTTTAAGAGCCTCTTGTCTACCACTTTGACTAAGATTGATGAAGTGCACTTTGTTGAAATCGAGCTTTTTGTATTTTTAAAAAAAATCTATCCCATATATTTCTTCCAGCTACTTTTGCATGATTTTGCTTTTTTTTTTTTAATATTTCCCAATTAATCTGCCAACCCAGTTGCATTTCCCATTTTGACTTCCTTTTGCTTACTGTTTCCTTTCCTTTCCTTTTTTTTTAAACTGTCGATCTTGATTTCTTTATTTCTCTTGCCCTGTCTCACACACAGCACCTCTGAAAAGGAAAGCCGATTGCAGGAGGCAGTGGAATAAATTTTCCTTTAGACCTGGCCAGACATACTCCTGTCCCTTTTTCATAAAATGAAAAGTGTGGTCCTCCCACTTGGCAGTCCTGTCCCTGAGAAGTTTCTGGGGTGAAAGCCTGATGCTTTGCAGGACTCTAACCTGCTTCTTATTTATAGCAACAGACACCGGTGTGCTACGCTTACAGGTGGACTCAAACTTAGACACCTAAGTTCTCTTGGATTTACTGATTAATATTGCAAGGAGTTGCATGGGCTAATCGGCAGTGGGAATAAGGAAGCAGGTGTTTGTATGAAGCCTGTCATCCCACTGATTAGACACAAGACATTGCCCCAAGAAAATAAAAAGGTAGGGTGTCTCATTCCCATAGGCAATTGACCAGAACACACTGCAAAGCAGGGTTTTCAGCTGTCACATTTCTCAAGGTCGGCAAGGTAGCATTTGTTAACTGGTCAGGAGCCGTGACCACCTCTGAGAGACAGAAAAAACAAAGCAGACCTCTGACTCTCGAAACCATGTAGAATTTATTGATCAGTCGATATGCACTCCCCATATCAGCTCCCGATACCCAGACCTTGATGGAACCCTCTTTGGGTCTCCTCTTGGGTAGCAGGAGTCTATGTTTTTTTCAATAAAATCTCCTCTCCCTTGCTTTTGGCTAACTCAAATTCCCATAACAACATTTCACTTTCTTTTCCTAGGTACCGACTTTAACATAGACAGCCTACCTCTGCCTCGGAAAGCCCACCACGACTGGGCCCTTTTCCACGAAGAGTCCCCGAAAAACAACTACAAACTGTTTCATAAGCCAGTCATCACCTTATTCAACTACACCGCCACCTTCAGCCGGCACTCGCACCTGCCGCTGACAACCCAGTACCTGGAGGGCGTAGAAGCCCTGACGTCACTCCGCTACCTCGTTCCTCTGCAGACCAAGAACGACCTGCGGAAGAGACTTGCTCCCCTGGCCTACGTGCAGTCGGACTGCGACCCGCCGTCCGACAGGGACAGCTATGTCCGCGAGCTGATGACCTACATCGAGGTCGACTCCTATGGCGAATGTTTACGGAACCAGCATCTCCCTCAGTCCCTGGGAAACCCATCTTCCATGGATGCTGACGGCTTTTACAGGATCATCGCGCAGTACAAGTTTATCCTTGCCTTTGAGAATGCGGTCTGCGACGACTACATCACAGAGAAGCTCTGGAGACCCCTGAAACTGGGAGTGGTCCCCGTGTATTACGGATCCCCCAGCATCGCGGACTGGCTCCCCAGCCCCCAAAGCGCTGTTCTCGTCTCCGAGTTCCCTCACCCCAGAGAGCTGGCGAGGTACATCAGGCGGCTGGATTCTGATGACGGGTTGTACACGGCCTACACAGAGTGGAAGCTCAAGGGGGAGATCTCTAACCAGCGGCTCCTGGCAGCCCTCAGGGAGCGGCAGTGGGGCGTGCAGGACGTCACCCAGGACAATTACATCGATGCCTTTGAGTGTATGGTGTGCAGCAAGGTGTGGGACAACCTGAGGCTTCAGCAAAAGGTAAGCAGGTCGGGGTCTGCCCAGCTGTCGGCCTGCTGCTCTCTGCTGTGCTCTGTGGCTGCTACCTCTCCATGGCTCTCTGCTGTCCTGTCAGAGGCCAGACTTTTTGTTAGTGTCCCCTGGATGGTCGTGAAGTCTACACGTCAGTGAGGGCTTTGGTGCTCCTCCTTTGCTTCCTCTGGGGGACACCTGTGCTGCACAAGGACAGAAGGCAGCCCAGGTTCAAAATCTAAGAGTTCTGCATATCATCTACACCCCTTTTTTTTGGGTTAAGATATATTTATTTGAAAGTCAGAGTTACAGAGAGAGGGAGAGGGAGACTCTATTTCCGTACTACCCTGCCTGATTAGTACTTAGATGGGAGAGAGAAGGAGAGATGGGGAGAGAGAGAGAGAGAGAGAGAGAGAGGTCTTCCATCCGCTGGTTCACTCCCCAGATGGCTGTGACGACCAGGGCTGGGCCAGGCCGAAGCCAGGAGCTTCTTGTGTGTCTCCCACATGGCTAACAGGGGCCCAAGCACTTGGGCCATCTGCTGCTTCTTTTCCCAGGCCATTAGCAGGAAGCTGGATTGAAAGTAGAACAGCCAGGACTCCAATAGGCACCCATATGGGATACCAGTGTCGTAGGTAGAAGCTTTACCCATTTCACTACGGGCAGCCCTTTAATCTCTCCATCAGTGCTGTGGCAAAGGAGTAAGGTCATTTCTCCCAGACCCTTTAGGGTCAGGCCCACAGTCTAACATTTTGAAGCTCATTTTCATTTCATCTACAGAACACACACACATACCTATCTCTCTCATTCCTTTCTCTTTTTAAAGATTTATTTGAAAGGCCGAGTGATGGGGTGGGGACAGGACAGATCTTCCAGCCACTGATTCACTCCCCAAATGGTTGCAGCCGTCAGGTATGGGCCAGGCTGAAGCCAGGAACCTGAAACTCCATCTGGGTTTCTGTGTGAGTGCCAGGGTACCACACACTTGGGCACCACCTGCTGGTTTCCCGGATGCATCAGCAGGGAGTTAGACCCAAAGCAGAGCAGCCAGGACTCCAGAGCTGCAGTGTGGGATGATGGCATTGCAGAGCACAGCTCAGTCTGTGCCACACCACCAGCCCCCTCTCATTCTTGCTCTTTCTCTCGGTGGCACATACACTGTTTGTTGATAAAGGTAGATTATCCTTTATGCAAAATACTTGGAGCCAAAAGTATTTCAAATTTTGGAGTTTTTCAGATTTTAGAATATTCACAGACTTTCCAGTTGAGCATTCCTAATTTGAAAATCGGAAATCCAAAATCTTCCAAAACCTGCGTGTGTTTTGAGCACATGGTGTCAGTGCTCAAAAAATGTGGATTTTGGACTTTTCCAATTTTTGGATTAGAGATGCTGAACCTGTATGTACAGAGACTGTTCAAATCATGATGGGGAAAATCCTTAAAAAACTTTTTTGAATTATTTTCATTAAATTTCTTAGCACTGTTTCTCTCTCTCTCTCTCTCTTTTTTAAATTTATTTGACAGGTAGAGTTATAGACAGTGAGAGAGAGAGAGACAGAGAGAAAGGTCTTCTTCCCATTGGTTCACTCCCCAAATGGCTACTACTGCTGGCGCTGTGCTGATCTGAAGCCAGGAGCCAGGTGCTTCTTCCTGGTCTCCCATGCAGGTGCAGGGGCCCAAGCACTTGAGCCATCCTCTACTGCCTTCCCAGGCCACAGCAGAGAGCTGGACTGGAAGAGAAGCAGCCGAGACTAGAGCCCATATGGGATGCTAGCACCACAGGTGGAGGATTAACCAAGTGAGCCACGGCGCTGGCCCCAGCAATGTTTCTCAATTCCTAGATTGCTCTTGATGTGTTTGTTTGTTAATTGATAATGGCAATGGTCCCACTTTATGTATAACTGGCTTTGTTAAAAGGAAGTTTATTGAAAGAAAAAGAAAGATTAGTTTCAACTTCCTGGGATTTTTAGAAAACCGAGGTGACCCATACCTGTCACCCATCATGCCTTTGCCTGAATCCATATATATAAAATACTTTGTCTAAATTCTCTGAAGGCAGGCCAATTTTTAAAAAATATTTAAATGCCTATTTTAGCTATCATTAATTTCAGGTTAATTATAAATCTGAACAATATGTGAAATTTTGTGTTTGTGTATTATATGTATCCTACGTTGGGCTACATTGGGCTTTCATATACTAAATATTTTATGTTTAGATAAGTTTATAATACTTAAAACACTTTGACAATTGTGAAAATTTAAATTCTTTTTTTTTTTACTTTTATATAATCTCCTCTATGATCTAAGTTATAGGGAAACTTACAGCAGAAAGTAAAATCCACATCACATACACATGGTTGTGAAAACACATGAGTACAGAGACCCTGTTAATGGCCCTTTGGCTGGACAAGCTGTTTATTCTTGAAATATGTCAAGACAGAGAGCAGAATTTCTCAGAGTGAAGATTTCCCTGGCTGTTCTTTCAAGATCCTTTCTTGGCTTGGAGATTATATTCACAGAAACCCTACTGGAATATAATGGGGCACTAGAGAGAGGGTGTAATGAATGGCACTGGTCAACAACTTCAGAAGATGCAGGAGGACACATCGATTCCTATGTTTCCAGCAGAAAGTGCTCCCTGACTGTGGTAGTCCGGAGTGCCTTAGTGTGGTGTGACCGAGTCTCTTCTCCAAGGAAACAGGACAGAGTAGGCAGAGCAGGCCTTCCTCCAGGGTGCTTGCACCTCAGTGGACCAGTCACAATCCAACATGCTAATGTGTACATGCTAATGTGCTCATAGAATAGGAGATACCATGCAAGTAACTGGTACTAGACCACTTGTTTTCATTTGCATTTATTTTACAAGAGTTGTTATAACTTATATATGGCAATTAAATATACATGTATGTGGTACTTACTGTATCTTACATATGATACTTAAACATAGACTTTTTTCAATTTTAGTCAAAGAATAAAAAAAAAACAATCCACTCCCTCTAAATCTGACTATTTTTATCTTGCAGTTGATAATAGTGTAAGTTGTTGTATTTGGATGTAGGAAATCCTGTTAGAACATCAAATGTGCTTCCCATTTCTCTACTTCTCCCCTCCTCTCTCTCTCATAAATACACAGATCTAGTGTATTAGTTATCTGTTGCTGTGTAACAATATTACCACAATCGTCATGGCCTCCAATGACATACATTTCTCACTTCACAGCTCCCATGGATGGGACTTGGTCACGGCCGGGCTGGTTCTCTGCACAGCTGTAGTCAGGGTGTTGGATGCATTCTCATCTGGAGCTCCTCCAGTGAAGAGTTTACTTCTAAACCCACAGACTCTTGGCAGATTCCATTTCTTGCAGCGGTAGGACTGAGTGCTGTAGTTTCTTGCTTGTAGGAGACTGGCAGCTACCCTCAGCTCCTAAAGGCCACTCACAGTTCCGTGCCACATGGGCTTCACCAGCGTGGCCTTTACTTCCTCAAAGCTAGCAGGAAGCTGAGAGGCTCCAGCAGACCAGTGTCACAGTCCTATACAGAACCACACACCCCCTGTCGCCTCTGCTGTGTTCTACTGGCTAGAAGCAAGTGAGAAGTAGCACTCACTCTCAAGCCTCTGTGGACTGAATGTTGGAACCCTGACCCCTATTGGGATAGAATTTTAGGTGGGATTTTTGGGAGGTAATTAGTGGGGCCTTCTTGACTAGATTAGTGCCTATGTAAGAGAGACCCCAGAGAGTCCTCTTGCCTTTCTGCCATGTGAGGGCACAGCAGGAAGATGGCCACCTGTGAAGCAGGGAGGAGGTCCTCACCAGACACCACATCTGCCAGTGCCTTGAGTTTGGACACCCCAGCTTCCAGAATTGTGAGAAATAAATGTATTTTGTTTAAGCTGCCCAGTCTGTAGTACCCTGTTAGAGCAGCCCAAATCATCCAAGACACAAAGGGAGAGGATTTCACAAATGTTAACACTGGAAGGCAGAGGTCTTGGGGGCAACCTTGAGTCTGTCACCATCCATACAGAATCTGAGTAGGCTTCTTCTCTACATTTTATGCTTGTGTTATGTAGGGCAACCTTCCTTCCTTCCTTCCTTCTTTCCTTCCTTCCTTCCTTCCTTCTTTTCATTTTTAAAAGATATAATTATTTTTTGAGAGGCAGAGTTTCAGAGAGAGGATACACATAGAGAGAGAGAGAGAGACAGACAGACAGATCTTCCATCCACTGGTTGACTACCCCAATGGCTACAACAGCCAGGGTTGGGCCGTACTCAAGGGAGGAGCCTGGAACTCCATCCAGGTCTCCCACCTGGGTGGCAGGGGCCCAAGCACTTAGGCCATCTTCTACTACTTTCCCAGGCACATTAGCAGGGTACTGGATCAGAAATAGAGCAGCCAGGTTTGGAACTGGCACCCCAATTTGGGATATTGGTGCCTCAATATGCCACAGCACCGGCTCCACAAAGTCTTTCAGTATTGAAGAGGCCAGCCCATTTTAGTTAAAGAGTATTTTTTGATAAGTAATCCTGTCTTCAAAGAGGCTATAATAGGGGAGATGTCATGTAATGATCAGAAATCCAACTTTATGTTATTGGGATAAACAAAAAAAATTAGCTTTATTGTGGTGTAATTGGTATATAATAACTGACCATTTTGATTGGTTATGACATAAGAGTACATCTGTGAAAGCATCACCACATTTCTACCCCCTTCCCCCAAACTTCCTCAGGTCCTTTTGTAATACAATCCCCTTCCACCACCACCACCCCCACTTTTTTTTTTTTTTTATTTGCGAGGTAGAGTTACAGACAGAGGGAGAGACAGAAAAGTCTTTCATCTGTTGGTTCACTTCCCAAATGGCCACAACAGCCTTAGCTGGACCAATCCAAAATCAGGAGCCAGGATCTTCATCTGGGTAATCTTTGTGGGTGCAGGGGCCCAAGCGTTTGGGCCAACTTCTGCTGCTTTCCCAGGCCATAGCACAGAGCTGGATTGGAAGAGAGGCAGCTGGGACATGAACTGGTACCCATCTAGGATGCTGGCACCAGAGGCAGAGGCTTAGCCTACTGCACCTCTGTGCCTCCATCCCTTTAGTCAAGCAACCACCCATCTGCCCTCTGTTGCTTTTCACCAAGAAGCCCAGGCAGTTTTCTAAAACTTTTCATAAATAGAGTCATTCAAGTATAGTATGCAATGTTATGATAGTGTTGACGCTCATCCACAATGCTTTGTGTATCAGTGTTTCATTTATGAACAGATTTAAATGTCCAAACTTTGTTTATCCACCTGCCTATTGATGGGCATTGGATTTGTTTACTGTTTGGGGCTATTATACAGATGTCATGAGCATTCATACAAAGTCTGAACATCCAAGTATTTGTGTGGACATAGACATTCAGTTCTCTTCTGTGAATATTTAGGAGTGTCAATGGTTAGGCTGTGTGGTAGCCCCATAATTTGAGTTTTTGAGAAACTACCAAACTGTCTTCTAATCATCTTTTGTTATCACCAGCATTGCATGAAAGGTCCATTCATTAACATCTGTTGTGGTCAGTCTTTTAATTTCTCTGTGAGTGTATAGTGGTAGCTCACTGTAGTTTAATTTATGATGTTGAATATCTTTTTTTTTTGACAGGCAGAGTTAGACAGTGAGAGAGAGAGAGAGAGAGAGAGAGAAAGGTCTTCCTCCCGTTGGTTCACCCCCCAAAATGGCCACTACGGCCGGCGCCGCACCGATCCAAAGCCAGGAGCCAGATGCTTCTCCTGGTCTCCCATGCGGGTGCAGGGCCCAAGCACTTGGGCCATCCTTCACTGCCTTCCCGGGCCACAGCAGAGAGCTGGCCTGGAAGAGGGGTAACGGGGACAGAATCCAGCGCCCCGACTGGGACTAGAACCAGGGGTACCGGGCACCGCAGGTGGAGGATTAGCCTAGAGAGCCGTGGCACCGGCTGAATGTTGAATATCTTTTAATTGCTTTTTTTTCTTTTCTTGAAAGCAAGGTAGGATTTATTCAAGTCGGAAACCTCCTACCAGAGTGGCATAGAGGGAGGTTCCAAGAAAGGAAGACCCGAAGGGCTGGCAGTAATGAGGTTTTTAAGTACCATATTGGGGATGAAATTGTCCAACAATAAGGTGGAGACAAACCCAACCAAAGACCTGATTTACAGTTCTTTATCCTGTCTGGCTTGCTCATGATAAAACAAACAAACAAACAAAAAAAACCATCCAGCAGGGTGGGGTAGGTAACTTATTTTCACAATAAATTGTGAGCTCTGGAGGAATCACCATACCCTTGCTATTCTCATGGTAAACTTGGAGAGTCCTAAGGAAGGAGGGCAGACACTTTTGATCTTGCTAAAGATAACCTTTGTGGGGGGGGGGGGAGAACAAGCACCTCCTCATTCCAAATTTGACACCTCACCTTACCCACCCTTTGACACCTCACCTTACCCACCCAGAAGAATGGGATCCTTA
This sequence comes from Lepus europaeus, assembly GCF_033115175.1. NCBI lineage: Eukaryota > Metazoa > Chordata > Mammalia > Lagomorpha > Leporidae > Lepus > Lepus europaeus. The sequence continues at coordinate 10,077,175 of NC_084842.1, forward strand.
CTTCTGTTGGGGGACTGGACGATGACTGCTCTGGCTGCTTTATGCTGAAAAGGGGTGTCGCTGGGGAAACAGAAGCAGGGTATTCCTCTGCAGGTCGATCTAAGGGTCCTGGTAGAATGTGGGTATTTTCAGAGGTGTCCTCTGAAGTACTGCTTGGGGTTTGATGGCTTCTAGTTGTTTAAGCCTTGGTAACACAAAACGTGCAAGACAGTTTAATATACATGGTCCTAGCAAGAGTGCAAGAAACATGATACATATTGGCCCTAGGAAGGGCGATAACCAAGATAGCCATTTCCAGTTTTCAAACAAATTTCCCCAATTTCTAAAGAATTTTTTTGTTGACATATGTATTTTATTAACTTTCTCATGCAGCCTGTCCAGCTCCCTTTGAACTAGGTTTGAGTTATCAGTGGGATTAAAACAGCATATTCCTGGCAATTGCTCACATCTGATTTTGGTAGTAATAAGTAATCAATGGCTGCACGATTTTGCAAAACAACCTTCATGAACCTGGCTCAGTTCATCATTGAAATATGTTAAGGTAGCAGCAGCGGCATGAACCTGGTTCAGTTCATTATTGAAATATGTTAAGGTAGCAGCAGCGGCGTTAGCTGTCTTTTCTAGTATACAAGCCAGCTCATCGACCTCTTGATGTGCCCGTGCAGCTAGTCCAGGAGCTGGAATAATGAAAACACCTGCTGTCAGTGCCTCAGTTAAAGGGAACAGCGTTAAGGAGTCATCACAGTCTGAGGGTAATGATCACATGGCATGTATAGAATGTGTAGAGGCTGTCACGGGAGAGATGAGAAGAGCAAAGGCCAAAATATGACTTTACTTCTGTTATTCGCTGAGGGAAGTGTTGAATCTCTAACTATAATTGTTGATTTATCTATTTCTTCTTTCCATTATATCACCATTTGATTCAAGTATTTTCAGTCTCTGTTATTATGTACACAAGTACTTAGTCCTCTTGTGTCATCTTATGAATTGATCTACTTATTATTTTGCTCTTCTGGGCTCATTTGGGGAAGGTGTTGGCTTGGTGTTGGAGTCTGGCAATGTTCAATATTAAAAGTTTTAGGTAATCCTTTTATAGAATAACACAGATTAGCCTGGATTCCCCCCTAAAACTACAGGTGGAGCAGAGGGATTGTGTACTGTTATTTTGTTGTGAATACAATCCCAGCAGGGCAGAGAGAGGGACAAGGAGGGAGAAGCATGAAAGGAAGGAGGGCCAACACAAAGACGGGTTGCTGTGGCAGCCACTGGTAAGTGTCGCTTTGTCTGTGAGAATGCTCTCCTACAAAGCTATCTACATTTTTAAATGCCTTCTCTATGGGAAGAGAGTAGGAAGAATTTATCCACAAATTTCTGCCTGCCTTGGTGACAAGTTTGCCCCACATTTCTGGGGTGTCTACGTGTTCATGTCGGTGTCCTCTGGGTCTTAAAGAAACATCAGTATGGAAATCTTAGGGCAGGAGATGGAAGGCATGGGTACAGCCAGGAGGTGATGTTGTGTCAGGTTATGTTTGTGTGAAGTCTGTCAGACCCCATGCAGAGCTAGACAGAGGCCATCTATGCTGATGCAGCCAGATTCCCACCTTCCCATTATATCCAAGTCTCAGGCTCCAGTACTTAACAGTTATGAGAGGAGATGCCATTGTTTTGTTCCCCCAAGTCCAGTTAGTCACAGAATTTTCTCGAAAATGTGGTCAGCCCAAGTCTCTGAACAACTTCCTATAAGAGGGCTGACAACACATGTTCCTGACCCCACTGCTGCCGCTGGTGTAAAAGCAGTGACTGACACACATTCTTTTCCCGCTTTTCAACCTGTTCTTTATTTCCATCACTCTTTTATTTATTTATTTTTTTTTTGACAGGCAGAGTGGACAGTGAGAGAGAGAGAGACAGAGAGAAAGGTCTTCCTTTGCCGTTGGTTCACACTCCAATGGCCGCCGCGGCCGGTGTGCTGCAGTCGGCGCATCACGCTGATCCAAAGCCAGGAGCCAGGTGCTTCTCCTGGTCTCCCATGCAGGTACAGGGCCAAGCACTTGGGCCATCCTCCACTGCACTCCTGGACCACAGCAGAGAGCTGGCCTGGAAGAGGGGCAACCGGGACAGAATCCAGTGCCCTGACCGGGACTAGAACCCGGAGCCGCAGGAGGAGGATTAGCCTATTGAGCCACGGCACCAGCCTATTTCCATCACTCTTGGTCAGTGGCTTGGTCTTGGTTGCTTGCTTGGTGGGGCGAGCCACATCTTCTCCTCTTCGGAGTCAGTATTGCCTCGCCCATCTCAGGCTGTGATTCCTGCATGCATGTTGCGTAGTCCCTGACACACCCAATTTGAATCTACTGTGCAGCAGTAATGTTAGCTCTTCATTAGTCCTTTATCTTCCTGTTCATCTACGGGCATGAAGAACTCAGAGTGACTAGGTAACAGCTATAGTTGTGTAGATTAAGTTTATTGGGAACCTTCCTGTGCTCCTGGTGGAAAAGAGTCCTACTGGCTGACATTGGAGGACAAGTCATGCCTTGCACCTGCTTGTTATGAGCTTCCTCTCTGTGGGTACTTTCTACTGCCCAGGAACCTAGGAAAGCTTAAGGTTTCATGGATGAGAAACACAAAATAAGCAAGAGGATCAGTGGGCATGATAGTGAGATTAGTCAATCCTACTTTAATGCTTAGTTGCTGTAACTAGTCTAGTTGTTTATGAGAGTATAGTCCCGAATATAGTTTACTGATTTAATAAACCCATAGAGCATTGTCCTTGCATTGGTACTTGAACTGGACCACTCATACGATATTCCACAATCCTTTGAGGCCAGCTTCTTCTGAGTGATGGGGTACATAAAAAACCAGTAAATCCTGTGTCCACGATTACGTTATCTGTTGTCACAGTGTCTTGTGTCCCTTTTGATGTTTCCTTTACCATGCAGTGAGTCCACAGGTATGTGTTAATGTTGTATAGAATGTTATGTTGCTGAATGTTGAGTCATGACAGAGGAATGGAGGATGAGGAAGTCGAACATCTGTTTCTCCAGTAAATGCCAAGTCCAGCAAGGACAAACCTCTGGTCTTTCTAGAGTGAATGGATGTTAGTCTCTCACTTAGAGACTAGGTGAGCTCCTTAAGGAATGGGGCCATAGCAAAAGGCTCAGACTTAGCATCATTGCTGGAATGCTCAGTATTCAGGAGCGGCAGTGATGGATTCTGCCTTTATGAATAGGTGACAAGGCTTTGTGGTTCATGCGTAGCCTCTGTCTTCGCCATGATGTCTTCTCTGTTCATGGCCCCATGGAATTAGCAGTGAGGTGACAGAGGGGAGAGGCTGGCTGACATTCAAAAACAAATCATACTATGTACCTGCATGTTGTGAGCTCCCTCTCTGTAGGTACCTGTTAGCGGATATTGCCATCAGAGGTTAGATGTTAACTGGAGCAATGCTGATTACATATCCAGTAAGGCGGCTACAGTTGGGTCTACTGTCAAGTTAAGTTCATGGCAATCCCCCATCATCTGTCATGATTGATCTTGTTTGTGTCAGGGGCAAACACGTTAATAAAATTAGTTTGGTGGTGGGGTTTTGAATCAGAAAGCTCCCAGTCTGATAGGGGAATTGATCTTTGCAATGTTTTAAGGCTCTAGTGTTGACTCAGACTTACTATCTGGCTGAGGGTGAAGTTTTAAGGGATCTGACTTGATTTTTCTTAGGCCAGAGGTCAGGGAAATTTGTAAGGCTTCTCCTAGCTGCAAACCAAGGAGAGACACTGGTGGCTTAGTAGACACATTAAAGGCACTAGAAATAGATGAACACACCATTTGTCACGTGTACTCCCACTCTACCCAGAGGACTGCGGTGGAGTTTTGAGCCCCTGTTAACTATGTCAACTTGGACCCTCTGTCTCATAGTATTTGAAAAATCTGAATGTTTTGTTTTCCTTATCCAGTGAACAATTCAATCAAAATGACCCCTTTAATTAATGAAGTCTGCTGTGTGCACTGATTTAATTTTAGAGTGAGGGCTGGAATGTCCACGATGGCAGTTGCCATCACTTTTCTCTTTGCAGTCTCTCCCTTTCAGTTGTACGGTTGAGCAGCAGTCCACTTATCTTGCTCATCTATCTCACTTGTAGAAATGTTGTGATTCCTGGGAGTTGAGGCTCTACCTGTTTGGCATTGCTACCCATTCTGGTAGTTAATTCCTCCTTGCCTTTAAGTGCTGATATCTGACCTTTACCCATTTTGTAGTTGCTGTTACTTTAGGGACCCTAGTTCTGCAGGAGTACTGATAATCTGTGTTCCTCCTTCATTCGCCAGTGCTGTCTGTGTTGATACTGTAAAGGAAGTGTGCTCTTGGCCCTGTCGGGGGACATTGCTGGGAAGGTGGTTCTAGATCTTTCATGGTAAATCCATTCCAGCTTCCAGCTCTGTCATCCCTGTTATATTTAAATGGACTATCACATTGTCCAAAACCATCTCACATGTCCAAGGAGCCATTTGACAAATCATTTGACAAATCATAGGACCATTTTCAGGTACTATACCATAAGTGAGTCCCTCCAGGTCAATGAAATCTTCCGATTTTAACCTCAAGTTCCTCCTAACCTGGGCCACCCCTTGGTGATACACTCCTACACACGCTTCCCCTGGTCTTCCAGCACATCCCATCTGGGTCCTCCAGATGCATCTTTTGGTACATGAACTGTTTCCTCCCAGGGCAGGGACTCTGCTTTCTCACTTACATGCTAAGTGCTGGTGATAAACAGATGAATACCTTGCTCAGTTTAAAGATGGGGATTTTATTGCCATCATATGACTAATATTTTTAGGGCGACTCCTGATACCAATGATCTTAACCTAGGTCCCACAGAAAACAGAAATGGAGGCAGAGGCATATGTGCTATGGTATTTTTAGAGAGAAGAATCTGAGGGGGAAGATGGAGGAACAGATAAACGAAACAATATAGAAAGGAAGGAAACCATGAGGATGTCATTGAGCTAAGTGTTTCTAAGTGGGACTGATTAGTTACTCCTTGGGATGTTACCCCTGAGACACATACACATATCCCATTCCTTCAGGATAAGGAAGGGGAGAGAATTTATCCATTGGCTTTATTCTCCCTTTGGTCAAAAATTTGCCCCACTGGGTTAAAATACACCCCGCCCCCACCTCATTTTCTGCTTGTCCATGTGTGATGTAGATCCTGAGAAGAGTTCCACAGTGACATCAACAGTTGAATTCTAGGGCAAGAAGAGAGAATCACATGGAAGGAGGTGAGATGTTTACTTGGCCACAGCCCTACATAGCTGGAATAAGACATAGGTGAGGTTGAGAGGCTTCAGCTAGGATACATTACCTTTACCCTCCCCTATGCCTATGCTCTCCAAGTGTAAATACTGTTCAACAAACAATACAATTAAGAAATGGGCAAAGGACTTGAACAGACATTTTTCAAGAGAAGAAATTCAAATGGCCAACAGACACTTGAAAAAATGCTTAGGATCACTAGCAATCAGGGAAATGCAAATCAAAACCACAATGTGTTTTCCTCTCACCCTAGTTAGAATGGCTCTCATACAGAAATCAACAAACCACAAATACTGGCAAGGATGTTGGCAAAAAGGTACCCTAATCCATGTTGGTGGGAATGTAAACTGGTACAGCCACTGTGGAAGACAGTATGGAGATACCTCAGAAATCTGAATATAGACCTACCATATGATCCAGTCATCCCACTCCTGGGAATTTACCCAAGACAAAAGAAATCAGCATATGAAAGAGTTCTCTGTACCCTCATCACCCCCCACCCTGTTCACTGTAGCTCAACTCACAATAGCTAAGATATATAATCAATACAGATATCCATCAACTGAAGACTGGGTAAAGAAATTATGGTATATATACACTGTGAAATATTACACAGTGGTAAAAAAAAAAACAAAAAGAAATCCTGTCTTTTGCAATAAAATGGATGCAACTGAAAACTATTATACTTAGTGGAACAAGCCAGTCCCAAAAAGACAGATACCATATGTTCTCCCTGATGTGTGGTAACTAATAGAGTACCTAAAAAGATATTCTATAGGAGTGAAGTTGACACTTTGAGATGCAATTATTTTTTAGAAAACTTTTATTTAATAAATATAAATTTTGAAAATACAACTTTTGAATTATAGCAGTTTCTCCCCCATAACCACCTGTCTACCCACAAACCATCCCATTTCCTACTCCCTCTCCCATCCCATTCTTCATTAAGATTCATTTTAATTATCTTTATATACAGAAGATCAACTTAGTATATACTAGGTAAAGATTTCAACAGTTGAGATGGCATGATTTTTAACAGCCCTTATCTCAACTGTTGAGGAACAGTCATTTTTTTCTCTTTCATACTATTTGTTGAACTCTCTACTTAGAGTAGGATTATAATCAGTCTTCCATTTGTGCAGAATAGTTATCTGGGGTTTCAGCTGCTTCCTACTAAAATGAGAAGAAATCTTGTTTTTAGCTCCATCTTTATGCCCACTTCCACAGATTTTTTTTTAAAGATTTATTTATGTATTTGAAAGACAGAATTACAGAGAGGCAGAGGAAGGGGGGGGGGGAGAGAGAGAGAGAGAGAGAAAGAGAGAAAGAGAGAGATTGAATCTTCTATCTGCTGGTTCAATCCCCAATTGACTGCAATAGCCAGAACTGAGCTGATTTGAAGCCAAGAGCCAGGAGCTTCTTCTAGGTGTCCCAGGCCAGTTCAGGGGCCCAAGACCTTGGGCCATCTTTTACTGCTTTCCCAAGCCATAACAGAGAGCTGGATTGGAAATGGAGCAGCTGGGACTTGAAGCAGCACCTATATGGGATGCTGGCGCTGCAGATGGCAGCTCTACCTGTGATGCCACAGCTCTGGTACCTCCACAGATTCTTTATGCCACCATATGTCTGGATGTGTTGGGCACTCTACAGTGTACATTGAGTTGCTTTTCTGCTTTGCCACCACTTCTTCAGTCAGGCAGAGTGGATAGTGAGAGAGAGAGACAGAGAGAAAGGTCTTCCTTTTTGTCACTGGTTCACCCTCCAATGGCCGCTGCGGCCGGCGCATCTCGCTCATCCGAAGCCAGGAGCCAGGTGCTTCTCCTGGTCTTCCATGCAGGTGCAGGGCCCAAGGACTTGGGCCATCCTCCACTGCCTTCCTGGGCCATAGCAGAGAGCTGGCCTGGAAGAGGGGCAACCAGGATAGAATCCGACGCCCCGACTGGGACTAGAACCCGGTGTGCTGGCGCCGCAAGGCGGAGGACTAGCCTGTTAAGCCACGGCGCCGGCCTGGATGAATTTTTGAGATTAGGATGATAAATAAGGTCTGAAAATGGGAAAGATTTCTTGGAAAAAAAGATTCAGTATGCCAAGACCCTAAAAAGATAAGACAATTTAGAGATGTCTTATTTGAGTTTAAACTGAACAAAGCTGACAGTCTGTTTTATGGTTAATAGAATTTATTTTCTAAGCCAAGATGCCTGTGTTAATTTTTCCTTGCCTTTTCTGTTTTTTTTTACACGACAAAGGTTTTATATTTTTAATATATAAAATACAAAATCAGTCCAATTAAAAACTGAACTAAAGACTTGAACAGACATTTCACCAAAGAAGATAAAGAAGATGATAATAACATTCAATAACATTAAGTGTTTATGGTGTTGAATGCAAATTAAAACCATAATCTGATATTCTCATTTGCCTATTAAAATGGCTTAGAAACAAACAGAAAACCCTAATTGTTCCAACTGCTGGTAAGCATGGTATATGCAGAAAAATCTCACAGTATTGACCTCTCCTGTATTGCTGGTGTGAATACAAAATTAGTAAAAACCGCATGACACTTTGACAGTTTCTTATAAAGTGAAAGACACTTAACCATATAATCCATAAATCCCACTTGAGATATTTACCCAAGAAAACCCATGTTCACATGAAAACCTATGTTTGAGTATTTGAAAACCTGTATATGAATATTTATAGCAATTTTATTTGTGATTGCACAAATCTGAAAACCATCTAAGTGTCTTTTATCTGGGGAATGGATAAAGAGATTGTGGTGCATTCATATGGAATACTATTCAACAATCAGAAGCAACAACCTGTGGATACTTTGAATAATGGGGGATAGTCAACAATATGATAAGTGAAAGGTGCCCGATTTTAGATACACTAATCCTCTTTTATTTATGAGACTTTCTGGAAAAAGTACCATAGTGATAATAATAAATAGATGAGTGGTTTCTAGGATTTAAGTGTGATGAGAGGGTTTGACTATAAAGGAGGTAGGATAGAGAAGTTAAAAAAAAAATAAGAATGTTCTAGGTTTCCAGCAGAAATATCAGGTTACCAACTAGTGAAAGACCTTCAAACAGACCTTGGATCTCTACTCCACCACGTTAAATGCTCAAACTCAAAAGAATAATGTTTATCAAATTCTGAGGGAAGATTGTGACCCTAAAATTCTGAACTCAGACAAGCTATCCCTCCAATTTAAAAGAAAAAAAATTCCTACATTTTTGGAAAACAGATAATACTCATATACCATTCTGTACACTGAAAATATTACTCAAAGAACTTCAATAAAAATGTGACCAAATAAAAGAATTAGAAAAGGAAGGTGTAACATATAATAAATAGTAACAAATTTCTAATAAATTTTAGAGTTAAGCCTAAGTCATCATAGCTGATGTAATTGGCAAAAGTGAATGAGTTTTCTACATATTAATTAAAATAGAAGATATGTAATACAAAAAGAACAGCCTGGAATTAAAATCCCAGGCTACATCATTAAAATCTAATTAGTAAAGAAAGAAGAATAAAAAGCTATTGTTGTCTTGTGCATGGTAGAACAAGAGTGATAGAACTATTTAAATTTTTATAGCAAGAATACAGAATCAACCTAGATGTGTATCAACTGATGAATGGATAAAGAAAATGTGGCATATATATATACACTATGGGATATTATTCAGCCATAAAAAAGAATGAAATCTTGATATCTGCAACAAAATGGACGTAAATGAAGATCATTACACTAACTGAAATAAGCCAGACCTAGAAAGGCAAATACCACATTTTCTTTCCTCTATGGAAATTAATATACAGAAAGTATAAAAACTGTGTGGATGTCATGTCATTTGGTATATATTTATAAATACTGCTTCACTGAATTTTGCAATGTACATGACAATAAACCATTCTTTCCCTACTTTATGATCATTGTCATGAACCCCATATTTTGTGGCATTAATATCCTTGTTTTCAAGAAAATAGCGTATGTGTATATATAATATCTACATATGAAGTAAGTTTAGCAAAATGTTAAAAATTGCTAAGCCTTTTCTGTTTTAAATGAAAAGTATGAGGGAATAATTCCAAGTAGGAGATAATTTGTTACCTTATGTTTCCTACATATAAGCCCTTCATGTCCTTATTTTGAGTTTTCTTCTCTTAGCTTCTTTTTTTTTAAACTTTTATTTAATAAATATAAACTTCTAAAGTACAACTTTTGGATTATTGCGGCTTTCCCCCCTAACCTCCCTCCCAACTGCAACCATCCCATCTCCCACTTCTTCTCCCATCCCTTTCACATCAAGATTCATTTTCAATTATCTTCATATACAGAAGATCAATTTAGTATATATTAAGTAAAGATTTCAACAGTTTGCACCCACACAGAAACACAAAGTATAAAGTACTGTTTGAGTACTAGTTATAATGTTAATTCACATAGTTAACACATTAAGGACAGAGATCCTACATGGGGAGTAAGTGCACAGTGACTCCTGTTGTTGATTTAACAAATTGACACTCTTATTTATGGTGTCAGTCATCACCCGAGGCTCTTGTCATGAGTTGCCAAGGCTATGGAAGCCTCTTGAGTTTGCCATCTCTGATCTTATTTAGACAAGGTCATAGTCAAAATGGAAGTTCTCTCCTCCCTTCAGAGAAAGGTACCTCCTTTGATGGCCTGTTCTTTCTGCTGGGATCTCACTCACAGAGATCTTTCATTTAGGTCATTTTTAAATTTTTGCCAGAGTGTTTTAGCTTTCCATGCCTGAAATACTCTCATGGGCTTTTTAGCTGGATCTGAATGCCTTAAGGGCTGATTCTGAGGCCAGAGTGCTGTTTAGGACATCTGCCATTCTGTGAGTCTGCTGTGTATCCTGCTTCCCATGTTGGATCGTTCTCTGCTTTTTAATTCTATCAGTTAGCTTCTTTCTCTTAGCTTCTTAAAGTGGTGGTATTAGAGTCAGAATATCAGTTGGAAGTGAATTTAGCACTCACCTAATTTAACATCTGCTAAGCTGCTGAAGCCCAGCATTTCCATTTGATTCTTGTTTCATATTACAGCTTTCTGCTGAAACTTTCCTTATGATCATGCACATTGCCTAACTTTTCCACAGTATACTTTAACATGATAGTGGTAGTTGTTTTTAAAGTTCTCACCTGGTATTTCCATTATCTGAGTCATTTTTGAGTCTGATTCTGTTGATTTCTTTGTCTTTATCTCCTGACAGCATCCCTTCCCTGCTTTTTATGTGTCTTGTGATTTTTGATGGATTGGTGGACATGCTGTGAAAAACCACAGAGCCTGAGGTAAATAGCATTTACATGTGGAAATGGACATACCTCTTTTTCTGTCAGACTGCTAATCTGTGTGCATTGAGTCAGACTCACCAGAAGCTGAACTAGCTTTGGGTTTTGTGTAGCTGTTGTTATGTTCTGTGCTCCCTAGCCTTCAAGTTTTTCCATTAATAATAATTATTCAGTATATAAGTGCTGTTATGCTTAGAGCAGTATGCTAAAGAGTTTTGCTTGGTATTTCTCCTGCATTATAATGCCACAGATGTTGTGTCTTCTCCATGTCCTTGCTCCTCTTCCGTCTGTAAACTTCTCTTGCTTGTTGCTTAGCAGTAGTCCCAAGTTGAGTGTAGGGTGGGTTCTTTGTTTTCTTGGCAGCCCCACGCTTAGACAGGCTCTGAATTTCTGGATCTTGGGGGAAGCTTTTCCAGTGTTCTTGTGTTTCCTTCCCAGGGTAGCCAAACTCTGCCTTGTATTTGTGGTTGATTTGAATAGGAGAGAGTTTAGTGTCTCCCACCAGCGGTAGGTGAACTTTCGTATTGTTGTTGGATCCAAGACTCAAAATCCTTTCCAGGCTGCCCTCCATAATGAAAAAGATGAGTGTGCTGCTCCTTGGACTCCCAGAATTAATAGATTTTTTTTCTTGGATTTGGGGAGAAGGGTTTGCAGTTGCCCTTATGGTGGTTTAAGGCTTCTGCTCTTTATAAGGGAAGGGTCTGTGGACGGTGGAGGGTCTTCATGAACGTCTCGCAGCAGAAGCTGATCACCAGCCCTACCTCCTTCACTCAGCACCAAGGATGGGGACTCTTTCTCATCCCCTGTGCTGCCCTCAGTCTTCTTTTTGGGCCTCCAGTGGTGGTCCATGGTAGAGCTGTTGGGTGAATTTGAACTCCCCTTTCATACCTGACAGCTGCTCCAAGCTGACATGGTAAGTCCATACTTGACCTTCAAGACTTTGTTAAGGTATTAACTGATTTCTTGTTATGTGTTTGTGTGGTGGCCACCTTTCTCCTGAGTTCTGCCAAGGGTAAGATAGATCAGGTGTCAACCTCTGCTTGAAGGGGCTTGTCACTCATTAGAATTCAGTTCCCTGTCAGACTCAAGAAAAGTTGTCAATGTAAAGATTACCTGTTTTTTCCTCATTGTTAAACTGGAGCCATGGTGTCTTTGGAAGTGAAATATTTTGAAGCCATAGGTCAGAAATAGCTTTTTTTTTTTTCTGCCCAATACTTCAAATTTGAACGGGAAGCTGAAACTTAGTTATTTCTAAAAAGCCATAACTATCCATCAGACACACTTCCCTCAGATTATACTCTGAAGTATTTCTGGTGGAACATTACAGTTAAAAGATTCTATTCTGCAAGGTTCTTTTCTCTGTGATGTCACTTTCACACTGTTGAATGGACTCTACAGCTGGTGGGCAAGGAAATAGGCTTGATTACTGATTTTTCTCATATAAAACAATCAGAGTTGGGCAGGCCATTGAAGGTTAAGGGATCAGTATAGCTACCAGATGACTGGTAATTAAGTATCATGAAGAAGTTGTCCTTAATTTGTGCCAGGACATTTACAGTACTGGCTATTAATTTTTTTTTTAAAGCAAGATCCTTCATGTTAGCACATGACAGTGTATGGTATTATAAACAGGCATACCATCTTTTTTTTTTTTTAAGATTTATTTATTTACTTGAAATTCAGAGTTACAAGAGGCAGAGGTAGAGAGAGGGCAAAGTCTTCCATCAGCTGATTCATTCCCCAAATGGCCACAACGGCTGGAGCTGGGCTGATCTGAAGCCAGGAGCCAGGAGCTTCTTCTGGGTCTCTCACACAGGTGCAGGAGCCCAAGCACTTGGACCATCTTCTACTGCTTTCCCAGGCCATAGCAGAGTGCTAGATCGAAAGTGGAGCAGCTGGGACTCGAACTGACACCCAAGTGGGATGCCAGCACTGCAGATGGAGGCTTCTAAACCACAGTGCCAGCCTTAGTTACATAGTTCTTTATGTTGATTCCAGACTTCCCTATCTATAGTCTGTAGCTATCCACTTCTGATATTCTGTTCAGCAGGGTACAGTTTGGCATCTGTACCTAACAGCCAAGAAAAGTGAGCAATTGACTCAAAAGTTTCAGTTTGGATTTATATCCTGGTTCTCTGTGCTCAATATTATCTTGAATAAAAAAAAATCCCTGTACTTTTTCTAGACCTTTGGAAGCCAGACTTTATACATTAAAGAATCAAATATTTCTACTCAGTTAATGAATCAGTCATCTTCTGCTTCCTTTCCTTCCTCCCCAGGTGCAACCACAGTGTGTAGCTAACTATTTAGTAATTTAGATATTTACACATACTTGATATTTCTAAATAACATGTTCATACACTGTTTTTTGATGTTCAATGTTTATGTAGTTGTAGCTCTGTAACTTATTGAGCCTTGTAGTATGCTGAGTTTTTCTTTTACCTATACAACCTTTTGTTCTCGCCTAGTTAATAACCATATTTGATTCTTTCCCTACATAATTCATTCAGTCTTTGTTGATGATTTATATCTCTTTTAAGGAGGATCCAAAATGGCTGAATAGGGCATAGCCACAGTAACAAGCTGCTTTGGAATATGAAAAGAACAAAGAAAAGATTTCATCTCCAGGGGTCTGAATGACAGAAACTTTTGGTAAAGAAGTGAAAAAACAAAAACAAAAACCAACTAGGACTCGAAGACTCTGTGAAACAAGAGGAGAGAATACAGACACTGCACAGCCAGCCATGTGGCACAGCCAGCTGCTGGCTGTGAGCTACCATCTTACCACTTTAAGGCAGGAAGAAACTGCCATGTGCCCTGCCTCTTGCAGTTTTAACTGAGAGGGGATTCCACAGTCACCCACTGACTTACTTTCAGCCTGGAGAACTGACTGGGATCTGAGCAACTGCCCGGCTTAGAGCATGGAAGCCACTTTGCTTTCCTTCCCTCCCCTTCACCATCCAAACAGAATGACATACTCAGCTGCAAAAAGCCAAGCAATATGCCTCTATTCTACTTCTACCAGCATTGTAGTTAGAGTCAGGGCAATGTGTGGGGCAAAGGACAGATCCCTACATCCTGTAACTGTGGCAGTTTTTACACATTAGCCTCAAGGCTATGCTCATGCACTCCATGGGAGCTGGGCCATTCACCTTAGCTTCTGGGGGTTAACACCAGAAGCAACCCATAAAAAAAATCCACTCCCACCTGGGAGATCTGGGTAATGACTCCACTATCCCCTGCAATACCAGGACTGTAGCAATTCATTCTAAATTTCTCAGTACCACTGGCATCCACCTAGTGGACATAGGGAAGAACTTACCCACATTCCACCTCTCTGGACTCATATCCTCCACAGTAAAATTTCCTTGTATACCTTGTGGTCAAGGATTGGAACAGGATTCCCTTCACATACCCTAGTCTTAGGACTAAGGATCTTGGTATTATAAGCCACAGCATCAGCTGGACCTGAGGAAGGGTCCACCTGTATCACATAGTCTTCTAGCAGGACCTGAGGAAGGGTTCATCCAAATCACACAGTCCTAGAGCCACCAAATCACACAGTCCTAGAGCCACAGCAATTGGTGCCAGAACCCCAGAATCATTCAGGCTTGCCAATAGGACAAGAGGGGCAGCCATGCTTGTCTTCCTTAGCACCAAGAACAAGGCCCTGGCTGTCACAATCATCAAGGAGACTGACAATGAACTCTCTGTGGGAAAAAGATACACAACCCAAGGAAACCCTTACTCTTCTCAAAGCCACACTTTTATCCCTATGAACTGCAGCAGACTAGACCACTGTGTCACTTATAGACACAGCTGACATTGATTAAGACAAAAGAAATCACTCAGAGACTACACTCCTGGGCTCATCTAAAACTAAAGCCAAAGCAACAAGTCCAGTGATACCCTGCAGTCCAGCTCAATCATAAACTCTTTTACAATAAAACCTACTCCTTAAAGAAGAAGGGACAAATACACCAGATGGGTAGGCATCAATGTAGGGATGCAGAAGACATGAAGAAGCAAGGTAGCTTGATGCCTCCAAAATAATATAATACTCCTCCAGAATTTCCTGAATTGAAGGAAGTCTATGAGGTGACAGATATAGAATTCAAAATACTGAGTGTAAGGAAACCCAACAAGATGCAAAATTATATGGACTGATTTAAAGAAATGAGGAAGTCAATGAGTGACATGAATTAAATCATTACTAAGGAGCTAGAACTCATTAAGAAGAGCTAAATAGAAATTTTGGAGATGAAATTTTTAATCAGTGAAATAAAAATAAAAATATAATTGAGAGCTTCAACAAAAGAAAAGACAAAGTGGAAGGAAGAATTTCTGACCTTGAGGACAAGAATTTTGAAATAGCCCAATCAGACAAAAATAAAGAGGAAAGAATTAAAAAAGAGTAAAGAAGGTCTATGTGAAATATGAGGCATCATTAAACAACCAAATATTCATATTGTAGGTATTCCTGAAGGAGAAAAAATGGAAAAAATGTTGAGAATCTACTAAATTGAATCATAGTTGAAAATTTCCCAGATCTTAAAAGAGATGTGGACATTGAGATACAAAAAGCTCAAAGAACTCCAAGCAGACTTAACCAAAAAATGTCTTCTCTGAGGTATATTGCTATCAAATTGTCAAAAGTTAAAAACAAGGAAAGAATCCTAAAACAGTAAGAAAAAAGTGTGAATTTACACATAAAATAAAACTAATTAGATTAAAATTAGACTTCTTAGTGGAAACCCTACAGGCCATAAGACAAGATTTTTGAATTAACTCAATCAGATAAAAATAAAGAGGAAAGAATTAAAAAAGAGAAGAAAGTCCACATGAAGTATGGGGTACCATTAAATGACCAAATATTCATATTGTAGGTATTCCTGAAGGAGAAATGGAAAAAATGTTGAGAACCTGCTAAATGAAATTATCGTTGAAAACTTCCCAGATCTTGAAAGAGACATCGACATCCAGATGCAAAAGGCTCACAGAACCCCAAGGAGACTCAACCCAAAAAGGTCTTCTCCAAGACTATGGCTGTCAAATTGTCAAAAGTTAAAAACAAGGAAAGAATCCTAAAGGCAGTAAGAGAAAAACGTCAAGTTACATATAAAGGAAAACTAATTAGATTAACATCAGACTTCTCAGTGGAACCTTACAGGCAATAAAATAATGGGATGATATATTCATGATCTTAAAAGAAAAATAAAAACTTCCAAGCAGGCATATTATTTCCAGTGAAGCTATCCTTTAAAAGTGAAGGAGAAAGAAATAAAAGTATTTTCCAGTTAAACAAAAACAGAGAATTCACCACTACCAGACAAAGCTTTACAAGAAGTTCTGAAGGGTATCCTGCATGAGAAGAAAACATGCAACACATGACATCACTACCAAATTCACTAACAGAGCAGGTAGATTCCTTATCTGACCAACGAAATGACAGGTCTGAGTTCTTATCTATCAATATGAAACTTGAATGTAAATGGATTAAATTCAACAACCAAAAGACTTAAGTTGGCTTAATGGACAAAAAACCATGACCTCACTATATGCTGCCTACAAGAAGCCCACTTCACAAAGATACACATAGACTGAAAGTGAAGGGTTGGAAAAAGATGTACCAGACAAATGGAAACCAAAAGTGAGCATGCGTAGCTATACTGATAGCAGGTAAAACAGACTTTAAATCAAAAACTGTAAAAAAAGATAAAGCAGGACATTATACTTTGATAAAAGTTTCTATTCAGCAAGAATATATATAAATATCTCTCTCACACACACATACCCCAGTGCAAGACTACCCAGAGATATACAGCAAATACTTTTAGACCTAAGGAGAGAAATAAACTCCAATATGATAATAGTGGGTAACTTCAACACCTTCCTCATTAATGGGCAAGTCATCCAGACAGAAAATTAATAAAGATACGTTGAAGTTGAAACATGCTATATCCCACAGGTTTTGATATGTTGTTTTTTCACTTTCCTTCGTTTCAATAAAATTTTTTACTTCCTTTTTAATTTCTTCATTGACCTAGTGATTATCTGGTAACATGTCATTGAGTTTCAAAGTATTTATGAGTGTTCTATTGCTCTTACTGTTGATTTCTAGTTTTATTCCTTTATGGTCTGAGAAGATACATGGTGTGATTTCAATCCTTTTAAATTTTCTGAGACTTGATTTGTGGCCGAATATGTAGTCTATCCTAGAAAGTGTTCCATGTGTTGATGAGAAGAATGTGTATTCTGTAGCTGTTGGGTGAAATGTCCTGTAAATGTCTGTTAGGTCCATTTGCTCTCCAATAAATAGATTAGTGGAACCGAATAGAGAACCCAGATATTAATGCATGAACATACAGCCAAATGATTTTTGACAAAAGATCTCAGACCATACAGTGGAGTAAGGATAGTCTCTTCAACAAATGGTGCTGGCAAAACTGGATTGTATATGTAGAAAAATGAAATTATATCCATGCCAGGGCCAGCACTGTGGTTCAGCTGGTTAAAGCCATTGCATGAAATGCTGGCATCCCATATGGACACTGGTTTGAGTCTCAGCTGCTCCACTTCTGATCCAACTCCCTGCTAAAGCATATGCTCCTGAAAAAATAAGAAATTAGCTCCTTATCTCTCACCATATACAAAAAACAACTTGTTGGGTCTTAGTCCACCCGTACAAGGATGGACTGGGTCCGAGGAAAGGTAAGTGCGCCGCTCGCCCGTTCCCCAGCCTCCCGGTCCCGGAGACAATCAGACGCAGCGGGGAGCCAAGTCTAGCAAGGACTCAGTCACCTTTTGCATAATAGTACCTTTTATAACACAAAACTGCAGAGTCATTGGGGCAGGGCTAAGGGCCAACCAATCACTTAAAAAATCACCTTATGGGGGGATTTCTATAGGAGTAGCCCTATGTCTATACACTTGTTACTAGTTTTGTTACCTCCCTTGATGTTGCGCAGCCAATTAGTTTTAGTGGTAAACAACTTTGGATTCCGCCCATCTTACTTCCTCTGGGCGCCATCTTACTTGGCTCCAGCTCGGGCGGGGGCACCCTGGAGCAGCTGCGCATGCGGAGCCCCCGGGCTTGGCCTGGCCTGGCCTGGCCGCGCTCATGCCCCACAACAACTCAAGATGGATCAAAGACCTGACCTAAATTTAAGACCTCATACTATGAATTTGCTGGAAGAAAATGTCGAGGAACTACTCCAAGACATTGGTGGAGGGGATGACTTCTGGGACAGTACCCCAAAGCATAGGCAACAAAAGCGAAACTAAACAAATGGGACTATATCAAACTCAGAAACTTTTGCATAGCAAAGGAAACGATCAGTAGTGAAAAAACATCCAACAGGATGGGAAAAAATACTTGCAAACTACCTATCTGACAAAGGATTAATATCCCAAACATATCAGCAACTCAAAAAACTCAACAACACAAACAATACAATTGAGAAATGGGCAAAGGACTTTAATAGTTCTCAAAAGGAGAAATACAAATGGCCAACAAATATATGAAAACATGCTCAACATCAGTAACCATCAGAGAAATGCAAATCAAAACCAAAATGAGATATCACTTCACCCCTGTCGGAATGGCTAAAATCCAAAATACAGAGAGTAACAAATGCTGGCAAGAATGTGGACAATGGGGAACACTTACACACTATAGGTGGGAATGTAAATTAGTGCAGCCACTGAGGAGAACAGTGTGGGGATTTCTTTAAGAACCAGAAATATTCTTGCCATATGATCCAGTAATCCCACTGCTGGGTATATACCCCAAAGACTTGAACATAATGTATTGAAGAGATACCTGCACCACCATGTTCGTAGTAGCACTGATTTGGAATCAACCAAGTGTCCATCATCAGATGAATGGATAAAGAAAATGTGGTAGATATACACAATGGGATATTATATGCAGCAAAATGGATGCAACTGGAGGACATCTTATTGAGTGAAATAAGCCAGACCCAGAAAGACAAATAACACATATTTCCCCTTATTTGTGGGAGCTAAAATTTAAAAAACAAAAAAAAGAAGAAATGTTTGTGGATCAGTATTGCTGCAAATAGAATTTTCTAAGACCTTATTGTATACCTTTGTTAAACAAATGGTTAAGAATGCTATACTACTAGAGTTTTAATGATCTGTGATTAGTTTAAAATTTACTGTATATGAGTGAAATGGTCATTTTTCCATTCAATTATTGTTTATAGCCATTGTCTATATTCCTATTAAACTAGATTCTTTTTGCTTTTTACTCGTTAAACTTTTTACTGTAATATAAACTTAAAATATGTTATCTCAAAAACAAAAAAAAAAAAGAGAAAAGGAAGGAGAGTGGTAGGGAGAGAGGGGGAGGGAGGTAGGTAGGGAATATCATCATGTTCTTAGAATTTTATTTATAAAGCACATTGAATCTGTGAAAAACTCATCACAAATTAAAATTTAAAAATACAAATAAATCTCCTTCAAAGGCAGGTATTTGAGGCATCCAGTTGATTTCATCTTGCCAGAGAGCCCTCTCCCGGAGCCTTCTTACCCTCTCCTGTACGTGCTGGTTTTCCCCTTCACTTGGCATGGACCATCAGCCTGAGCTCTCCCTTCCCCATTCTTGTGAGACAATTTCCTTTTCCTTTTTATGTTGACACCTCTTCTGCCTGTGTGCTGAGGCTCTAGCTTCCAGTGTGTAGGCATGGATTGCAGGAAGACAGCAAGAGTCCCAACCCTCAGCATTCATGAACTCACTGAATTTTCTGTGCTTGGTGCTGCACTTCTGCCTCCAACTTTGACTCTTGTTCTCTGGATCAGAAATGTTGTGCTTCACGTTGGCAGAGAATAAGCCTTTTTTCAGGTAAGGAAGAGGCTGGCACTTGGCGGTGAAGAGTAGAAGAGATCTGGGAAACAGTTCCTTAAATAGACTTTCTATTAAATTGTCTCACTTTGTCTCCCCTCTCTCACTTCCAGGAGTATCTGGTGCCTATCAACCCCTGGAGTTCTGCAACATCATAAAATAGATGACCTCTCAGTTCACCCCACTGCTACCTTATCATTCATTTTATTTTCTAAAAATCTGTTAAATGCTTTACTGCTTTTACACCTGATTTCAAGTCTCTAGCACTTTTCTGTTTTTCCAGCCCCTTCCATTCTCTCAGTTCCTACGTTTTGAGAGCAATCTTTTTACTGTCATTTTAATGGCATTTCAGGAGGGAAAGAAATTAGGTGTGTGTGTTCAGTTTGCCATTCTGAAGTCTGTCTGTCGCTCTCTTTCTTTCCTTTTTCCTTCCCTTCCTTCCTACTACCTCTCTTAGAAATTATTAAAGGAACACGTTCTGATGTTGGACTGTAACCTGGAATGAGGGGAGATGCTGAGTACAGCTTGCAGTGGATCAAGAGTGGAATTGGAGGACTAGTTAGAGACCATGGACACAAAGAGAGCATGGACTGAGCATGAGGTTCATGGAATTGAAACTTGGATGTAGTACACTAACGGCAGGAGGCATTGTCTGGTGGAAACCTGCCAGTGTCAGGGACAACTGAGTGCAGTGCATACACATGAAAAACAAGGAATTGAATGTATATGTGACAGTGTGGGTGGTTGTCAAATGATGATGCTTGGTGTAAAAATTAGCAAATGGGAATAGATGTATAAGATAATAACATACAAGCAAATTAAAAATAAGTGCCCAGGAAATGAGAACATATCTTTTCAACAAGACATTTAAATACCAAGAACTGTATTAAACGCATTAAAAAGTTTTCCTTTTGGGACCGGCACTGTGGCGCAGCGGGTTAAAGCCCTGGCCTCAAGCGCCGGCATCCCATATGGGCACCGGTTTGATTCCCAGCTGCTCCACTATTGATCCAGCTCTCTGCTATGGCCTGGGAAAGCAGTAGAAGATGGCCCAAGTCCTTGGGCCCCTGCACCCGTGTGGGAGACCTGGAAGAAGTTCCTGGTTCCTGGCTTTGGATTGGCACAGCTCCAGCTGTTGTGGCCATCTGGGGAGTGAACCAGCGGATGGAAGGCCTCTCTCTGTGTCTCTACCTCTCTCTTTCAAATAAATAAAATAAATCTTAAAAAAAAACTTTTCCTTTCAGGTTGAGGGCAGAAGTAATGGGATACAGGAGCAAATAAATGATTGAACCAACAAACAGCAAGAAGAAAACTTGAGAATCTCTGTAAGAACTGTGTGTGGGGGACTAGTGCCTGCTTATGCTTGACATAAGAATTCAGTGATACAATCAAAACAAAAACTCCCAGCAGTGTCTGATACCAGGAATATTCTCAAAAAATGTTAGATGCTTTCTTTGCCTTTCAACTATCCAACAACATAACTATTGAGACTCTGTGGAGTGGAGGTATTTGCTATAGGGGAAGACTGTACTGGGTTCTGTTATTGTGAGGTGGCATATTGGGAATGAGGCTTTCTAGTCATAATTTTTGTTTGTGAATGGCAAAATAACTTTATTTCATTTTGGGGAGTGGGTAGGCATCGAGTGTCAGAATTTCTGGAAGTGCCGTGTGGTGTCAATTTTGCCTTGGTGACCTTGAACATGCTGAAGCTCACCTACTTGCTCAGGGCGACTGTGCCTCGGATCTGGGCATCCCTGAAGTAGGGGGCCAGGTGCACACGCTCTTGTGCTGCTTCTCAAAGCCGTTGCACTTGTGTCTGTAATGAAGGTAGTCCTGGCGGATGACTTGAGCTTCTACATGTTCATCTTGGTCACCATGCCAGACAGGACCCTCCCTCGGATGGAGACGTTTCTGGTGAAGGGGCATTCCTCGTCGATGGAGGCGCCCTCAGTAGCCTCTTCCGGTGTCTGGAATCCAGACTGATGTTCTACTAGGAGCGCAGGAGCTTCTCCCTTGCCAACTTCTCTGGTTTGGAAAGCTGCCCGGCTGCTTCTGGTACGCGTGCTTGGTCTGAGTAGCTGCCATTTTCCAGGCCGCCTGAATAAAAATCGTACATTTTTAATTCCTTTTCTCCTTTCTCTTGATACAGGGCTTACCACCCAAAAGCTGGAAGGCAGAAGTCAGCCACCTGAGCTGCCCAGAGCCTACCGTGTTTGCTTTCTCGCCTGTGACTGCTCAGGCTCCGCGTCGGCGCTCTTTGCGGGAGATGTGGATCCCAAGCTTCCGGCAGTCGAAGAGAGAAGCCCAGGCCTTGCGGTGGCTGGTGGATAGGAATCAAAACTTTTCCACTCAAGAGTTTTGGGCCTTAGTGTTCAAGGACTAATTTCAGAAAGTGTCGGAATGACACAGAACAGAGCCTTGTTGGGGTTTCTTTTCTAGGTTGCCTTAATAGTTGCATATGATAGCTATCATGTTGACTGTCACTAGGGGAAGAATTATTGCTGCTGTACTCATCATGAGCCCAATCAAGTCATAGATTTGAACCTTCCTTAGGGGTTGCCGCCGTATTTTTTATACTAAGAAAGTCAATGCATCTCACAGACTCTGGTCCTCTTTGGTTTCCTCATCTGGACCCATACTTATTACCTTTGAATAGTGACTCCTCTGATGTACATGGTGGAGGTGAAGGTTCTGGCTGTGGATTTTTTGGGTACTTAACCATCAATAGCTTATTGGTAATTGACAAGCCTAATATGCTGATGCTCAATGTGAGCATGAAACACACCGGACCTTGGCAATGACACAGACCATCTGTTGGTTTCCAGGGATGTAAGTACTAAACACTGTGCCAAGTTTATCTGCTGTCCACCACCTTCAAAAGAACATGGACATGGGCACCGGTTCTAGTTCTGGCTGCTCCTCTTCCAATCCAGCTCTCTGCTATGGCCTGGGAAAGCAGTATAAGATGGCCCAAGCTCTTGGACCCCTGTACCTGCGTGGGAGACCTGGAGGAAGCTCCTGGCTCCTGGCTCCTGGCTTCTGATCGGCACAGCTCTGGCTGTTGTGGCCATCTGGGGAGTGAACCAGTGGATGGAAGACCTCCCTCTGCCTTTCAAATAAATAAATAAATCTTTAAAAAAAAGAACACAGGCATATCTACCTTCTCTGTAATCTCCATCACCTCTCCAATCTTTTATGTCTTCAGCTTGCTAGTGGCCTTCCCACATTGCCCCTTCAAAGTGAAATGTCTTGCATAGACGTGACTCTTCCTTGTGTATTTTGATCAGATGCAGTCGATTGCTCCTTATACTGGTGAACAGAATAACAATGAGATTTGGGTGATTCAGACTGAACAACATGACTGCAAAAGTGAACACCCCCAGTCCCTCCAGCTGTGTTGCAGCTGATGTGTCTTGGATGATGTACAGCCTGTCGTGCTGGGCAACCACAGGCATTTGGTTTGTGAGCACTGCCTGTCCTTTGTGCTCTGGTCACAGAGCAGGTTCAGCTGTCTTGTCTAGGGTGTCTCTTGGAGCTCGACAAAAGCAAGAGGAAACAAGACTGGTTAACATTTTATCTCCCTGTAAGGGTGAGGTGGCTTCTGAATTCTACCAATGCTTTTTAGCCACCTGATGGGTCATGGCTTCTGAATTCTTTATTGGTACTAGGGTCCGGGAAGAGTCTGATATTCAAGTCTATGGTGTGGTGCAAAGTGGAAAGTTGAAGAGCTCCCATGGTAGCAGTGGCCCTCTTATTGCAGTGCCATTGTGTCTGGCAGAAATCAATGTCCTCTTCACAGAGCACTCTCTCTGGCAGTGGCAGCCAGTGTTTGGGAAATGAGGACTAAAATTAGCATTTTTTTTCCTCTGAAATTTTTAGTTATCTTGCAGAGAGGGAAGGGGGGAAGGAGACTGAGAGAAAGAGGAGAGAGAAACACAGATCCCATCTGCTGATCACCCCTCCTACCCCTGCATACCTGCAATGGCTTAGCCAAGCCCTGGAAACTCAATTCAGGTCTCCTATATGTGTGTTGGAACCTAATATCTGAGCTATTCCTGCTGCCTCATAGGGTCTGCCTTAGCTGAAAGCTGGAATCAAGAGCTAGAGCCAGGCATTGACCCTAGGCATTCCAATATGGGACATATCTCTCATGTTTTAGCCATTAGGCTAAATGCTTGCTCCAGCACACTTCTTATAAGAAGGGTCACATTTCTGAGTGGGAAGTGTTTATAACTGAATTCTTCCCAATGCCAGCCCTGCCACTAACTAAATATGATCTTAGACAAATCTCCCACCCTCCTTGAGCATTATTTTTGCATCTAAAAAAAAGTGATTGAGCTGGTCTTGGGGGGCTGTTTTCTATGTAACATTGATTATTTATCAAAAATTAAGAAGTTTGCTTTTGGAGCTGGGTTGTGGCATAGCGAGTAAAGCTGTCACCTATGACACCATTATGCTTACCATATGGGTGCTGCTGGGAGTCCTGGCTCCCCCACTTTTGATCCAGATCCCTGCTAATGGCTTGGAAAAAGCAGCAGATGGTGGCCCAAGTGCTTGGGTCCCTGCCACCCATGTGGGAGACCTGAAAGAAACTCCTGATTCTTGGCTTTGGCCTGACCCAACCCTGGCTGTGGCAGCCATCTGGGGAATGAACCAGTGGATGGAAGATCTTTCTCTGTCTTACTCCCTACCTCTTTCTGAAACCCTGATTTTCAAATAAATAAAAATGAATTTTTAAAGAAAAGGTTTACTGTTATAAGTGTTTTTATTAAGGCAGTAACAAAATCTTTGAGAGCTACTGTGTTATTCAGGGAAGTATGTTCTTTGGAGGGAAGACCATTCTTTTTGGATAATATCGAGGCAGAGGGAACTTGGTCTTTCTGCCATTTTATCTGATACTATTCAAGTAGTAAGAATTTTGTTTGCTAAAGGCAATGTTTTAAGTTTTATACTAAATGAAGTGGGTTTTTTTTTGAACCCTCAAAATAAAGCCCAAGAGATTGATTTTGCCACTGGTAAGCTGTCATGAGAGCTTTGGTTCTTCTGCCTAAATGCCCGAAACAGATGCCCACTGCTTATTATGCTGCCTGTATGTCCTAAACCTCGTATGTGGGGGCCGGTGCTGTGGCATACTAGGCTAAGCCACTGCATGTGGTGTCGGCATCCCATGTGGGTGCCAGTTCCAGTCCCGTCTGCTCCACTTCCCATCCAGCTCCCTTAATGGCCTGGGAAAGCATTGAAAGATGGCTCAAGTGCTTGGGCCCCTGAATCCATGTGGGAGACCCAGAAGAAGCTCCTGGCTCCTGGCTTTGGATTGGCCTACCTCCAGCTGTTGCAGCCATTTGGGGAGCAAGTCAGTGAATGGAAGACCTCTCTCTCTGCCTCTGTCTATAACTGCTCTCAAATAAATAAATAAATAAATACATAAATCTTTTTTTTTTTAAAGAAATCCTCAAAAGTGCCATGTGATCTTGTTCTGAGTTCTTCATCAAGAGCACACAGGTAGCATTCTCCCTAAACTTTTCTGAAGGATATATTCATGAACTAAAATCATTGTTGGGTTTAATGTACTATGAAGATTTTGTGCGTGCAGAGGAGGCTATAGAAGGGGGAATTCCCTGGGAGGGAAATTGAGTGGATTTCAAAGAAAATAAATTAGAGTTCCTTGGAACTCTTAGTACTCACAGATTTGTGAATTTATTTTTTGCATAGCATATATTTCTATAATACAACTTGGTTAATGAGATGATGCCCTCTTATTTTTGACACCTGCTTTTATGGAGGAAGGAGTATGTCCCCAGTGTAGCATGATCTTTACCTGCAAAGTAGTAGCTATACTTGTTGAATTCCATGTAAGGTCCTTTAGCACATTTTACCTGTGTTGATTCCATCATTCTATACTTTTCCCATTATCATAAAAAAGCAACCTACTTCCCAGGACTGTTGTGAGGAATGACTTGGTACAATGCAACATTCTCATTAGTGCATCAGTACATTTCACTTTGCTTTGTTCTTCAGGACTAATTTTCAAACAATGATAAAATGAACAAAAAACACTTTCAGAAATGTTGGGAGAAAGTGATTAGCAGTACTCATCAACAGTCCTCACTTCTTCACCAGAAAATGGAGGCAGTTTTGACCTTTGATCATACAGCAACTGCATTTCAGAATCTGAATGCTGCCTGGCATATTTGTTGCTCTTAAGGACTAGATTCTAACAACTATAATATCAACTGAGATCATTACACTTGTTAGTTACTGAATGCATTTAGTGTGCCCTACACTACTCAAAAACAAGATATGTGGGCACAAATGAGCATCATTTCTCTTGTCACACTGTGTAGTGTCCATCAGAGAATCTAGTCAGCACCTATAGGGCACTGTATGAATCCAGCCACACTATAGACTTGATCTTGAACTTGAAATACTAAAAAAGTCACTGGAGCTTCACTAGCAAATTGAATCCAACATCAGGTTAAAAAGATCATTTAACATGATCAAATGGGATTCTTACAAGAATGCAAGGATGGTTCAACATACTCAGATCAATAAATGTGGTATACAACACCGAAAGAACAAAGAACAAAAATCATATGATCATCTAAACAAATGCAGAAAAGACATTTAATAAGATACAGCATCCATTCATGATTAAAAAAAAAAAAAAACCTCTGAGCACCTTATGTATAGAAAGAAGATACCTCAACATAATAACCATATTTAACAAGCAAATAGTTAACATTATATTGAATGTAGAAAACTTAAAGTTTTCTCTGCAAGAACTAGAACAAGGCAAGTGTGCTCATTTCCACCACTTCTATTCAGCATAGAACTGGTGGTCTTAGCCAGAGCAACTAGGCAGGTGAAAGAAATAAAGGGCTTCTGAATTGGTAAAGAGCTAGTCAAATTGACACTGTTTGCAGATGACATAATATTTTATGTAGAAAACCCCAAAGACTCCACTAAAAAGGTGTTAGAACTAATAAGCAAATTCAACACAGTTTCAGCAAACAAAATTTGACGTACAAAAATTGATAGCATAGTTATACGCCAATAGTGAATCATCTGAAAAGGAAATTAACACACAAATAAAATACCTGGAAATAAATTTAACCAAAAAAGTGAACAATCACTCTAATAAAAGCTGTAAGTCATTGATAAAAGAAATCGAAGAGGACACAAAGAAATGGAAAGATACCTTCTGTTCATGGATTGGAAAAATCAGTGTTGTTAAAATGTGCACACTATCCAAAGTGATTTACAGATTTAATGTAATCCTACCAAAATCCCAAAGGTATTTTTCACAGAACTAGGAGAAATACTACTAAAATTAGTATGGAACCACAAAAAGCCCAAGTACCCAAAGTGATCTTGAACAGAAAGAACAAAGGAGGCATTTTATTACCTACCTTTAAAATATATTACAAAGCTACAGTAACTAAAACAGTGTAGTTTGGTATAAAAATAGACCCATAGACAAATGGAGCAGAATAGAGACCATACAGGTAAACTCACACATTAGTAGCCAGTGATCTTTGACAAACATGCTACGAACATCCACTGGAAAAAGGAAAGCCCTTTTAACAAATGATCCTGGGAAAATTGGTTGGCCACATACAGAAGAATGAAACTAGACCCGTATATCTCACCACGTGCAAAAATCAACTAAAAATGGATTAGAGACCTAAGTATGAGACCTGAAACTGAGACTATTAGAAGAAAACATAGGACAAACATTTCAGGACATTGAAATTGGCAAGAATTTTCTAGATCAGACCCCCAAAGCACAGGAAATCAAGCTAAAAAATAAATAAATGGGATTTCATCAAACTAAAGAGCTTCTGTACAGCAAATGGAACAATCATCAGAATGAAGACAAAACCTATGAAATGGGAGAATACATTTGCAAGCTACACATCTGACAAGAGATTAATATTGAGAATATATAAGGATTTCAACTTAATATCAAAAAAACCCTCCAGATAATTCAATTTACTAATGGACACTAGATCTAAAGAGACATTTCTCAAAGATAGAAATACAGATTGCCAACAGGTACATGAAAAAGTGCTCAGCATAACCAATCATCAGGAAATGCAAATCAAAAGCACAATGAGATATTACTTTACTCCGTTAAGATTTGCTGTTAACAGAAGACAGCAAATAAAAAGTGGTGTCAAGAATGTGGAGAAAAAGAAACTTTTTTACATTCTTAGTTAAGCTAGTACAGCCATTTTGGGAAACAATATGAGGTCCTTCAGAAAGCTAAAAATAGATCTACAGTATGATCCAGTAATCACATTACTGGGTATATACCCAAGGGAAATGAAATCTATATGTCAAGAAGATATCTGCACTCCCATGTGTATTGCAGCACTATGCACAACAGCAAGAAATGGAACAACCTAGATGTCCATCCACCAGTGAATGGATGAAGAAAATGTGGTATATATATATACAATGGAGTATTAGCCATTACAAGGACGAAATATTGTCATTTGCAACACCATGGATGGAACTGGAGGTCATTCTGTTATGTGAAGAAATCCAAGCACAGAATGACAAGCATCACATGATCTCACTCACATCTGGAGTCCAAAAAACAGGTTATCCCAGACATTAAAAGCATTATGGTAGTTACCAGAGTCTGGAGTGGTAGGTGGAGAGGGAAAGATGGAGGAAGATTGATTGACAGGTATTAAGTTATAGCTAGACAGGAATAAAAAGTTGTGGGGTTCTACCGCACAGTAGGGTTACTATAGATAATGGTGTACAATGTATTTCCCTATTTAAAAAGCCTTATAAGATAGGATTTTGGATGTTTTTCCTATAAAAAATCTTAAATGCTTGAAAGGATAAATAAATTTATACTGATTGGATATTATATAATGTTTATATGTAATGAAACATCACATAGTGTCCCATAAATATGCAAATTTTTATGTATGTTAAAAATTAAAAAAAAGTTGAACAATGGAATTAAATAGTAAATTTATTTTAGTGCAAAATATTTTTGAAATCCATGAATTGTTTAAATAAAAGAACACTCATTTTCCATGAATTGTTTTGAAGCACCTTTGTACTGTCTTTATTATTTTTTCAAATTATTTGGTCTTTTGGAATTTTGCTCATCTGTAAAATGAATATTACATTACTTATCCTAATATTCAACTTCCTCGTGAGATGGTTGTGATGATTAAATAGACTAATGTTCATCCTAAGCTCAATAAATGCTGACTGTAGTGGTTATAGTTTTTTGTCGCCATTTTCCTTCGGTTTTTGAAGACCTTAATTGACATTTATCTGGAAAAAAGGGGAAGGATTAATGATAGTACCATGGGTTATA
The DNA here is from genome assembly GCF_033115175.1 of Lepus europaeus. NCBI lineage: Eukaryota > Metazoa > Chordata > Mammalia > Lagomorpha > Leporidae > Lepus > Lepus europaeus. The sequence goes on from NC_084842.1 coordinate 10,106,017, forward strand.
TCTTTTTGTTTCCTACTTATTTGGTACATATGTAGTGAGTATTATAAGATAAGCATTGTTTTAACTTTTTAAATATTTATGTAAGGATTTAAAAGAATTTATTTGAAAGACAGAATGGCAGAGAGAGAAGAGTGTCCATCTGCTGGTTCACTCCCAAAATGCCTGCAATGGACAGGGCTGGGCCAGGCTGAAGCCAGGAGTCAGGAACTCCGTCCAGGTTTCCCATGTAGGGAGGGAACTGGAACAGAAGTGGAGCAGCCAGACCCCGAACTAGTGCTCCCAAATGGGATTCTGGCTTAACCTTCTGCACCACAATGCTGGCTCCATAGGCATCATTTTAGATACCAGAGCTGATGTGAATAAGATAAGGGAGAGAAAGGTGTAAAGGGTGCTGGGATACTATGATATTAAAACCAAGGACTGAGAAATGTTTAAATCATTCTCTGGCTCTCCCTCCATAAGATTTCTGTTAGAATTTTGCATAAAGTTCCCAATATCACACTCAACCTGTTTATAGTATCTGTGCAAACGCAAATAACTGATGCATAGTTTACTTGAAAGGGAGACTGCACTACGATGAAAATGGGATTTGAGCATAGATTTTGATTTGAAGTCTATGTAGGACCTTTTATTGCCTTTACTTTTCCCTGATATGAATCTTGAGACCCACCAGTTCAATGTGCCTTTAGTGAGAAAGGAGAGAAAAATGACTAAGCCTGATCATTCATTAACTGAAGCTCAAAGTAAAGAGAAACCTGACCACGCCTTCTCCCAGGAGAGAAGCTCTCCCCTACTTTTCATAGGATATGAATGCAAACATATGGAATAAAATGTTTAGAAGCTTTTATCATGGTACCTCTATGACAACAAATGAGACTACATCAACATGCTGGGCTCCTGCCTGTTAAATCAACAAGCTGCTTGTGCTGGAGGTAGAGCTTACTCGGTTTATTGGAAAGAGGCAGAGGTGTGGGAGAGGCAGATGGGACCGCCCAGTGTTTTTCTTCTCTTAACTCATTGAGTGTAACAGCTGAGCCTGAGTTCAGTCAGAAACGTGGCTGTATCCATGAAAGGATCTCACCAACCTACTCAGCAAATATTCCTGCCTTCTTTCTGGGGCTCCTTTCCTGGTGTCTCCCCTTGTGCCTTTGTGTACCTCTGCAGTAGTGACATTTGCAGTTTAATTATTAGCTCTGAGTCTTCTCAAATGAATCAGAACTAGACGGTGATTAACGCTTTCAAGGGCATTAGGTCAAGAATTCATTCCTTAATCCATTTCCCACTCAAACTGTGATCACCTCATTTAACCTAGCCTACCGGGAGAGATTATGCAAGTCTAAATAGGTCATTATGAATATTCAAAATAGGTTGATAATTTAAGAAATTTAAGGACCATCCCTATGGGTGAAGGGTGAGTTAGAGGAGTTAGCCTAATAGATTTTGGAGTGAAACTAACACAAGCTGCTTTTTGTATGAGTACATGTAGAGTAAATTTGTGTGATGAGTCCATCCACAGAAAAAGGAAAAGAAGCCAGTTTTATGCAAGGGTATCCTTGGTAAAATGATTAGTTTGATTAATTCTTGACCTTTGAGCATGTCTTGTAGGGTTTTAAAAATTCATTTGATGTAGAGAAAGACACACACACACACACACAAATAGAGAAATCTCATCAGCTGTTTCACACCCAAACGCTCCAAATGGTCCCAGGGTCAAAGCTGGGAGCCAGAACCCAGTCCAGGACTCCCATAGGGGTGGCAGGAACCCAATCACCTAAGTTATCACCATTGCTTCCTACGGTCTGCATTAGCAGGAAATTGGAATTAGGAGCAGGAAGGGAAGGGGAACTGAGCACAGGAACTCCGACATGGGATGTGGGTGTCCCAGCTGGAGCTTAACACAGGCAAATGCCCACCCCCCAATATATATCTTTTTAATATTCTGCTACAACACAGAAAACACTGCTGCTACACACCAAAGCATAACAGGAATTTGGGGAAAGCACTTGTGTGACTGAGTTTTGAGCTAACTAGCTGCTTTTTCTATGGAACACCACTTTATACTCAAAAGAACATCTGGCAAATTACTATGATTCAGTCTTGGATTTTTGTCAATTATTTTCATAGAAACAAACAAAATGAGCCTGTCACTGGTAGAATTCACTGCCAATGATAAATTTTTAACTTCCAAGTGAAAATTACGTTTTTGAAAGCTAATATCCCCCACTTTGGGCTTGACAACTTCCCAATACTTAGAGACTTTCCTGATACAGTTGGTGATGATACTAACGAGTGTTACCTTTGACACTGAATCAAAGCAGGGGCACTGTGTCAGGGTGGTTGTAGCATCGCCATTTGTTTTTATAATTCTAAAGAGGGGAGACATAGTGTTAGGTACTAGGGAAAGAACAATTTTTAAAAACGAAATAATGTTATTTTAGTTGAAGAGTTCCGTAAGTGAAGGCTTATCAATTTTGCTGCAAATATAGTGTTTATCCAACTTTGTCTTAACCCTTTGTCAAAAATTGTTAAAAATGATATAGTGCTATAGTTTTAATGGTCTGTGACCATTTTAAAATGTGCTGTATATGAGTGAAATTGACATGTTTTCATCCTTGCCTATATTCCTGCTGAGCTAGGGTTTTTTGGTTTCATTTGTTTAACTCTATTTAGTGGAGCATTAAGGCTTTCACTGTAATGTAAATTTTTTTTTTTTTTTTGGACAGGCAGAGTTAGACAGTGAGAGAGAGACAGAGAGAAAGGTCTTCCTTCCGTTGGTTCACCCCACAAATGGCCGAAGCCAGAAGCCAGGTGCTTCCTCCTGGTCTCCCTTGCGGGTCCAGGGCCCAAGCACTTGGGCCATCCTCCACTGCCTTCCTGGGCCACAGCAGAGAGCTGGACTGGAAGAGGAGCAACCAGGACAGAATCCAGCTCCCCGACCAGAACTAGAACCCAGGGTGCTGGCGCCGCAGGCGGAGGATTAGCCTAGTGAGCCATGGCGCCCGCCTGTAATATAAATTTAAAGATAGGTTATATCAAAAATAAAAAAGTAAACATTATTGGTTATTTAGAAATTGGGATAAGAAAACAGATAATCAGAGCTAAGGTCCCTCTTACGGAAACATGAGGGGAAATAATCTTTTTGTTTTTTTAATTGATAAATAAGGAAAACATGTGGCATAGTGGGTAAAGCTGCCACCTGTGATGTTAACATCCCATAGAGGCACCAGTTAGTGTCCCAACTGCTCCACTTCAGATCCAGTTCCCTGCTAATGGCTTGGGAAAAGCAGCAGAAGACAGCCCAGTGTTTGGACCCCTGTCACCTACAGGGAGATGCAGATTGAGCTCCTGGACAGTCATCTGGGGAGTGAAGCAGCAGATGGAAGATTCTCTCTCTCTCTCTGACTCTGACTTTCAAATAAATAAATAAATCTTAAAAAAAGGTCAAATAAATGATCATTATTTTGGGTCACTCAGAATGTCACACAGCCTGAACTTTATCCATGTATTTCGCATATTTTTATTGAGAAGTTAAATATGGACCAGGATACAGCCATGAATGTAACTGACCAAATCTCTGATATCAAAGAGTTTACAATCTAAAATGCTTTAGCAAAACTCCAGCCACTTTGAGGAAGCTTTGACTTCTTTATTCTGTAGGAGCCCCAGGAGATGTAACTTACCTTCTGAATCCCCACCACTCTATTTTGAAACATGAAATGTGATCTACAAGAATTATATTTATAGAGTGTATGAAATGGGCTGTACTAATAACAAGGTGTTTTTAAAGTACTAAAAGTTCAAACTTGAAGTGAGTTGGCAAGTCTGGAAGCAAGGTCTTTCTCTGCTCTTGTGTTCTTTCTCCAGGGTTTATTCCTGTTCCCTGGGAGAGGGGGGTGTTTCTGCTGTCATCAGTGGGTGATTTCTGGCAACAATAAGAAATGCGACTTGGGGAGCGGAAAGAAGAGCCGCGAGCCACTGGGGCAAGGGGTTCCGCTCTGGTCCGTGGACATCTGTTCACCTGAAGTCGAGGGCCTGGAGTGAGTCAATATTTACTTAGCCACGGTGCCTCAGAAAGGGTGAGGAGTTTCCTCTTAGGAGCTGCACTCAATCACTGTGTCTGCAGTGCACACATCATTAGAGAGAGGGCTCATTTCACCACTGGAGTAATCCGCTCGGTTGAGAGATCGAAGGTCATTTAGATGAACGTCCATAAGCATCAAAGTTTCATCGCAGAGGTCTTCTGCTTCCTGCTTTTGGGATCTAAAATCTCAACTCCAGCATGGAATGCTGGGGTCACAGGCAGCGGCTTAAACTGCTGTACCACAATGCCAGCCCCTAGTCCTGTTGAGCATTTTTTCATATACCTATTTGCCATTTGCATGTCTTTCCTTTGAGAAGTTGCTGTTTACATCCACTGATCTATCACTGATTTTAAAATTGGGTGTTTGGTTGTTAATCACTCTGGTGATTAACTTTTTGTTAGGTATATTGCATGCAAATATTTTCTCCCATTCTGTAGATTTTTTTTTTTTTTTTTTTTTTTTTTTTTTTTTGCTCTGTTGATTGCCTTGTTTGCTGAGCAGTAGATCCTGACATTTGTGAAGAGTCAAACCATTTATTTAGTGGAATATACCATCGATTTTCTGATTAGATTCAGGGACTCCTCTTTGCAGAGTTAACCCTAGCAGAAAATCTCTGATGGATTGAAGACTCTGATTGAGGCCACCTGTCAGAGAACACGGCTGTGGCCCCCAAGAGGAGAGTCCCGGTGTGGTGAAACGGAGTCTGGGATTGTAACTCAGGCTTGACCTTCGTCTGGAAGAATGCTAGCTCTCTGCAGTCGTGTGTGTGTGTGTGTGTGTTATGTTTTGAGACTGAGAAGGTAAGAATTAGGAGGAAAAGGAGTACAGGGAAGAAACAAAACTAGTGAAGTAGGTACTGAAAAAAACAGATCTATGATATCAAGAAAGTAATGCTGATAGTGAATGGGGCCTTCTAGTACACAATTTAATTTTTCCAGTTTTCTTCCTGTGAGGTTATTATAACCAAGAACAACTCCTTGGTTTAATAGGCCCCTAAGTGCTAAGATTTATCAGAAGTGTTTAAAAAGGAAGATGAAAACCTTTTTGAGACAGGAAAGGCAGAAGCTTATATTAGAACTGTGACTTTATCATGTAACCTAATGAAGCAGGACATATGAATTGTCTATATAATTTATTCAGTGTTAGGTAATTAATGAGTGACAGGTCCAACTCTCAACACCAAGATTGTTCACAATAATGTGTGAGGGTTAATTTTATTTGTCAACTTGAGTAGGATAAGGTAGAGCTAAATAGCTAGTAAAATGTTGTTTTTGGACATGTCTATGAGGACATTTCCAGAAGAGATTAGCATTTGAATCAGTTCACTGACGAACGAAGATCACTGTCACCAATGTGGGCAGGCACATTCAATTGTGTGTTCCCAAAAACTACAAAACCAACAACAAACCAGCAAGCAAAAGCAAGGAAGGAACACTTCTCTCTTTTCTTGACTGAAGGCCTCTGCTTCTCCTGACCTTGTACATGGGTACTTGAGCCTCTGGACTCAGACTTGGGGTCACTTTTCCCAGGTCCCAGGATTTGCAGCATCAGCTCCCTGGTTCTCCAGCTTGCAGCTGACAGATGGCAGAACTTCCTGGCCTCTGTTAATCACATGAACCAATTTTCATAAAAAATTTCCTCCTCTTTCTCTTTCCATCTATCACTATCTATGTCTCTTTCTCTCTCCATCTATCTCTATGTCTCTCTCTCTCCATTTATCTATGTTTCTCTCTCTCTTTCTCTCTCTCTCTCTCTCTCTCTCTGTATGTGTGTGTGTGTGTCTCACTCGCTTGCTCTTTTCTAGCTGTGTTTCATTTATCACCTGTTGGTTCTGTTTTTCTGGAGAACTCTATGACCTTGATTTTTCCAAAAATTTTTATTCTGCCCTGTCTTTCTTATACAGCTACCCCTCAATTTAGAATGGGGTTATATAAAATATATTCATATTTAGTTTAAGGCATCATTAGTCAAAAATACATTGACTACACCTAATATACTGCACAATCTAACTCAGCAACACAGCACACTGTAGAGAATCAATTCTTTCCTCTTCATGATCATGGGCCCAGCTGGGAGCTGCACTTGCTGCTTAGCATCCCAAGAAAGGATTGGGCTGCACAGCGCTAGCCTGGGAAAACAGCGAACATCAGAACTGGAAATACGCTTTTCTTCTGGATGAGCATTGCTTTCATGCCATTGTAAAGTTAAAAAATTGTAGGTGGGAACCATCAAAAATCAGAGACTATCTGTACAGTCACAGGCTTTCATATGTTCAAAAAATTAGAAGCGACCATGACAATAGCAGGCAGTACAGAGGTACTGGTAGTGGAGAAAAAAGAGTGAGAAATGAGCCTTTGAGCAGACATAAAAATAGTGCCAGCACACTGAGGCAGAGCTGTCCAGTGAAGCTGGTGCATACAGTCTTGCTTCCAGAGAGGAGGGTTTCCATGGGGTTCTTTACAGAGGCCAAAGTCTGAGTTTCGGTTTCAGGAAATCCCCAAACAGGAAATAAGATGTTGCAAGCTTTGGGCTTTGGGGATAGACTCATGAGAGAGATAAATTTCAACAACCTAAAAAATTATTGGATGATTTCTTGGCTTCTGAGGACATGTAGTGGAGCCAGGGTGGAGCCACCCTTCCTCTCTCCCTCTGTGTGCAGCTGGTTCCACTGCCCAGGAGCTAACTGCCCGTTGTGCTTACATCAACACAACCAGCTTCTCCATCCATGTCCTCGCAGGACCACTGCTGCAGGTGTACAGCGCTTCAGCAAACTGGAGGATCATTCAGGAAGGGCACAGAGAACAAGGAGCGAGCACGCCCTCGCCTCTGTGGACTGCAGGGAATCTGTCCGTGGTGGCAGGGGGCGGGGATGCTGGAGAACTCAGGGTTTCCACAGTGATCTCAGCCCTGGCAGCCTCTGGATGACCTTGGAAAAGACTTTTTAGTCTGTGTCAACTTGATCAGAACCTCCAGACAAAACACGCAGGTTCAGCCAAACTGAGTGTTTCCAACATTTGCCTGTTTGACATCATGCAGGCACATTCTTTGCGGCGCTGGGCTTCAATTTTACTCTTAAGCTATTGTGGAGGAGTCCTGCCCGACTCCTACCCCCTCCTCTCCTAACACCATTCAAACCAGTTATGAGCAAACGTTCCATAGTGCAGATATGTGACACGGTGATACCACTCACGGATTAACCGGCATGCAGTAGGGTAGGGTTGGATGAATTCAGAGGTGACTGGGAAGATGACTAGGGACTCAGAGTTTGCGTGTGTTCATCAGGATGACAAATCTTCTGAAATGTCACTCTCCTCCCGTGCGCTTGCCGCTTCCCCGAGAATCACCGAGTTCGGCCTCAGTCTCTCTGGTGTTTACATGTGTTCCATATTTCCTCTGGGCACTGCCCACTGGGATAACTGATTAATCTGAGGTGGTCATTAATTGTTTGATGTCTGTCATAAGGAGGATGGGATGACCCCTGCGTAGTTTGAGAATAGCCAGGGGTGAGTGCCAGTGTCTCTACTTGCTCATCTCCCACTGACTCCAGACATTCAAAGTGAGCTTGGCAATTATCTCACTAAGAAAGCAAGGAGTGACATGTGGCTTTTCCTGGTGGGGGATTTCATTGTCCATTTGGGCCCCTGTGTTTACTGCCTCTCAAAGAAACCATGACAACCATATTTGCCTCTATTTCCTCTCCCCTACATGTTTCTGGTTCCATCTGTTAGATATTCACTGATGGAGTCAACTTTTCATTTTTTTTCTCACTATAAGTAGAAGCACACTTATGTGAGTTATTTAAAAAAATGGAAACTTGGCTTAATAAATTGTGAAATACCTTCTCCAACATTTCTTCTTTCTTAATTTTCACTGGCTTGCAAACATGTTCATTTGTTTGATTTGTCAGAAAGTCCCTGGGAAATATGCGAGACGTGTCTTCATCACAGCAGGAAAAATGCCCTGCTTTGTTGATGTTTATTTTGAAAATTCTTCTTTCTTTCTTTGAGAAGGAAAGAGAAAGAAAAACAGAGACGGAGATAGAGAAGTCCTATCCACTTGTTCGATCTTCAAATGCCCACAATACCTGGTTTGGGCAGGGGCAGAAGCTGGGAGTCAGAAATGCAATCCAGTCTCCCACATGGGTGGCAGGAACATAATTTCTTGAGCCATCACCTCTGCCTCCCAAGGTCTGCGTTGGCAGGCATCTGGAATCAGGAGCCAGAACTGGGAATCGAACCCAGGAACTTGGATCTGGGATGCAGGCATCTTAACCGCTAGGCCAAATGACCACAACCAAAAAGTGGCTTCCTCATTCTCAGGCTTAGTGGTGCACATCTTGTTTCTTTCAAAGGGACAAGGGCACTTTCTAACTCCAGAACTGTGAGCAATAAATGCTGTCATTTACACATTAAAAAAACAGTCACAACAACAACAAAAACCCAATTCTCACATAGTAGCCTTTGAGTCCCTTCTGTTTCCAGGAGTGTATGAGAACTCGGGGCTTTAGAAAATGGTGTGGGCACATGGGTCATTGCAGATGAGGCTCAGTAAACCCTCAGACCCAGATGAATCTCACATTTACAGAATGGTCCAGAGGTAGCATGCAGGGAGCAGTCTAAGGGGAAGAGAGGCTGGTGTGGCACCTGCCCAGGGGAAGGGGCACGTTCATGAGTGGTGACAAGTAGTGTGCACCCACTGGCTCAGCTTTCGGTGACTTGGCACTGGTGGCCCATGAAGTGGGTGGTCTCTTGACACTGAGCTGTTCCTTTCCTTGGGTTTCCCTCAGTGCACAGTTTATGTGTAAAGCTCCACAGATCTCTTCCAAGGTCATGTCCACACCCTTCTGGCTCCCAGCACAGCTGACCTTTGTATAGCCTTTTCCCAATGCACTAAAACAGTATACACTTCAAAGATATTTCCAAGTGTTTGTGGAAAACTAGAATTAAAAGAGAAGTTTATTTTGGTAAAAAATGCTGAAATCCATGCAGTTTTTTTTCATAACATATATTTCCCATGAACTTTTTTTTTCATATCCCTCCTATTCTGCTCACTTCAGAGCCTTGCTTTCAACAGGACTTCTCTTTTGCAAATTAAACACCTCCCTGATTAATAATCTTCACGAACCACCCATCCCTTGTAGGAGAAAGATGTTCTAATGTAGCCCTTATTTGACTTTCCCAGCTCATCTGCTACTTCTCCCTGTTAGGCTGTCCCTGAGCTTTGGCTGGACAAAATGACACGTGGTCTGAACAAGTGATGATTTCTTCATACCTCTACATCTTTGCATATGCAATTTTATTCTCTCTGCCTAGAACAAGAATTTTTTTTAAAAGATTTATTTATTTTTTACTTGAGAGAGTTACATATAGAGAGGAGAGGCAGAGAGAGAGAGAGAGAGAGAGAGAGAGAGAGAGAGAATCTTCCTTCTGATGGATCACTCTCCAATTGGCTGCAATGGCCGGAACTGTGCTGATCCAAAGCCAGGAGCTTCCTCTGGGTCTCCTACATGGGTGCAGGGGTCCAAGGACTTGGGCCATCTTCCACTGCTATCCCAGGTCATAGCAGAGAGCTGGATCGTAAGTGGAGCAGCCAGGACCAGAACCGGAGCCCATATGGGATGCCGGCGCTTTAGGCCAGGGCGTTATCCCGCTGCGCCACAGCGCCAGCCCTAGAACAGCAGCTTAATCATCTCTATTTAACCCATCACACTCACCTCAGATAGTTTTCTGAGGAGTGATTAGTCTAGTGTTTAAGATACCTACATCCAATGTCACAATCTCTGCTCTATTCCCAGTTCCAGCTTTTTGCTGATGTGCACACAGGGAAGCAGCAGTAAGTGCTTCCTGTCATGTGAGAGAACTGGATGCATTCCCAATATCAGCCTGGCCTAGACTGAGCCATTGTGGGCGTTTGGAGGGTGAACCACCGGATGCTCACTCTCTGTCTTGCTTTCTTTCTGCTTCTCAAATAAATAAATAAAAAAAAATTTAAACAAAATAAGTCATTTTCTTGATGATGTTTGCCCTAATACTCACTCCTCTTGCATTGCGCATTTTTACGTATTTCTCTGTTGTGATCACCCAGTTATTCTCCATTTTAGAAAAGCAGGGAGCTGTACAATCCATTCCCCAGATGGTCTTACCAATTAACGGCAAAGTGCATGTGTTCACCCTCACTCGTGTGTACATCCACATACAAGGAAGAACATAACACACACCTTAGTCTGCTTTGTGTTGCTATAACAAAAATACCGGAGGCTTGATGTTTTATAAGTAAAGAGGTTGGTCTGGCTCACAACTCTGGTGACTTGAAGTTTTCCAATGCCTGGTGCTGATGTTCTGCTGAGGGCCCCCTGGGCTGCATCACAACCTTAGTAAAGAGGCTGAAAGGGAAATGGCCGTGTGCAGAAGTGACACGTGCAAGCAGGGTGGTGAGATCAGGGAGGGGCCCAGGTCACTCTTTTAACAACAACCTGCTCTTGTGAGACCAGAATGAATCCTATCCAGGGCAGTGCCCCATGATGTAATCACCTCCCACAAGGCTTCACCTCTTAGAGGTTCCTCAACTTCAACATCACCACATTGAGAATCAAGCTTCCAGCACATGAACCTTTAGGGAGGGGGAAAACCATAGCAACGCCCTTTGACTTTTGGTTATGATTCTGTATTCTGGCTCTTTAAGAATTTTTTTTCCTAAATGTATTTATTTTTAATTGCATTTACCACATTTAAAAAATATTTATTGATTTGAAAGAGAGAGAGAGAGAGGAGAGTGAAAGATCTTCTATCTACTAGTTTACTCCCCAAATGGCCATAACACTCAGAGATGGGCCTAGCTGCAGCCAGGAGCCAGGAGCTTCTTCTGGGTCTCCCATGTGGGTGCAGGGCCCAAGCACTTGGGCCATCTTCCACTGCTTTCCCAGGCTGTTAGCAGGGAGCTGGATTAGAAGTGGAGCATCTGGGACTCAAAACATGTAGGATGCTGGCATTGCAGTCAGCAGATTTTTTTCTGGCTAAACCAGAGCACCCGCCCCTCTTTTATAATTTTAACAAGGAGTTGGAAATTCAGGAATTTTTAGAAATTCCATTAATTTCTCTTTATTTAGTTTTTTTTGTTCATTCTGTACCAGTAGGTTCATTGTCCCCAAAATTTTGGACTAGGGAGCATCTGTAATACCATAGGCATGTTCTGTAGATTATCTTCCCTAAAATATTGTCTGTCTCCTGTTTTCCCCTCTTATGCTAGTCTAATATGCACCTGGCATTAGGAGAAAGGTGTGATAAGAAAAACTGATCCTGTAATGTCTATAAAATAATTCATCATGTTGTAATATTTAGACTCTGTTTATATGTTTGTCTCCTACAAACTGGGCTCCTTGGAGATTGGATGGTATCTTCTCTTCTGTTCACCCTCAATGCCTAGCACAAGCCTTCCAGAATTAATCAATGAGTGAATATATGAATTTGAGTCCTGCCTATACTTGTGTTTTAAGATTTTATTTATTTATTTGAGAGGTAGAGTTACAGACAGTGAGAGGGAGAGAGAGAGAGGTCTTCCTTCCATTGGTTCACTCCTCAGATGGCTGCAACGACAGGAGCTGCGCCGATCCAAAGTCAGGAGCCAGGAGCTTCTTCTGGGTCTCCCATGCGAGTTCAGGGGCCCAAGGACTTGGGCTATCCTCTACTGCTTTCCCAGGCCATAGCAGAGAGCTGGATTAGAAGAAGAGCAGCCGGGACTAGAACCAGTGCCCATATGGGATGCCAGTGCTGCAGGCGGAGGATTACCCTACTGCACCATGGCGCCGGCCCCCTGCCTATACTTTTATTAGCAAAGTTATTGGTTAATGTTAATAGCATATTTTGTCTTAGCTAAAAACCTGCTCCCAAGTAAATGAAAATATGTTCGTATATCTACAAATATGTTTGAATTTAATTCATTTTTTCAGGGTCGGGGCTGGGGTGTAGGAGGCTAAGCCTCTGCCTGTGGTGCCGGCATCCCATAAAGGCACTGGTTGGTGTCCCAGCTGCTCCTCTTCTGATCTAGCTCTCTAACATGGCCTGGGAAAGCAGTAAAAGATGGCACAGGTACTTGGGTCCCTGTACACACATGGGAGACCCAGAAGAAGCTCTCCTGACTTTGGATTGGCCCAGCTCTGGCTATTGAGGCCATTTGGGGAGGGAACCAGCAGATGGAAAGCCTTTCTGTCTCTCCTCTCTGTCTGTAACACTACCTCTCAAATAAATAAATAAATAAATAAATAAAAATTTAAAGGCTGGCGCCACGGCTTATTTGGCTAACCCTCCGCCTGCGGCGCTGGCACCCAGGTTCTAGTCCCAGTTGGGGTACCGGATTCTGTCCCAGTTGCTCCTCTTCCAGTCCAGCTCTCTGCTGTGGCCTGGGAGGGCAGTGGAGGATGGCCCAAGTCCTTGGGCCCTGCACCTGCGTGGGAGACCAGGAGGAAGCCCCTGGCTTCGGATTGGCGCAGCACGCCGGCTGTAGCAGCCATTTTGGGGGTGAACCAATGGAAGGAAGACCTTTATCTCTGTCTCTCTCACTGTCTAACTCTGCCTGTCAAAAAAAACTTTAAAAACATTTTCCCATTTAAAATTGGTGCCAGGGGACATTGTTGTGGCACACTGGGCTGTCGCCGCTTGTGATGCTGGTTGGCTTCCCACATCAGTGTGCTGTTCTGAATCCTGGCTTCTGACTCAGCTTCATGCTAATGCTCTTGGAAAGGCATCAGAAAATAGCTCAAGTCATTAGGTCCCTTCCACCCATGTCGGGGATCAGAATGGAGTTCCTGGCTTCTGGGTTTGCCCTGGCACAAACCTGGCTGTTGCAGCCATTTGGGGAGTCATGCAGTAGATAGAAAATATTGCTTGCACACTCTCTGTCTCCATCCTCTTTCAAATAAATAAATGTCTTAAAAAATAAAATTTGTAATAAGCATAGGCAATATTTTCACATGTTTATGCCTATAATTCAATGTAATATGTTTTAAAATAGAGTTTAAAGACGATCTTTGCTGGTGGTGGACACATAGGCGTAATGTATTGGTACACACAATAATTGGAGAACCTCTGGTACACTGAAAGGAAAGACAGTAAACTCACAGAGACAATGCAGTGAAACCACACATGCCTTTTTTCATGAGCACGGCACAAGGAAGCTAAGTGTCAGCTAGGAGCCTGACTGCAGAGCAAGGTGGGGCTGCTTGTTTTCCTCTGGGAGGGAAGAGGCTGGAGAGGTTCTCTTGTTTCTGTGCAGATGGTGACAGGCACAGGAGAGGGTACAGCTGGAGGTTTCTGATTAACATTTTGAGCAATGAGTATTGCTAAGTGTCAGGGGCAGGTAGAGCATTTAGGAAGTCCTTGGGAGACACATGCACCTTACAAATGGCAATAGTGTACTATAATTTAAGATTTTATGGAGACATCATGCTTCCTTCAGGGGCTAAAGTCTCTGGGATATGTTGTCTGACTGACCTCCCCATGATGACCCTTTGCTTGCTGTGAGTAACTGTAACATTCAGGTGGGACATCTCTGTTCTCTATATTTATATTACACCTTTATATGATGCCTTTGGATAATCCCAAATTTTATCTCACCTACTAGATTATCTTGTCCTGGGGTTTCATGCCTTTCTTTTCATTCTCTATAGCTAATATATCTGAGCTATGTTCCAAACACTTTTACATATGGCTGTGATGTGACTTGAGCCTCAGAACAACCCTGCAAGGTAGAAATATTATCTTTATGATTTTCTGCACTCAGAAAACAGATGCAGAGTATCATGTAACATCCAAATTTATGTGCCAAATAAGTGGCAGAGTCCAGATTTAGAGCAAAGTTCATGGCCATTCTGCAGTATAGTTTTTGTAAAATATTTATTCCAAAGGATATACCTTGTGGCCTTTTAGCTGACAAAATGAAGTGAGGAGCCAGCATTTTGAGCCATGGACTTGGTTTATTTTTTTCATGTCATTTGATACTGCATCAATTGTACTGTGGTCATCCATGAAATATGTAATTCAAGGCCCCACTGTTAATTGGTTCAGGGACGAGAAGGGCTTGTTTCCTGACAGTGTGAATGAGACCCTCAGATGGTAGAAGACGATTGAATATGCATCGATCTACAAGTTTGTCCAAAGAATTTAGTTTACCCTTAGGCAACCTGCGTGCCTCTCAGTTTTCTGTTTTCCTTTCTCCTGCCCAAAATGGAGGGCCATTGTTTAAAATTTTAGTAAATAACAAGTTCTGCAATTGCCTTATTACTGTCTTCTTCCCTCTTTCTACTCCCTACAATTACCTATCTGAGATAGTCACAAATTCCATCCTGTGGAAACAGAGTATAACAACATTAAAGTACGTCAGACCTGATCATGAACTGTCATACACACACAAAAAATCACTCAAGGACTTGATCACAGACCTGTAGTGTAAGTCCAATTTGTCTCACTCTTAAACGTCTTTGTGCTTTACTGTCTTAATCACCTTATGGTAGCATTGCTCTCCTCTCCAGGGTAATTTAATGAAAAGATGAAGCTACCCCATATACGTTTTTAATTGTATCTGTTTAAATAAAATAGGTTGATGTCACGAGCGTCGTCTCTCCTGAATCAACTGCAAATGTGTTTTTAATACAAACTGCATTTGCTCTTAAGAAACCTACTGGAGCAACAGAATACGCATGAAAAATATGTCCTGTTGGTTGTATCATGAGTCCCAATTGCATTAGACACTTGCACATTAAATCTTTACTTTGATGCTTCTTATTATTCAGCTCTATTTATTTCTGGAACCCATATAGAGTGTCATGGCTATAAAAATGTCATAAAACCAGGCCATGAATGAAATTATCTTTAGGTACAGAGCAACTTATCCATGTAGGAAGGTAAATTGTACTGCTCATTTTTACTGAGCAAGGGATTTGGCAGTTTGTCTTGTGGATAATTTAGCAACTGCTATCTCGGATTATTTTCTATTCTTTCAATATGTGTCGATAGTCTCTAAGACACCTAAGATTTTACCTGGAACAAGCTCTCTGTGACTCTCATGTGAGCTAATTTACTTTTCTGCATGATAACCTTCTTCTGTGTTTTTGTTTTGCTTTAGCATGTGAAGGAAAAAAAATCCCAAGGCATTAATCTCTCATTCCATTAGAAGGATGCATTTCCGTTTTCATCCAATTAGCTGCTGTAATTTGAAGCTTTTGGTGCCTGCTGATAAGGTAGGAGTCTGGCAGCAGCAAAGGCCATGGAAAGCTTTCAGAGGGCACCCTGTGAGCTGTTATCACAGGTTTCACTCAGAAGATCAAGTGTCAGGCCTGCTCACTCCAGCCTGATCCCCACACTCTTATCTATTCATTAACCATCCATATGTGGTCACTCAGGGAGCTTGCAAGGAAGCATTTGCCTGTACGGAAGGCCTCAAGGCCCAGGGACCCAGAGCAGCCAGTAATAAATTCAAATCCCTTAGAACAGCTTGTTCTCAGGGATGAGGATTTGAGAAGTTGGCTTCTTTCCCTCTTTTGAAAACATAAGCATGTTGAGACCTGGAAATTTTAATTCTACTCCATTTATTCTTTCTTAATGATCTCTGGTATTGACAGGGTAAAGGCACTAACAGGGAGAGTGCAGCCTGTTAATTCTGGAAGTCAGAAGAGCCCTGTGACTTCTCAGCACAGTGATGTGATGATTTGTACATGGGAAAGAAAAGGAAGGAGGAGGGAGGGTTTGGAGGGCCCAGTGCCCCATTTGATATCCACCTACTCCCCTATTCCATCACTTCCTGCAGGAGAGAAGAACACATTGGCTTCTTCCAGGAAGGCCAAGCAGCCTTAGGAAGCTTTTGCTTGATTTTCTATACTTTTTGTAAAGATTTATTTATTTGAAAAGGAGAGTTACAGAGAGGGAGGGAGAGACAGAGACATCTGCTGGTTCTCTTCCCAGATGGCTGCAAGGACAAGGGCTGGGCAGGCTGAAGCCAGCAGCAGCAGCCAGGGTGGCAGGGGCCAAGCACTTGGGCAATGTTCCACTGCTTTCCCAGGCTCATTAGCAGGGAGCTGGATGGGAGTGGAGCAGCTGGAACTTCAGTGCTCATACATGCTCATACAGGAAGCTGACATCTCAGATGGCCGCTTAACTTGCTGTGCCACAATGCCAGCCCCTTGCCTGACTTTCAAGATGATGTCTCTGAAAGGAGCTAGTAATTTTGGACTTGGACCCTTTCCCTTCTAGAATGATCAGCTCCCGTTTTTCCAGGACAACTCCAACATCAAGAAGCTGTTTGTGAGAAATAACTGCACAAGTCAAATTCCTTCACACGTGACTGGAATAGTCAGTTACTTTTGGGAGCAAGGATGGATTTGATAGAATGAAGTCAGTGAACTCAGGGTTTGGCCTTCTCTTATTTTGCTTCTTTGGTTCATCATCAGTACACTACAGAAGGTGTATAATCAGCCATTACTAATCTCTCTTTAGTTTGAGTATTCTGTGATTAGAAAGATTATTTCAGTCTAGGATTGGCAAACAGTAAGCTTGGAGGTGGCCACTCTTGCTGGGTGTATTCCTGGCAGACACTTCTAACCAGTTGTGAAAACTTTTCTTGCTGCCCATGGAATTCCAAGGCCTTAAAATACTTCTTGGCACAGACTTTTGAGCTGCCATTACACATTAGATGGAGACAAGATTTAAGTGCCATTCCAGATATGATGGACAGATATGTAGCAAAGGACAGAAGACAGGTCAGAGGTTGTGTGTCTGTCTTTACCAGTCTGCGTAAACTTTGCATAGTCAACTAAATATTGTAGAATTAAACTTCTTATTAGTTTTTATGAGAAAGTGACTTTTCATTTCTCTAGGATAAATGCCCAGAGGTATAATTGTGGCATCATATAGTAGTTGTATGTTTAGTTTTTAAAGAAATTGATCAACTATTTTTTCACAATGACTTTTATTTTCCCACAAATAATGTATGTGCAGTCCACTACCTGCATTTCTTTTTTTTTAGATATTTATTTATTTATTTGACAGGTAGTGTTTGCAGACAGTGAGAGAGAGAGACAGAGAGCACTACCTGCATTTTATGTTTCAACTATGTTTGCTTTTAGCCATTCTGATACATGTATAGCAATACATAATTGTGATTTTAATTTGGATTTACTTCGTGGCTAATAAATTTGAATATAATTTCATAGACTTTTTTTTTGCTGTCTTTATATCCTCTGTGAAATATCTCTTCATGTCTCTGGCCTATATTCCTTTTTTTTTTTTTAAAGATTTATTTATTTATTTAAAAGGGAGAGTTACAGAGATTTACTCCCCAACAGCCTCAATGGCTGGAGCTGTGCTGATCCGAAGCCAGGAGCAGGAGCTTCCTCTGGGTCTCCCACGTGGGCGCAGGGGCCCAAACACTTGGGCCATCTTCTGCTGCTTTCCCAGGCACATCAGCAGGGAGCTGGATTGGAAGTGGAGCAGCCAGGACTGGAACAGTGCCCAAATGTGATGCAGGCAGCGGCTTTACCTGCTACTCCACAGTACCGGCCATAGCCTATATTCTAATTGACTTGCTTGGTATCTTATCCTTAAGTTTTGAGAGTTCTTTATATATGAGAGAACTTCAAAAAATGTGTGGAAAAATGGATTTAAAAGATAAAAATTTTTTTAAAAGATTTATTTATTTATTTATTTGAAAGAGTTACACGGAGGGAGAACGAGAGGCAGAGAAAGAGAGAGAGGTCTTCCGTCTGCATGTTCACTCCCCAGTTGACTGCAATGGCTGGAGCTGTGCGGATCCAAAGCCAGGAGCCAGGAGCTTCTTCCGGGTCTCCTATGTGGGTGCAGAGACCCAAGGGCTTGGACCATACTCTACTGCTTTCCCAGGCCATGGCAGAGACCTGAATTGAAAGTGGAGCAGCCAGGACTGGTGCCCAAATGGGATGCTGACACTGCAGGTGGCAGCTTTGCCTGCTATGCCACAGCTCTGGCCCCTGCCATTGCTTCTTAAAACCAGGTCTCCATTTGTAAACTGCTGGTTTCTTTGGGGAGCGTTATCTGAATAAACTTTTTCTAAAGCATCACATGGTATCGCCATTCCTCCACCCGAGGTTCACCAACAGTTTGATTCTGTTCTTGCTTCAATTTTAGTAGGTAGGGGCTCTGATACGTGCTCCTTTCAAGCTGATGTCTTATCCTTCATAGTGCCTTAAACTTGGACGTGTTCAGACATGTCATAACAACTTAGTGTGGGTTTATTTTGGTGCAAAGAATTTTTTGAAACACATGTGTAGTTTTAAAATAATTTCTGTGAACTTTGTGAAGACCCCTCATATTTTAGATACTAGCCCTTGGTTAGATAAACAGTTTGCAAATATATTCTACCACTTTACAACTTGACTTTTCATCATTTTAACAGTGTTTTGAAGAACAAAAGTTTTTTATTCTGAAGTCTAATTTCTCACTTTATGACTTTATTTTAATCATGTATTATTTTTCCTTGTATGACTTACATTTAGTATCAAATCTAACAACTCTTTGCCAAGTCCTAGATCTCAAGGATCTTTATTTTTTTCCCTAAAAGTTTTATAGATTGATAGTTCGGTTTGTGATCTCTTTTGAGTGAGACATAGACTGAAGACTTTTTTTAGCTTGTGGATATCCAATTCTCCAGCAACGTTTGTTGAACAAGATTTGTTTTCCCTTTAATTGATTCTGCACCTTTGTCAATGATCAGTTGGATATGTGGTGTAACTCTCTTTCTGTGTTCTCTGTTCTACTTATTTTTCTATGTGTCCATCCTACAAAATAGTTTTGATTAATATAGCTATATATTTTGATTAATATAGCTATATAATATTGAAATAATACAATTTGATTCTTCTTTATTCTTTTTCAAAATTGAGCCATTCTAGTTCCTTTGCATATCCATATACAATGTAGAACAATACTGCCAGTATCTTTAAAAACTCTTGCTAAAATTGCTAAGAAAATTGTACGTCAATTTGGAGATGATTGAGATAGTGTTTTGAGGCTTCTGTTCCATTAACACAATATCTATTCATTTAGATCATTTTTCATTTCTTCACCATTGATAGTTTTCTGGACACCAGTATTGACCTATTTTGTTGCCTTTACCCCTAATTATAGATTAAGTTATTGTATTTTGGTGTTCATTTGTTCATTGCTAATACAGTTGTGATATTTTCTGATAATTAAATTGTTAGACAATTTAGTCTGATGGAACAGGGACATAAACCTCAGCCATTTAGGTTCTTGCCACCCTGCCTTCTTTCAACAGATAAATTCAGTCTCACACCCTATTATCCTCCCCCTAACCTCCCCCCTCCCCACATTCTTCCCCAGGTTTGGAAGCCAGGGAACCAAACTTGAAGAAACTGTGTGGGGAAGCTCACCTCCCACTGCTCCCGACCCCCACTCCTAGCCCACCGAAGATATAAAAGGCCCAGCCTACTGGGGTCTGGGTGTGTGTTCAACTGGCAGTTGGTCGACCTCTGTGCTTTTATTTATTTTTTTAAAATAAATTCGGTCTGGCTACGAGTTTGTATTCTGTCTCCTCTATGTTGCTATGGAAAGCCCTGCACCTGGAACATTCCAAATTCCTAAGACAATGCACTGTAAACTTCACCCAGGAACCTTTCTCACATCTTTGGCCCACCTAATCAGGGTCCACACAGTGCACTGCACTTCCCCCAACAAATACTCCTCTCTTCCTGGACCCGCCTCTCTGTTCTGTCACTCTTTCCCCCTGCATCCTTCCCCAGATTTGGAAACCAGTAGGCCAAACTCAAGAACCTGTATGGGGAAGCTCACCTCTGCCTACTGCTTCCTGCCCCTACTCCTAGCCCATCTAAGATATACAACGGCCCAGCCTACTGGAGTCTGGGCCCTCTGCCACCTGTTCAGTCTGTGTGCATGCTGGCAGTCAGTCAGCTTCTGTGAGTTTATTTTCTTTGACTAAATTCCGTCTGGCTGTAAGTTCGTATTCTGTCTCCTCTTTGTTTTGTGCCCATTTTTCTTACATAGTCCTGGGTGAACATCATGGAGTGTGCATACACAAATCAGATGGCATAGCCCACTACACACCTAGGCTGTTGTCCTTAGGCTTGTAGCCCATGGAGCATGTCACTGTGCTGAGGGCTGCAGGCGTTGTAGGTATTTGTGTATCTAAATATATCTAAGCACAGAAAAGGTGGAGTAGAATGTGGTATGAAATATAACAGAGGTGGAATCCTTTATAGGCCATTAGCGGATGTTGCTGTGGATAAGGGAATGAGCGGTGAGTGAACGTAAAAACCTAGCACATTACTGTACACTACTGTAGATGTCAACCTTTGCTTACTGTAACTTTGTAAGTTTATGAGCTTTAGATTTTTGAGAGAGAGAGAGAAAGAGAGAGAGAGAGATATCTTCCATTTGCTGGTTCACTCCCTAAATGACCACAACAGCCAGGCCTGGGCCAGGCTGAAGCCAAGAGCCAAGAGTTCTTCTGGGTCTCCCACATGGGTGCAGGGGCACAAGCACTTGGACCACCTTCCACTGCTTTCCCAGGTGCATTAGCAGGTAGCTGGATTGGAAATGGAGCAGCCAGGACTGGAACCAGTGCCCATATGGGATGCTGGCATGGCAGGCAGCAGTTTTATCCCTTACATTAAAATGCTGGCCTCAAGCTTTAGATGTTTTTAAACTCTTTTACTCATTTGTAATAACACTTAGCTTGAAATATGTTTTGTATAGCTTAAAATGTTTTCTTTATATTCTTATTTTATAAAATTTTTTACTTAAAAATTTATCTTCATTAAAAATTAAGACACAGACACATACATTAGGGGGCCTACACTGGGTCAGGATCATTAATATGCCTCTTTTCCATCTCCAAATCTTATTCTTCTGGAAGGTTTTAGGGGCTAACAACATCCCAGGAGCTATTATCCTTAATATATCAATGCTTCCCCCTGGGGTGCCCCCAAGGACCTGATTGAGACTTCTCTTAGAAAGGTGTCCAAGGTGATTGGCCTGGTTTGTTGCTTTTATCACCCTAGACTTGCTAGCAGTGCACAACAGGAACAGCTTTTTCTGTTGACAAACCCTTGTGTGTTGGAGCTTGCAAGCCTTTTAAGGAGCTTGTTGAGCTACAGAGCTGGTGCTCATGTGAATTTTCTCGTAGTTCCTGTTTTTTCTTGTTCTGTAGTTTCCTTTTCTCTTGCCTCTTAGCGACGCGTTCCTATTCCAGCTCCACTATAATCCTAGAGGACCACTGTTATATATATGGTCTGTCAGTGACAGAAATTTTTTGTTTCAGTGTTTGACTATATGTAGAAATACAATTAATTTTTGTATTTTTATTGTGTATCATGAAACCTCATTTATTATTTCCCAGAATTATTTTTGTGGGTTCTTTGATATTTTTATGTTTGGAATCATGTTATGTGCTTAAACAATTTCATTTCTTCCTTCCTGACTGTATGTCTTATTTCCTTTTTTTTTTTTTGCCTTATTGTACTGGTTAGTACCTCCAGCACTATGTTGAAGAAAAGCAGTGAGAGTGGATATCCTTGCTTTATTCCTGAACTTAGAAGGAAAGCATTCAATCCTCCTTAACCATTAAGTATAATTAATGTTAGCTATAATTTTTTTAAAAAAAAGATTTATGTATTTATTTGAGAGGCAGAGTTACTGACAGAGAGAGGGAGAGACAGAGAGAGAGAGCTCTTCCATCCACTGGTTCATTTCCCCAAAGGTCGCAACATCTGGGATTGGGCCAGGCCAAAGCCAGGAGTCAGGAGCTCCATCCTGGTCTCCTACATGGATGCAAGGTCTCAGAGCATTTGGGCCATCATTTGCTGCCTTCTCAGGTGCATCAGTAGGGAGCTGGACCTGAAGTGGCCCAGAAGTTGGGACTTGAACAGGTGCTCATATTGAATGCCATGCTTGAAGGTGGTGGCCTAACCCACTACACCACAATGCTGGCCCCAAGCTATGAATTATTTTAGATGCATTTTATCACAACAAGGAAATCTGCCTCATTTCTATTTTTCTGAGAGGCTTTTAAAAAAAACCCATGACTAGACATTGAGTTTTGTCAAATGCTCATTCTGAATTGATTGATAAATTCATGTGTTTTTTTTTCTTCTTCAGTTTATTAATATGGTAGATCACTTTGATTGATTTTCAAATATTGATCCATCCTTGTATTTTTGGATTAAACTCCATTTGGTCATAATATATGTTCTTAATATATTGATAAATTTTATATGCTAAATCTTTAGTGTTTGTATTCATTAGGAATACTAATCTATAGTTCATAGTTCTTTTTTTCCTACTATCTTTGACTGGCTTGGTATCAGAGTAATACTTGTTTTGTATAATGATGTTTCCTGCTTCTATTTTCTGTAACAGATTGTATTCAGTAGGTGGTAACTCCTCTTTCAACATTTGGGCTTTTGTTTTGTTTTGCTTTTTGCAGTTTAAAATTACAAACTCAATTTTCTTTTTTTTAAAGATTGATTTTATTTATTTGAAAGGCAGAGTTACAGAAAGAGAGAGAGGGAGGGATAAAGAGATCCTCCATCTGCTGGTTCATTCTCCGGCTGGTCGCACTGGCACTGGCTGGGGCTGGGCCAGGATGAAGCCAGGAGCCGGGAGCTTCTTCTGGGCTGCCCACATAGGTGCAGCGGCCCAAGCACGTGGGCCATCTTCCACTGCTTTCCCAGGCCAATAGCAGGGAGCTGTATTGGAAGTGGAGCAGATGGAACTTGAACCGGTGCTCGTATGGGATGCTGGTTTTGCAGGTGGTGACTTAATCTGTTACAGCACAACGCTGGCCCCAAATTCAATATGCTTGATAGTTATGTTAGGACTGTTTAAAATACTTCATATTGGTGAGTTATAGTAGTTTGCAACTTTTTAGAAATTGATGTATTTCCACTACGTTTTCAAATTTGTGTTGTTTGTAATTTTCCCTTATTATCCTTCTTTATAGCAGTAGGAGCACTTACCAATATTCCTGATACAGGTACTTTGTTTTTTTCTCTGTTTTCTCCCTTTTGTCAGTCTTGCTAGAGATTTGTCAGTTTTACTGATGCTTAAAAAAAAGTTTAATTGGTTTTTAAATTGTTTTTCTGGTTTCAAATTTGTTAATTTCTACTCTTATCTCTGTTACATCCTTCCTTCTGTTTGCTTAGGTTTTATTTTTCTTTTCTTTCTCCAGTTTCCTCAGCTGGAAGCTCCTATTATTAAGTTGAGGATTTTCTCCTATTCTTTTTTTAAATTTATTTATTTTATTTGAAAGTCAGAGTTATACAGAGAGGAGAGGCAGAAAGAGAGAGAGAGAGAGAGAGAGAGAGAGAGAGAGAGAGGTGTCTTCCATCTAATGGTTCATTACCCAATTGGCAGCCACGGCCAGAGCTGCGCCAATCCCAAGCCAGGGGCCAGGAGCTTCTTCCAGGTCTCCCACGTGGGTGCAGGGGCCCAAGGACTTGAGCCATCTTCTTCCTGCTTTCCCAGGCCACAGCAGAGAGCTGGATCGGAAGAGGAGCAGTTGGGCCTCGAACTGGCATCCATATGGGATGCCAGCGCTTCAGGCCAGGATGTTAACCCACAGCCCCGACCCCAGTTTTCTCCTATTCTAATGTATACGATGACTGCTACCAATTCCTCTCTCAGCACTGCTATAGTTATGCTTTTCTCTGTCTTGAGCCTACCTCTTTACCCAAAGATTATCTGTGTGTTGTTTACTTTCCAGCATTGTGGATATGTTCCTGTTATCTTAATTTCTAGTTTGATTCTGCTATGTTAGTGAATTTCCTCTGTGTGATTTAAATACTGTAAAACTTTAAAAAATTATTGATTTATGTATTTTAAAGACATGGTGACAGAGATAGAGGGAGAGACAAAGAGAGAGAGAGAGAAGAGAGAAAGAAAGGGAAAGCACTTTTATGTACTGGTTTACTCCCCAAGTGCCTGCAGAAGCCAGGGCTGGGCCAAGCTAAAGCCAGGACCTCCTTCTGTGTCTCCCTCAGGGATTGCAGGGGCCCAAGTATTGAGCCATCACCTGTTGCCTTCCCAGACACACAGCAAGAAGCTGAACTGGTAGTGGAGCAGCCAGGACTGGAACTAGCACTCTGATATGGGATGCTAGTGTCACAAATGGTGGCTTGACCAACAGTGCCACAATGCTGGCCCCTCAATAACTGTAAAATTGTTAAGATTTGTTCTGTGATTCAGGTTATGGTGTGGGTCTATGAAGAGTTTTCAAAAAGTTTGTGGAAAATGCATTTTATGAAAGACCTATGCATGGATTTCAAAAAGAATTTTGCAACAAAACAAACTTACCTTTTAATTCCATTTTCACCAACTTTTTGAAGCATCCTTATATATTCTCTAAGTACTTAAAAAGAATGTTGGTTCTCATGTTAAGAGTGCTCTATAAATGTTGGTTGGATTTTGTTGGTAACATGCTGAATTCTATAATTTTTATGATTTCTGTTAACTGTTGAGGGAAGGGTGTAGAAGTCGCCAATTATAATTGTGTATCTGTCCACTGTCCATTTCTCCTTTTAGTACTATCAGTTTTTGCATCTCAGGTTTTTTTTTTTTTTTTTTTTTTTTTGACAGATTGGACAGTGAGAGAGACAGAGAGAAAGGTCTTCCTTTTTCCATTGGTTCACCTCGCAATGGCTGCTGCGGCTGGCACGCTGCGCTGATCCTAAGCCAGGAGCCAGGTGCTTCTCCTGGTCTCCCATGGGGTGCAGGGCCCAAGGACTTGGGCCACAGCAGAGAGCTGGACTGGAAGAGGAACAACCGGGACAGAATCTGGTGCCCCGACTGGGACTAGAACTTGGTGTGCCAGCGCCGCAGGCGGAGGATTAGCCTATTGAGCCGTGGCACAGGCCATGCATCTCAGGTTTTGTAGCTCTCTTGTTACATGCACATTAAGAATTACCACCTCTTCTGGATGGATTGCCTCTTTCATCATTATGTATTATCTCTGTCTGTCTCTGGTCATTTTCTTGATTCCAAAGTCTACTTTATTTCAGATTAATATGATCACTCTTGTTTTCCTTGATCTTTGCATGACTTATACTTTACTCTTTTACACTAGTCTAACTATGCCATATGTTTTAAGAGATTTCTTGGCTGGCGCAGCAGCTCACTAGGCTAATCTTCCACCTGTGGTGCCAGCACCCCTAGTTCTAGTCCCAGTTGGGGTGCCGGATCCTGTCCCAGTTGCTCCTCTTCCAGTCCAGCTCTCTGCTGTGGCCCGAGAAGGCAGTGGAGGATGGCCCACGTGCTTGGGCCCTGGACCAGCATGGGAGACCAGGAGGAAGCACCTGGCTCCTGGCTTTGGCCATTTTGGGGGTGAACCAACGGAAGGGAGACCTTTCTCTCTGTCTCTCTCTCTCTCACTGTCTAACTCTGCCTGTCAAAAAAAAAAGAGAGATTTCTTACATATAAAATATAGTTGGGTCATATATTTAAATCCACATGGTGGGATTTTTTGGGAGTGTGTTAAATTTATATATAATGCAAGTTTTATTTATAACTTAGCAATATATATTTTAAATTTTAATTGACATATAAAGCTTGTGCATACTTATTGGATATCATGTGATGTTTGATACATTTATACATTGTATAATGTTCAGATCAGGATAAACATATCTATCTTCTAATATGTAGGAGTCTAACTTTTTTTTGGCTTATGTTCTGCTTGTTCTCTCTGATTTCCATTTATCTGTTTCCTTTTTTTCTACCTTTTATTGACAAGTGGATATTTTTTAGAATTTCATGTGATTTATTCTATAGTGTTTTTGAACATTTTATTTTTTCCCAGTGTCTTTTCTTCTAGATATTGCACATTATAGACACAGTCATCACAGTCTAATGTGTTGTCATTTTATCTGTTTCAGTGGCTTTTAGAAACCAGGCCTCCTTTTATGTCTCTTTACTCTTCTGCACTTATAATACAATTGTTTTAAGTATTTGTACCACATTTATTTAGAACCATAATACTTATTTCAGCTAATATTAAATTAGAAAACTTGCTTTTGTTTTTATTGTTGTTGTTCATATATTTACTTAGTGTGTTCTCTCTTCTTTCTTGACTTTTTACCTTCCTTCTTTTATAATTGTCTATTTTATAAAACTTTTAAAAACTATGCTTTCAGGGTAGGTTTTCTGGCAACAAATTCTTGAGTTTTCTTTTTCTGAATACTTCTTGATTCCCACTTAATTTCTTTATTTTATTTTATTTGAAAGGTAGAATTACAGAGAGAGAGAGAGAGAGAGAGAGAGAGAGAGAGAAAGAGAGAGAAAGAGACAGAGAGAAAGGTCTTCCATCCAGTGGCTCACTCCCCAAATGGCTGCAATGGCTGACCCGAAGCCAGGAGCCGGGAGCTTCTTTCGGGTATTCCATTTGGTGCAGGAGCCCAAGGACTTGGGTCACCTTCTACTGCTTTCCCAGGCCATAGCATAGAGCTGGATCAGAAGAGGAACAGCTGGGACTTGAACTGGCGCCCATATATGATGCCAGCACTACAGATGGGGGCTTAGCTCACTAAGCTACAGGGCCAACCCCTCCTTTTCATTTCTAAAAGGTATTTTTGCTGGTGATAAAATTCTGGGCTGATAGTTTTCTCCTTTCAGCACTTGAAAAATATTCTTCCACTTCCTTTGGGCCACCATAGTTTCATATAAGTAATTGACCCAGAAGAAGCTCTTGGCCTCAGAGCAGTGGATGGGAGACCTTTTTATCTGTCCCTCCATATTTCTGTCTGTAACTGTGCCTCTCAAATAAATAAATAAATCTTTAAGAATTAGATTTAGGAAGCTTAATCTTGATGTTCCCTAATCTGGAGTTACCTTGTTTGGTATATGTCATCTTGAACCTGTAGATCTATGTTTTTTTTTTTTTTTTTTTACTAAATTTGGGAAGCTTTTGGCCATTTTTAGTACTTTTTCATCATCATTTTCTTCTTTCTATTTTCCTTTTATATCTTATTCATTTTTTTTATCCTGAAACTCTTAATTTCTTTCTTGAAACTTTTGTTTTCTTCACTTATTTCAGGTGTCTCCAAGTATCTCTACGACACTGTATCTTTCTTGTGATCAGCTCAGCTCCAGCCATTGCTGCCGTTTGGCGAGTGAACCAGTGGATGGACGACCTCTCTCTCTCTCTGTCTTTACCTCTCAAGATGACTCTATTTCAAATAAATAAAAATAAATCTTACAAAAAAAAGAGCTGGCATAGACTTTCTTAGGGCTAAATCCACAGAATATCCCCCATCCCAGAACCCCTGAACCCCTCTCTACATTATCCTTGAATTTCTCCACTCCACAGTATGGAGAATTTATCCACCCCTATGGTATGCTGGGGCCAATTGTTATATTTTTAGGAATTTTATGAGCTAGTTAAAAGCAGTCATTATTTAAAACTGTATAAAATAAAATTACAACTAAGTAAATTATATTTAAAATAGTGAAAATCTATTATTTCATGTTTAATATAGTTTTGAATTAGCTATAGTTTCAAGACTATCTATTATATGTACATGGTGGAAATATTGTAGCATGGTGTGCTACTGTACATCTTCTCAATTCCACGCCCAGGGCTATCATATTGGTGGCTTGAAACTGGCCATGCTGGGAATATTTTTAACAATGAAGTTGGAAAATGCTGCAAGCTAGGGCTGGGCTATTGTTCTGTTGACTGTGTAGCCTAATTGTCATGTCTGCAGCTGTTATGTAATGAGTAGCCTCCGAATAGAAGTAATAGTCTTCCAAAATTCGAAACTCGTTATCCACGTCCTCAAAGCCATGCTGATGCACTAACAAATGAAGAAAGCTCTGACATAGTCTGTTGTTTGACTGTGTCTTACTCATCAATGTAAACAAGGGATCTGAGCATTTGACTCAGAACTATATTCATGCCATCAGTGACAGGAATGGCTTGTTTGCTGAACTACATAGTAATTATTGCTGTCTATTTTTGTCAAAACATAGTTGGATTACAATTATAGGTTAGGAGCCAATACAAAAGTTTTGTAAAAATAAGCTAATGCATTCTGTGAGAATCA
This sequence comes from Lepus europaeus, assembly GCF_033115175.1. Lineage (NCBI taxonomy): Eukaryota > Metazoa > Chordata > Mammalia > Lagomorpha > Leporidae > Lepus > Lepus europaeus. The sequence continues at coordinate 10,134,193 of NC_084842.1, forward strand.
ATTTCTATATAAAAATTATAAAACATAGTGGCAGGTATTTGGCCTGGCTTTTGTCCCATCTTGGAGTGCTTAGGTTCAATTCCCAGCTCCTGCTTCTCGAAGGTAGCAACGGTGGCTCAAAGGTGGGTTCCTGCCACCTACATGGGAGACCTTGAATGAATCCCTAAGTCCTGGCTCCCAGCTTCATCCTAGCCCAGTCCCAGTCTCTGTGGGCATTTGAAGAATGAACCAATAGATGGGAGCTCTGTCTGTTTGTCTAAGTAGCTGTCTCTCTGTCTCTCGTATTTAAAAAAAGCCCAACTTACAAAACATGATGTTGAAAATTCCATCATGTGGATTATGAGCTACAATCCTTTATAAGACACAAACACACACACATTTTTTTCCCGCAGAGTTGGTTGTTAAAATGTTTCTCAGACTACCACTGCTCAGATCCTAATTTTCTTCAAGAATTCCAGTCTTCTTTTTATAAAGTTCTCTCCACAGTATGAAAAAACGTGCTCAGTTGACTCAGTATTCTAAGCCTCTGTATCGAAATATGCATCAAATGTAATCCATCAATTCACCAGCAGGTGTCACTGTGATGTAGGGTCACAGAAGAATGCTGCAGCCTGCGCTTCTCGAAGGATATTGCTGGAGTTGAATTGCTTCCAATTAAGTCATGCATCGAACATCTCCTAAGGTCTCTTTACAGAAAGACAAGTCACATTTTGGTCTTCCTGAAAGATGCAGCAAAGTGACAGAGGGCGACTCTGCTGGTTCTCCTTGCATTTTTGTGTTTTTAGCTCTATTATGTAAAATGTAACTTCAGGAAGCCAGAGGAGACTGGGGTTGACTCTAGAACTATATATGGCCTTGCTATTCAACGTGTGGTCCGTCAGCATCCTAGGCATTACCTGAGGGCATGCTGGAGATGCAGAACTCAGGCCCTGACCCAGATCAGTATGCCAGGTGAGAACCTTCCTTTGGATAAGGTCATCAGGGGATTCTCGTGTGCATGCAAGCAAATGTGGGAAGTGGCCCACATGTCAGCAGTTCCTGTGAAGCTAAGAATAAGGTGGAAAAGTAGGGCAGTTGCTTAGTGCAGCACTTAGGATGCTGCTTGGGAAGCTCACATTCTGTGTTGGCTTTTGTCCTGATTCCAGTTTCCTACTAATGCTGCCCTGGGAAAGCAGTGGTGACAGTCTCTGCCTCCCATGTGGGAGAATCTGACTGCGTTCTTGGCTCTTGGTTTTGGCCCAGCCCAACCCTGGCTACTGAGGGCATTTGGGGAGTGAACCAGCCTATCAGAGTTCTTCTGATCTCTTAGGCTTTCAATAAACAGACAAATAAATACATTTTAAAACAATGGCCGGGTGTCTTTCAGCCTCACTGGTCAAGACAATGAAGTTAGTGGGAAGAGGAGGAACAGTCTCGAGGAAAGATGTCTGGTATTTTTTTTTTTTTAATGCATGTTGGATAGCCTATCCTTTTTCTTTGGGGAAAAAGAAAAGGGCCAGCGCCGCGGCTCAATAGGCTAATCCTCTGCCTGCAGCACCGGCACACCAGGTTCTAGTCCCGGTCGGGGTGCCGGATTCTGTCTCGGTTGCTCCTCTTCCTGTCCAGCTCTCTGCTATGGCCTGGGAGTGCAGTGGAGGATGGCCCAAGTGCTTGGGCCCTGCACCTGCATGGAAGACCAGGAGAAGTACCTGGTTCCTGGCTTCGGATCAGCGCGGTGTGCCGGCTGCAGCAGCCATTGAGGGGGTGAACCAACGGCAAAAGGAAGACCTTTCTCTCTGTCTCTGTTTCTCACTGTCCACTCTGCCTGTTAAAAACAAACAAACAAACAAAAAAACAGAGAGAAGAATCTTTTTAGTTCTTTTCCCACATAGCCTGGGCCCAGCTAACTCCTTCAGTGTGTCTCTTGCCCCTTCTGTTCCACACTGCATTTTAGCCACATTAGATTATCTGTCATTGTGGCTTTAACTCCCTGGTGTGATGATGTCGCTCCAATACATGATGTGGCTTCCTCTTGCTCTTAGGACACGGGCCAACGTCTATACCACGATTTCCAGAGCTCCCCAGACCCAGCCCTGTCTTGCTTCACAGAGCACCTCTCCTTGCACTCAGTGGTGAGTTCCACTGGGCTGTCTGCCTCAGGTGCGTGCCTCTCTCTCTTGACTCTGGGCCTTTGCCTATTCCATCTCCTCTCCCTGGAATGCCCCACCCGCCTCAACTATCCTCTCGCCAGACTGACGCTTTCTTTATAGAATCTGGGATGATCCTCCATTTCTTGCATTTTCATTTCATCGTGCTTATCATGTTGTGATTGTACTTGTCTAGGGTTCTCTTTTCCCTCAGATGATCATTCTTTATATGGGAGGGGAATATGTGTGTCTCGTCTAACTGGATTCTACCATGGCCTTCAGTTCCCTACGTGATCTGGTGTTTCCCCCCACACCAGCCCTTGATGGCTCTGATTCCATCTTCTCTTGGCACTCCCACCTGTACCCTCCTTGCTCTGCCCAGTTCTCCTTTTTGTTCCTCAGACATGCCAAGTGCCTCCTCCTTAGATCTTTGCATTAGCTGGTCCATCTTCTCGGGTTACCTTCCCGACTTCCTGGCCCAACCCCCAGTCATTCTCAGAGAGGCAGACCTAATGGGAAGTTTGGTGACTGACTTTTGGTTTTGGTCTTGTGCTACATCTGCCTTTCAGGGG